>NC_086451.1:180551316-180861316 GCF_028390025.1 Pseudophryne corroboree | reverse complement strand
AATTGTCATTTAACTCCTTACTGGAATTGTAGTCTTCTAATAAATATATGAAACAGAACTTACTTCGTCCTCCCTGTTTTCATCATACTCCGGCACCAACGCCTTTGGGTGGTCCAAGGTTAACGGGTTCACAAAATCAATCAGTTCTAACACTCTCTCTCTGACACCCTTTCTCTATCACTCTCCCCTCTCTTTCTCTCATTACCTCTTTCCCTGCCCCTCTCTCTCTGACATTCTTTTTGTTTTTCTCGCCCGTCTCTTTCATACACCCCCTTTCTCTATCTCGCTCTTCTCTCTTTTTCTCCTTGACACCTTCTCTCTCTCTCTGTCATTCTCCCCTCTTTCTTCTTTCTTTCTTTCTTTCTTTCTTTCTTTCTTTCTCCCTCCCTGACACCCTCTTTTTCTCTCACTCCCCTCACACTCTCTCCTGTGCCCCTAAGGGTCAAAGTAGTGACAGCGGTGGGGTGCAGAGTCAGTTTTATTGGTTTTATAGCCTTAATCCATCCCTGGTCATTGGCTTGGTCTGGGCGCTTCCTTGTGGCCGTGGAGATACCTCAAGAGTCAGCCTGCTGGAAAATGGAACCCGCCTATTCTCAGTGTGTGCTTGTGCAGTGCTTAATAATAGGTCAGCTATAGTATAGATCTACTGAGTGTGACTTATTTGCAGCAACTCTTCTATACTGTATACATCATATTGTTGTGTACAAAACCTTTCAATTCATGCCTCACTCATTTGCTGTTTTATAAAAAGAGTTTAATATAATTTGATTTAAAAGTGACATCATTTTTAATAATTTTACTTTAAATCTACCCACTTTCCATTCAAACACTCTTTGGATCTCTCTCTCTCTCTGTAGTGGTATCCGGTCTCTAGGTCGACCACACTTAGACAATGTCTAGGTTGACCACTTTTGGTCGACAGTAAATAGGTTGACAGGGTCTCTAGGTCATCATGTTCTAGGTTAACAGGTCAAAAGGTCAACATGAGGTTTTTTTAAATATCTTTTTTTGAACTTTATAACACTTAACGATCCACGTGGACTACTATTGGGAATAGTAACCTGTGCCGAGCGCAGCGGTAGCGGAATGAGGCACCTTGCCTGAAGCATGGCAAGCAAAGCGAGCCATGCCAGGGGACACGGTGCAATAGTTGGGGTTCCTGGTCACTGTATTTATTTTAAACAACTCATGTCGACCTTTTGACCTGTCAACCTAGAAACGCTGTTGACCTAGTTAGTGTCAACCAATACTTGTCGACCTAGACACTGTCAACCTAAGGCCCTCATTCCGAGTTGTTCACTCGCAAGCTGCTTTTAGCAGCATTGCACACGCTAAGCCGCTGCCTACTGGGAGGTGAATCTTAGCTTAGCAGAATTGCGAACGAAAAATTCGCAATATTGCGAAAAGATTTCTCTGTGCAGTTTCTGAGTAGCTCGAGACTTACTCTTCCAGTGCGATCAGTTCAGTGCTTGTCATTCCTGGTTTGACGTCACAAACACACCCAGCGTTCGCCCAGACACTCCCCCGTTTCGTCAGCCACTCCCGCGTTTTTCCCAGAAACGGCAGCGTTTTTTCACACACTCCCATAAAACGGTCAGTTTCCGCCCAGAAACACCCACTTCCTGTCAATCACACTCCGATCACCAGAACGAAGAAAAAACCTCGTAATGCCGTGAGTGAAATACCAAACTTCTTAGTAAATTTACTTGGCGCAGTCGCAGTGCAAACATTGCGCATGCTCAATTAGCGGAAAATCGCTGCGATGCGAAGAAAATTACAGAGCGAACAACTCGGAATGAGGGCCTAAGTGCGGTCGACCTTCCATACCACAACCTTCTGTAGTTTACACTGACACTTTAAAGCAAAACTGGCACACTAGCAAATGTGGCGTTAAAGAGGATGACACCTAGATATGTTCCCTCTAAAAAATTTGCTTCCAGGATAACTTACAAGGTGAGCATGAATTGTATAACAAATATACTAGATATTTAATATGTGATTAAGTATTTTGTGCACTGAATAAAAATATTCAAGACAATATATAGGAAACAATAACAACACTATTCCATTTAGGGCACGTATGTCTATCCCATGCATGTTTAAATTTCTCCAGAGTCTTCCACCTTTGCTATTCCACTAGTCCACTACTCTTTCTGTGAAGTAATTTTTTCTCAAATTTCCCTTGAACCTCCCTCCCTCCAGTTTCAGTGCATGTCCACGTTAATACGTCTCTTCATTTGAAGAATGTTTCCCTCTTGGAGTTTGTTAAAACCCTTGATATATTTGAAAGTTTCTATCAAGTCCCTCCTTTCCCTTCTGTGCTCCAAACTATACATACATGAGATTTTTTTTAGTCTTTCTGGGTATGTTTTGTGATGTAGGCCAGGCACCATTTTAGTTGTCCTTCTTTGTACAGTCTTTGCTGCATTAAATATCCTTCTGAAGATATGGCCTCCAGAATTGAACACAGTATTCTAGATGAGGCCCTACCAATGACCTATAGTGGCAGTATTACTTCTTTCGTTCTGCTGCCAATTCCTCTCCATATCCAATCAAGCATCTGACTAGCCTTCCTTATTCCTTTGTTACATTGGTTACTTGCCTTTAAGTCACCTGAAATAGTGAATACTAGAGCCCTTTCCTCCTCAGTAGTTTCCACTATAGTGCCATTAATATTATATTTATCTTTTGGATTTTTGAGACTCATGTACACGATTTTGCATATTTTGTGGCATTAAAAAGTAATTGCCATGCTCTTGACCATTCCTTTAGTCCACAGGTTCTCAAACTTGGTCCTCAGGACCCTACATAGTGCATGTTTTGCAAGTCTCCTCACAGAATCACAACTGAAATAATTAGCTCCACCTGTGGACCTTTTAAAATGTGTTAGTGAGTAATTAATACACCTGTGCAATTGCTGGGTTACCTGCAAAACATGCACTGTGTGGGGTCCTGAGGACCAGTCTGAGAACTTGTGCTCTAGTCTACCTAGATCCTCTCCATAATTTGTTTTACCCCTCCTGGTGTGTCTATCCTGTAGCATACATTTGTGTCATCTGTAAAAAGGTATACTTTCCCTTTAATGCCACTTGCAATGTCAGCAAAAAAGATATTAAAAAGCACTGGTGCAAGTACAGATCCCTAGGGTACTCCACTGGTAACATTCCCCTCCTGTGAATGCACTCCATTTACTTCAACTCTCTGTTTTCTATCTTGCAGCCAAGATCTTATCTATTCAACCATCTTAGTATCCAATCCCAAACTTTCCAGTTTATCTAGTAGTGTGCGATGTGGGACAGTGTCAAGAGCCTTACTAAAGTCTAGATAAGCTATATATATGGCTCCACCTTTATATATTACTTTAGTCACACAGTCAAAAAAGTCAATAAGGTTTGTTTGACATAATCTCCTCCCAGTGAATCCATGCTGTTTAGGATCATGTAAATTGCTGGATTTGAGATAATCTAAAACTCTTTCTTTTAAGTTTGTTTCCATCAATTCCCCTACTACTGATGTAAGACTCACTGGTCTTTAGTTGCTTGCCTTCCTTGCTTCCAGTTTGTGCAGTGGGACTACGTTCGCTCTTTTCTAGTCCCCTGGAATTACTCCTGTAGCTAGTGACTGGTTGAATATGTAATGTCCACCCACAAACAAACACATGACATTTACGGTGCCGAAAACTTGAACTAAATTGTGGGGTGCTAGTGTGAGTCAGGTTCGGGTGATCAGAGCGGCAGACCTGCTTTACCTCTCAGACACAATGACAACACAAACATAATATAGTATCCAACTCCATTTTATTATCCTAACAAAATTTACAAGTGGCAGGTAAACAGGAAACTGGCGCACAATTGAAGCAGGCTGGTTATGGCTTCTAAATAACAGTCTCAAGTAACCAGCGTTAGCAATACAGGTAGCAGGTAAGCAAGTAACTGGTGCACAATTGAAGCAGGCTGGTTATGGCTTCTAAATAATAGTCTCAGGTAACCAGCGTCAGCAATACAGGTAGCAGGTAAGCAGGAACTTGTGCACGATTAAAGCAGGCTGGTTATGGCTATTAAACGACAGTCTCAGGTAACCAGCGTTAGCAATACAAGTAGCAGGTAACTTGTGCACAATTAAAGCAGGCTGGTTATGGCTACTAAACAACAGTCTCAGGTAACCAGCGTCAGCAATACAGGTAGCAGGTAAGCAGGAACTTGTGCACGATTAAAGCAGGCTGGTTATGGCTATTAAACGACAGTCTCAGGTAACCAGCGTTAGCAATACAAGTAGCAGGTCAGCAGGTAACTTGTGCACAATTAAAGCAGGCTGGTTATGGCTACTAAACAACAGTCTCAGGTAACCAGCGTCAGCAATACAGGTAGCAGGTAAGCAGGAACTTGTGCACGATTAAAGCAGGCTGGTTATGGCTATTAAACGACAGTCTCAGGTAACCAGCGTTAGCAATACAAGTAGCAGGTAAGCAGGTAACTTGTGCACAATTAAAGCAGGCTGGTTATGGCTACTAAACAACAGTCTCAGGTAACCAGCGTCAGCAATACAGGTAGCAGGTAAGCAGGAACTTGTGCACGATTAAAGCAGGCTGGTTATGGCTATTAAACGACAGTCTCAGGTAACCAGCGTCAGCAATACAAGTAGCAGGTAAGCAGGAACTTGTGCACGATTAAAGCAGGCTGGTTATGGCTATTAAACGACAATCTCAGGTAACCAGCGTTAGCAAATAGCAATACAAGTAGCAGGTAAGCAGGAACTTGTGCACGATTAAAGCAGGCTGGTTATGGCTACTAAACAACAGTCTCAGGTAACCAGCGTCAGCAATACAGGTAGCAGGTAAGCAGGAACTTGTGCACGATTAAAGCAGGCTGGTTATGGCTATTAAACGACAGTCTCAGGTAACCAGCGTCAGCAATACAAGTAGCAGGTAAGCAGGAACTTGTGCACGATTAAAGCAGGCTGGTTATGGCTATTAAACGACAATCTCAGGTAACCAGCGTTAGCAAATAGCAATACAAGTAGCAGGTAAGCAGGAACTTGTGCACGATTAAAGCAGGCTGGTTATGGCTATTAAACGACAGTCTCAGGTAACCAGCGTCAGCAATACAGGTAGCAGGTAAGCAGGAACTTGTGCACGATTAAAGCAGGCTGGTTATGGCTATTAAACGACAGTCTCAGGTAACCAGCGTTATCAATACAAGTAGCAGGTAAGCAGGAACTTGTGCACGATTAAAGCAGGCTGGTTATGGCTACTAAACAACATTCTCAGGTAACCAGCGTCAGCAATAAAGGTAGCAGGTAAGCAGGAACTTGTGCACGATTAAAGCAGGCTGGTTATGGCTATTAAACGACAGTCTCAGGTAACCAGCGTCAGCAATACAGGTAGCAGGTAAGCAGGAACTTGTGCACGATTAAAGCAGGCTGGTTATGGCTATTAAACGACAGTCTCAGGTAACCAGCGTTATCAATACAAGTAGCAGGTAAGCAGGTAACTTGTGCACAATTAATGCAGGCTGGTTATGGCTTGTAAACAACAGTCTCAGGTAACCAGCGTTCCTTAGTAGCGGATAAATGCATTAACATTAGCTTTCACACTGCTGGGCGGAGCTTGCATAAAAAAAGAACTATCAGTACCAGCATTCCTTAATAGCAGATAAATGCATTAACATTAGCTTTCACACTGCTGGGCGGAGCTTGCATAAAAAGAACTATCAGTACCAGCATTCCTTAATAGCAGATAAATGCATTAACATTAGCTTTCACACTGCTGGGCGGAGCTTGCATAAAAAAGAACTATCAGTACCAGCATTCCTTAATAGCAGACAAATGCATTAACATTAGCTTTCACACTGCTGGGCGGAGCTTGCATAAAAATAACTATCAGTACCAGCATTCCTTAATAGCAGATAAATGCATTAACATTAGCTTTCACACTGCTGGGCGGAGCTTGCAATAAAAGAACTATCAGTACCAGCATTCCTTAATAGCAGATAAATGCATTAACATTAGCTTTCACACTGCTGGGCGGAGCTTGCATAAAAAAGAACTATCAGTACCAGCATTCCTTAATAGCAGATAAATGCATTAACATTAGCTTTCATACTGCTGGGCGGAGCTTGCATAATTAGAACTATCAGTACCAGCATTCCTTAATAGCAGATAAATGCATTAACATTAGCTTTCACACTGCTGGGCGGAGCTTGCATAAAAATAACTATCAGTACCAGCATTCCTTAATAGCAGATAAATGCATTAACATTAGCTTTCACACTGCTGGGCGGAGCTTGCATAAAAAGAACTATCAGTACCAGCATTCCTTAATAGCAGATAAATGCATTAACATTAGCTTTCATACTGCTGGGCGGAGCTTGCATAAAAAGAACTATCAGTACCAGCATTCCTTAATAGCAGATAAATGCATTAACATTAGCTTTCACACTGCTGGGCGGAGCTTGCAATAAAAGAACTATCAGTACTAGCATTCCTTAATAGCAGATAAATGCATTAACATTAGCTTTCACACTGCTGGGCGGAGCTTGCATAAAAAAGAACTATCAGTACCAGCATTCCTTAATAGCAGATAAATGCATTAACATTAGCTTTCATACTGCTGGGCGGAGCTTGCATAAAAAGAACTTTCAGTACCAGCATTCCTTAATAGCAGATAAATGCATTAACATTAGCTTTCACACTGCTGGGCGGAGCTTGCATAAAAAGAACTATCAGTACCAGCATTCCTTAATAGCAGATAAATGCATTAACATTAGCTTTCACACTGCTGGGCGGAGCTTGCATAAAAAGAACTATCAGTACCAGCATTCCTTAATAGCAGATAAATGCATTAACATTAGCTTTCACACTGCTTGGCGGAACTTGCAATAAAAGAACTATCAGTACCAGCATTCCTTAATAGCAGATAAATGCATTAACATTAGCTTTCACACTGCTGGGCGGAGCTTGCATAAAAAGAACTATCAGTACCAGCATTCCTTAATAGCAGATAAATGCATTAACATTAGCTTTCACACTGCTGGGCGGAGCTTGCATAAAAAGAACTATCAGTACCAGCATTCCTTAATAGCAGATAAATGCATTAACATTAGCTTTCACACTGCTGGGCGGAACTTGCATAAAAAGAACTATCAGTACCAGCATTCCTTAATAGCAGATAAATACATTCACAAATATATAAGGGCAGTCTACCCCCTTTTACAACATTCCAAAACAAATATGCGGGGCACAGCACTAGTGGGGAGCCTCTTCCCCTGGAATACAATATATTGCCCCCAGATTACAGAGTCTTTGCAGCAGAAGGGGTTAAGCCGGGCACATACAAATGAGGGGAGCGCAACTCCTAATTATCTAAACTTGCGGGGGTACTGTGATGAGGGGAGCCCACCCCTTTTATTATTAATTGTCTCACCGGGGCACTCATGAAGGGCAACCTACCCACTTAGTAAATAATATGTTCCCCAAATGCAGAGTTCATGCAGCGGAAGGGGTTAAATACCGGACACAGGGGATCTTAGGGGTGTCTACACCCTTTACTAATACTATGTCCCCTCTTTGCAGAGTTCAAGCAGCGGAAGGGCTCAACAGGGGCAGAGTTTCTGGCAGCGGAAGGGTTGTTTGCAAGTTCTCACCCATCGCTGCGGCGCTTCTGCCACCTCCGATCCTCCGCATCTTCAGCGTGGCTGTCTGGAGTCTCCCTCCTCAGTCTCCGGTCCGGTCTTCTCCTCTTCAGCTGCCGCCGCGCCGTCTCCGGGTCTTCACTCCTCTTGTGCAGCAGACTCCGGTCCGCGCCGTCATCTCTACGCTGGGGTCTTCTCGGGTCCTCGCCGTACTCCAGCCGCCAGGGGTCCTCGCTGGGGTCTTCTTCCCGGGGTCGTCCTTCGCGGTGCCTGCGCGCTTCTCATCTGCCGCTCCTTGGAATCCAGGGGACGGATGTCATCACTGCTCTGCTGGACGGGCTGCGGTTCCTCCGGCCCAGCGCTCCAGTCTCTCAGCAGCGGCGGCTCTTCTCCGCACTCCATCCCCGCTGGCACTGACGCGGCCAGCTCTTCTCCTCAGGCAGGGTCTCCGGCATTCTTCTGGCACTGGTGCTCCGGTCGCTGGTTCTCCCCTCGGCTTCTTCTCTGCGCAGACGGTCCTCACACACTGGCAGGCGGCTCCTGGGGCTACATGGAGACACCTTCCCCAGGTAATCTTCCCATTCCTCCAGGGCTCCTCTGGCAGCGATCCTCCCAGCGCTGCATACTCCAGTCTTCAGGCTCTGGACACTACATGGCTCCACTTCCCCAGGTACATATTCCCATTCCTCCAGGTCTCTTTCTCCTGTGCTGTGAGGCTTCTTTTAAGGGTCCTGGTGCTCCTCCACCTCCCCTCTCCTCTATGATGACTGGCTCCCGGGGCCCCAGCAACAGACCACCCCCTGGTCACTCTGCCCTACAACCCAGGGGACCCAATCAGCTGGGGACATGTTTCCCAGACTTTTTATGTTGCTGGGTAAGAAGTGACAGGACCAGAGAATTGGCGGCAAAATCCCTGTCCCAATCTGACAGGGTCACATAAAGTTCAGCCCACGATCTACTCTGGGACTTGTAGTTCCACAATGTAAACAAAAAAAAAAAAATCACAAGGGGATCTCCATGGTGCAATAGCTTCAGGGTATTACATTCTTCCCCCCTAAAATTATACGTGTCCTCACGTATACACCTTAACACTATACATCGGTTAACATAAGCCTTGAACTGGGTACAGCTCTGTTGGCAAACAAGTCATTGTGTCTGCAGCACAGGCCCGCCTGCGATTCTCTGATCCTGTTCGTGACGCCAAAATTTATGTAATGTCCACCCACAAACAAACACATGACATTTACGGTGCCGAAAACTTGAACTAAATTGTGGGGTGCTAGTGTGAGTCAGGTTCGGGTGATCAGAGCGGCAGACCTGCTTTACCTCTCAGACACAATGACAACACAAACATAATATAGTATCCAACTCCATTTTATTATCCTAACAAAATTTACAAGTGGCAGGTAAACAGGAAACTGGCGCACAATTGAAGCAGGCTGGTTATGGCTTCTAAATAACAGTCTCAAGTAACCAGCGTTAGCAATACAGGTAGCAGGTAAGCAAGTAACTGGTGCACAATTGAAGCAGGCTGGTTATGGCTTCTAAATAATAGTCTCAGGTAACCAGCGTCAGCAATACAGGTAGCAGGTAAGCAGGAACTTGTGCACGATTAAAGCAGGCTGGTTATGGCTATTAAACGACAGTCTCAGGTAACCAGCGTTAGCAATACAAGTAGCAGGTAAGCAGGTAACTTGTGCACAATTAAAGCAGGCTGGTTATGGCTACTAAACAACAGTCTCAGGTAACCAGCGTCAGCAATACAGGTAGCAGGTAAGCAGGAACTTGTGCACGATTAAAGCAGGCTGGTTATGGCTATTAAACGACAGTCTCAGGTAACCAGCGTTAGCAATACAAGTAGCAGGTCAGCAGGTAACTTGTGCACAATTAAAGCAGGCTGGTTATGGCTACTAAACAACAGTCTCAGGTAACCAGCGTCAGCAATACAGGTAGCAGGTAAGCAGGAACTTGTGCATGATTAAAGCAGGCTGGTTATGGCTATTAAACGACAGTCTCAGGTAACCAGCGTTAGCAATACAAGTAGCAGGTAAGCAGGTAACTTGTGCACAATTAAAGCAGGCTGGTTATGGCTACTAAACAACAGTCTCAGGTAACCAGCGTCAGCAATACAGGTAGCAGGTAAGCAGGAACTTGTGCACGATTAAAGCAGGCTGGTTATGGCTATTAAACGACAGTCTCAGGTAACCAACGTCAGCAATACAGGTAGCAGGTAAGCAGGAACTTGTGCACGATTAAAGCAGGCTGGTTATGGCTATTAAACGACAGTCTCAGGTAACCAGCGTTAGCAATACAAGTAGCAGGTAAGCAGGAACTTATGCACGATTAAAGCAGGCTGGTTATGGCTACTAAACAACAGTCTCAGGTAACCAGCGTCAGCAATACAGGTAGCAGGTAAGCAGGAACTTGTGCACGATTAAAGCAGGCTGGTTATGGCTATTAAACGACAGTCTCAGGTAACTAGCGTCAGCAATACAGGTAGCAGGTAAGCAGGAACTTGTGCACGATTAAAGCAGGCTGGTTATGGCTATTAAACGACAGTCTCAGGTAACCAGCGTTATCAATACAAGTAGCAGGTAAGCAGGTAACTTGTGCACAATTAATGCAGGCTGGTTATGGCTTGTAAACAACAGTCTCAGGTAACCAGCGTTCCTTAGTAGCGGATAAATGCATTAACATTAGCTTTCACACTGCTGGGCGGAGCTTGCATAAAAAAAGAACTATCAGTACCAGCATTCCTTAATAGCAGATAAATGCATTAACATTAGCTTTCACACTGCTGGGCGGAGCTTGCATAAAAAGAACTATCAGTACCAGCATTCCTTAATAGCAGATAAATGCATTAACATTAGCTTTCACACTGCTGGGCGGAGCTTGCATAAAAAAGAACTATCAGTACCAGCATTCCTTAATAGCAGACAAATGCATTAACATTAGCTTTCACACTGCTGGGCGGAGCTTGCATAAAAAGAACTATCAGTACCAGCATTCCTTAATAGCAGATAAATGCATTAACATTAGCTTTCACACTGCTGGGCGGAGCTTGCAATAAAAGAACTATCAGTACCAGCATTCCTTAATAGCAGATAAATGCATTAACATTAGCTTTCACACTGCTGGGCGGAGCTTGCATAAAAAAGAACTATCAGTACCAGCATTCCTTAATAGCAGATAAATGCATTAACATTAGCTTTCATACTGCTGGGCGGAGCTTGCATAAAAAGAACTATCAGTACCAGCATTCCTTAATAGCAGATAAATGCATTAACATTAGCTTTCACACTGCTGGGCGGAGCTTGCATAAAAATAACTATCAGTACCAGCATTCCTTAATAGCAGATAAATGCATTAACATTAGCTTTCACACTGCTGGGCGGAGCTTGCATAAAAAGAACTATCAGTACCAGCATTCCTTAATAGCAGATAAATGCATTAACATTAGCTTTCATACTGCTGGGCGGAGCTTGCATAAAAAGAACTATCAGTACCAGCATTCCTTAATAGCAGATAAATGCATTAACATTAGCTTTCACACTGCTGGGCGGAGCTTGCAATAAAAGAACTATCAGTACCAGCATTCCTTAATAGCAGATAAATGCATTAACATTAGCTTTCACACTGCTGGGCGGAGCTTGCATAAAAAAGAACTATCAGTACCAGCATTCCTTAATAGCAGATAAATGCATTAACATTAGCTTTCATACTGCTGGGCGGAGCTTGCATAAAAAGAACTATCAGTACCAGCATTCCTTAATAGCAGATAAATGCATTAACATTAGCTTTCACACTGCTGGGCGGAGCTTGCATAAAAATAACTATCAGTACCAGCATTCCTTAATAGCAGATAAATGCATTAACATTAGCTTTCACACTGCTGGGCGGAGCTTGCATAAAAAGAACTATCAGTACCAGCATTCCTTAATAGCAGATAAATGCATTAACATTAGCTTTCACACTGCTTGGCGGAACTTGCAATAAAAGAACTATCAGTACCAGCATTCCTTAATAGCAGATAAATGCATTAACATTAGCTTTCACACTGCTGGGCGGAGCTTGCATAAAAAGAACTATCAGTACCAGCATTCCTTAATAGCAGATAAATGCATTAACATTAGCTTTCACACTGCTGGGCGGAGCTTGCATAAAAAGAACTATCAGTACCAGCATTCCTTAATAGCAGATAAATGCATTAACATTAGCTTTCACACTGCTGGGCGGAACTTGCATAAAAAGAACTATCAGTACCAGCATTCCTTAATAGCAGATAAATACATTCACAAATATATAAGGGCAGTCTACCCCCTTTTACAACATTCCAAAACAAATATGCGGGGCACAGCACTAGTGGGGAGCCTCTTCCCCTGGAATACAATATATTGCCCCCAGATTACAGAGTCTTTGCAGCAGAAGGGGTTAAGCCGGGCACATACAAATGAGGGGAGCGCAACTCCTAATTATCTAAACTTGCGGGGGTACTGTGATGAGGGGAGCCCACCCCTTTTATTATTAATTGTCTCACCGGGGCACTCATGAAGGGCAACCTACCCACTTAGTAAATAATATGTTCCCCAAATGCAGAGTTCATGCAGCGGAAGGGGTTAAATACCGGACACAGGGGATCTTAGGGGTGTCTACACCCTTTACTAATACTATGTCCCCTCTTTGCAGAGTTCAAGCAGCGGAAGGGCTCAACAGGGGCAGAGTTTCTGGCAGCGGAAGGGTTGTTTGCAAGTTCTCACCCATCGCTGCGGCGCTTCTGCCACCTCCGATCCTCCGCATCTTCAGCGTGGCTGTCTGGAGTCTCCCTCCTCAGTCTCCGGTCCGGTCTTCTCCTCTTCAGCTGCCGCCGCGCCGTCTCCGGGTCTTCACTCCTCTTGTGCAGCAGACTCCGGTCCGCGCCGTCATCTCTACGCTGGGGTCTTCTCGGGTCCTCGCCGTACTCCAGCCGCCAGGGGTCCTCGCTGGGGTCTTCTTCCCGGGGTCGTCCTTCGCGGTGCCTGCGCGCTTCTCATCTGCCGCTCCTTGGAATCCAGGGGACGGATGTCATCACTGCTCTGCTGGACGGGCTGCGGTTCCTCCGGCCCAGCGCTCCAGTCTCTCAGCAGCGGCGGCTCTTCTCCGCACTCCATCCCCGCTGGCACTGACGCGGCCAGCTCTTCTCCTCAGGCAGGGTCTCCGGCATTCTTCTGGCACTGGTGCTCCGGTCGCTGGTTCTCCCCTCGGCTTCTTCTCTGCGCAGACGGTCCTCACACACTGGCAGGCGGCTCCTGGGGCTACATGGCGACACCTTCCCCAGGTAATCTTCCCATTCCTCCAGGGCTCCTCTGGCAGCGATCCTCCCAGCGCTGCATACTCCAGTCTTCAGGCTCTGGACACTACATGGCTCCACTTCCCCAGGTACATATTCCCATTCCTCCAGGTCTCTTTCTCCTGTGCTGTGAGGCTTCTTTTAAGGGTCCTGGTGCTCCTCCACCTCCCCTCTCCTCTATGATGACTGGCTCCCGGGGCCCCAGCAACAGACCACCCCCTGGTCACTCTGCCCTACAACCCAGGGGACCCAATCAGCTGGGGACATGTTTCCCAGACTTTTTATGTTGCTGGGTAAGAAGTGACAGGACCAGAGAATTGGCGGCAAAATCCCTGTCCCAATCTGACAGGGTCACATAAAGTTCAGCCCACGATCTACTCTGGGACTTGTAGTTCCACAATGTAAACAAAAAAAAAAAAATCACAAGGGGATCTCCATGGTGCAATAGCTTCAGGGTATTACATTCTTCCCCCCTAAAATTATACGTGTCCTCACGTATACACCTTAACACTATACATCGGTTAACATAAGCCTTGAACTGGGTACAGCTCTGTTGGCAAACAAGTCATTGTGTCTGCAGCACAGGCCCGCCTGCGATTCTCTGATCCTGTTCGTGACGCCAAAATTTATGTAATGTCCACCCACAAACAAACACATGACATTTACGGTGCCGAAAACTTGAACTAAATTGTGGGGTGCTAGTGTGAGTCAGGTTCGGGTGATCAGAGCGGCAGACCTGCTTTACCTCTCAGACACAATGACAACACAAACATAATATAGTATCCAACTCCATTTTATTATCCTAACAAAATTTACAAGTGGCAGGTAAACAGGAAACTGGCGCACAATTGAAGCAGGCTGGTTATGGCTTCTAAATAACAGTCTCAAGTAACCAGCGTTAGCAATACAGGTAGCAGGTAAGCAAGTAACTGGTGCACAATTGAAGCAGGCTGGTTATGGCTTCTAAATAATAGTCTCAGGTAACCAGCGTCAGCAATACAGGTAGCAGGTAAGCAGGAACTTGTGCACGATTAAAGCAGGCTGGTTATGGCTATTAAACGACAGTCTCAGGTAACCAGCGTTAGCAATACAAGTAGCAGGTAAGCAGGTAACTTGTGCACAATTAAAGCAGGCTGGTTATGGCTACTAAACAACAGTCTCAGGTAACCAGCGTCAGCAATACAGGTAGCAGGTAAGCAGGAACTTGTGCACGATTAAAGCAGGCTGGTTATGGCTATTAAACGACAGTCTCAGGTAACCAGCGTTAGCAATACAAGTAGCAGGTCAGCAGGTAACTTGTGCACAATTAAAGCAGGCTGGTTATGGCTACTAAACAACAGTCTCAGGTAACCAGCGTCAGCAATACAGGTAGCAGGTAAGCAGGAACTTGTGCATGATTAAAGCAGGCTGGTTATGGCTATTAAACGACAGTCTCAGGTAACCAGCGTTAGCAATACAAGTAGCAGGTAAGCAGGTAACTTGTGCACAATTAAAGCAGGCTGGTTATGGCTACTAAACAACAGTCTCAGGTAACCAGCGTCAGCAATACAGGTAGCAGGTAAGCAGGAACTTGTGCACGATTAAAGCAGGCTGGTTATGGCTATTAAACGACAGTCTCAGGTAACCAACGTCAGCAATACAGGTAGCAGGTAAGCAGGAACTTGTGCACGATTAAAGCAGGCTGGTTATGGCTATTAAACGACAGTCTCAGGTAACCAGCGTTAGCAATACAAGTAGCAGGTAAGCAGGAACTTATGCACGATTAAAGCAGGCTGGTTATGGCTACTAAACAACAGTCTCAGGTAACCAGCGTCAGCAATACAGGTAGCAGGTAAGCAGGAACTTGTGCACGATTAAAGCAGGCTGGTTATGGCTATTAAACGACAGTCTCAGGTAACCAGCGTCAGCAATACAGGTAGCAGGTAAGCAGGAACTTGTGCACGATTAAAGCAGGCTGGTTATGGCTATTAAACGACAGTCTCAGGTAACCAGCGTTATCAATACAAGTAGCAGGTAAGCAGGTAACTTGTGCACAATTAATGCAGGCTGGTTATGGCTTGTAAACAACAGTCTCAGGTAACCAGCGTTCCTTAGTAGCGGATAAATGCATTAACATTAGCTTTCACACTGCTGGGCGGAGCTTGCATAAAAAAAGAACTATCAGTACCAGCATTCCTTAATAGCAGATAAATGCATTAACATTAGCTTTCACACTGCTGGGCGGAGCTTGCATAAAAAGAACTATCAGTACCAGCATTCCTTAATAGCAGATAAATGCATTAACATTAGCTTTCACACTGCTGGGCGGAGCTTGCATAAAAAAGAACTATCAGTACCAGCATTCCTTAATAGCAGACAAATGCATTAACATTAGCTTTCACACTGCTGGGCGGAGCTTGCATAAAAAGAACTATCAGTACCAGCATTCCTTAATAGCAGATAAATGCATTAACATTAGCTTTCACACTGCTGGGCGGAGCTTGCAATAAAAGAACTATCAGTACCAGCATTCCTTAATAGCAGATAAATGCATTAACATTAGCTTTCACACTGCTGGGCGGAGCTTGCATAAAAAAGAACTATCAGTACCAGCATTCCTTAATAGCAGATAAATGCATTAACATTAGCTTTCATACTGCTGGGCGGAGCTTGCATAAAAAGAACTATCAGTACCAGCATTCCTTAATAGCAGATAAATGCATTAACATTAGCTTTCACACTGCTGGGCGGAGCTTGCATAAAAATAACTATCAGTACCAGCATTCCTTAATAGCAGATAAATGCATTAACATTAGCTTTCACACTGCTGGGCGGAGCTTGCATAAAAAGAACTATCAGTACCAGCATTCCTTAATAGCAGATAAATGCATTAACATTAGCTTTCATACTGCTGGGCGGAGCTTGCATAAAAAGAACTATCAGTACCAGCATTCCTTAATAGCAGATAAATGCATTAACATTAGCTTTCACACTGCTGGGCGGAGCTTGCAATAAAAGAACTATCAGTACCAGCATTCCTTAATAGCAGATAAATGCATTAACATTAGCTTTCACACTGCTGGGCGGAGCTTGCATAAAAAAGAACTATCAGTACCAGCATTCCTTAATAGCAGATAAATGCATTAACATTAGCTTTCATACTGCTGGGCGGAGCTTGCATAAAAAGAACTATCAGTACCAGCATTCCTTAATAGCAGATAAATGCATTAACATTAGCTTTCACACTGCTGGGCGGAGCTTGCATAAAAAGAACTATCAGTACCAGCATTCCTTAATAGCAGATAAATGCATTAACATTAGCTTTCACACTGCTGGGCGGAGCTTGCATAAAAAGAACTATCAGTACCAGCATTCCTTAATAGCAGATAAATGCATTAACATTAGCTTTCACACTGCTTGGCGGAACTTGCAATAAAAGAACTATCAGTACCAGCATTCCTTAATAGCAGATAAATGCATTAACATTAGCTTTCACACTGCTGGGCGGAGCTTGCATAAAAAGAACTATCAGTACCAGCATTCCTTAATAGCAGATAAATGCATTAACATTAGCTTTCACACTGCTGGGCGGAGCTTGCATAAAAAGAACTATCAGTACCAGCATTCCTTAATAGCAGATAAATGCATTAACATTAGCTTTCACACTGCTGGGCGGAACTTGCATAAAAAGAACTATCAGTACCAGCATTCCTTAATAGCAGATAAATACATTCACAAATATATAAGGGCAGTCTACCCCCTTTTACAACATTCCAAAACAAATATGCGGGGCACAGCACTAGTGGGGAGCCTCTTCCCCTGGAATACAATATATTGCCCCCAGATTACAGAGTCTTTGCAGCAGAAGGGGTTAAGCCGGGCACATACAAATGAGGGGAGCGCAACTCCTAATTATCTAAACTTGCGGGGGTACTGTGATGAGGGGAGCCCACCCCTTTTATTATTAATTGTCTCACCGGGGCACTCATGAAGGGCAACCTACCCACTTAGTAAATAATATGTTCCCCAAATGCAGAGTTCATGCAGCGGAAGGGGTTAAATACCGGACACAGGGGATCTTAGGGGTGTCTACACCCTTTACTAATACTATGTCCCCTCTTTGCAGAGTTCAAGCAGCGGAAGGGCTCAACAGGGGCAGAGTTTCTGGCAGCGGAAGGGTTGTTTGCAAGTTCTCACCCATCGCTGCGGCGCTTCTGCCACCTCCGATCCTCCGCATCTTCAGCGTGGCTGTCTGGAGTCTCCCTCCTCAGTCTCCGGTCCGGTCTTCTCCTCTTCAGCTGCCGCCGCGCCGTCTCCGGGTCTTCACTCCTCTTGTGCAGCAGACTCCGGTCCGCGCCGTCATCTCTACGCTGGGGTCTTCTCGGGTCCTCGCCGTACTCCAGCCGCCAGGGGTCCTCGCTGGGGTCTTCTTCCCGGGGTCGTCCTTCGCGGTGCCTGCGCGCTTCTCATCTGCCCCTCCTTGGAATCCAGGGGACGGATGTCATCACTGCTCTGCTGGACGGGCTGCGGTTCCTCCGGCCCAGCGCTCCAGTCTCTCAGCAGCGGCGGCTCTTCTCCGCACTCCATCCCCGCTGGCACTGACGCGGCCAGCTCTTCTCCTCAGGCAGGGTCTCCGGCATTCTTCTGGCACTGGTGCTCCGGTCGCTGGTTCTCCCCTCGGCTTCTTCTCTGCGCAGACGGTCCTCACACACTGGCAGGCGGCTCCTGGGGCTACATGGCGACACCTTCCCCAGGTAATCTTCCCATTCCTCCAGGGCTCCTCTGGCAGCGATCCTCCCAGCGCTGCATACTCCAGTCTTCAGGCTCTGGACACTACATGGCTCCACTTCCCCAGGTACATATTCCCATTCCTCCAGGTCTCTTTCTCCTGTGCTGTGAGGCTTCTTTTAAGGGTCCTGGTGCTCCTCCACCTCCCCTCTCCTCTATGATGACTGGCTCCCGGGGCCCCAGCAACAGACCACCCCCTGGTCACTCTGCCCTACAACCCAGGGGACCCAATCAGCTGGGGACATGTTTCCCCGACTTTTTATGTTGCTGGGTAAGAAGTGACAGGACCAGAGAATTGGCGGCAAAATCCCTGTCCCAATCTGACAGGGTCACATAAAGTTCAGCCCACGATCTACTCTGGGACTTGTAGTTCCACAATGTAAACAAAAAAAAAAAATCACAAGGGGATCTCCATGGTGCAATAGCTTCAGGGTATTACAAATAATTCTGTTAATGGTGCTACCAGCACCCCTTTAAGCTCTTTTAGTGTCCTTGGATGTATCCCATCTGGCCCCATTGATTTATACACTTTCAGCTTTGAGAGCTCTGGTAGGAACTTCTTCTCTGTAAAAGTACTTGATTCATTATTCTGAATACCCCCGCTACTTAACTGTGACCCCTTCCCATCTCTTTCAGTAGTGAACACTGAGCAAAAATAATTATTAAGATGATCCGCTATTACAATGTCTCCCTCAACAAGACTCCCAGTCTCTGTCTTTAGTCTTATAATCCCGCCTTTTGTTTTTCTCCTTTCGCTTATATACTTAAAGAAAAGTTTTGCCTCCTTTACCCACTGACTGGGCCATTTTCTCCTCAGCTTGTGCCTTTGCACATCTGATTACCTTCTTAAGCCCTGTACACACGGGGAGAGATGTGTGCTGAGTGAGGGGGGGTCGGGTGCGCTCATTTCACCCAGCGGTGAAATGAGCAACCTGCTAGATTGTGTCTGCATGCAGGTGAATCTAGTCTAGTACCAGCGATAGCGACGCGCAGGGCCGCACATCGCTATCGCTGTGGGGCATACACATGGAGAGATCTGTGCTTAACTTCTAAGCATTCTAGTCAGATTGCTTAGAATATAAGCATGGATTTCTCTGTTTGTACTCCCCTTAAGTTTCCTTCTGTCTAAAGGGGGGTACTCACAGAGCGATCGCTGCTTAAAATCTAAACAATCTGACTAGATTGCTTAGACTTTAAGCAGTGATCTCTCCGTCTCTGTGTGTACCCCTCACAGCGATAGCGATGTGCAGCCCTGCGCATTGCTATTGCTGGTGCTAGATTGTCCTGCATGCAGGCTCAATCTAGCACAGGCATTCCCAACCACGGTCCTCAAGGCACACTAACAGTACAGGTTTTAGTGATATCCAGGCATCAGCACAGATGGTTAAATCAAAATAACTGAGGTACTAATTAAGTCACCTGTGCTGAAGCCTGGATATCACTAAAACATGCACTGTTAGTGTGCCTTGAGGACCCTGGTTGGGAATGCCTGATCTAGCAGGTAGCTCATTTCACCCGCTGGGTGAAATGAGCAGCCCCCTTCCCTGTCTCCCCCCGCACGCTCAGCACACATCACGCTGTGCTGAGCGGGGGGAGAGATGTGTGCTGAGCGGTTCGCTCAGCACACATCTCTCCACAAATCGGGCCGTGAACACGGCCCTTTACAAGGTATATCTCTTTGTCTTCGTTATTTTTTGTCTGCTTATATTTCCTAAAGGCCATCTTTTTTGCTTTCACAATACTTGCTACTTCTTTCGCAAACCACATTGGCTTCCTTTTCCTTGTGTTTTTCCAAACACCTTTGATACAAAGGTCTGTTGCCTTTAATATTGCACTTTTTAATGTGTCCCACCTCTTCTGCACTCCATCCAAGTTACTCCACTCTGCCAAAGAATCGCTTACACATTTTCCCATCCCTACAAAATCAGCCTTGCTAAAATCTAACACCTTTATTTTTGTATAGGATGAGTCAGTCTCTTTATGCTGAACCGTACTGCTTGATGATCACTGGATCCCAGGTCAATTGTGTGCACCAATCCTCAGGTTCATTCGAGGCACTGCCCCTCTTGTAAAACCCTCAGTGTCAAGGTATTATTTTAAAAAATAAAGATCATCTCATAGTGTAAAAAAAAATCTGAAAAAAATTAGAGATGAGCGGGTTCGGTTCCTCGGAATCCGAACCCGCCCGAACTTCATGTTTTTTTTCACGGGTCCGAGCGACTCGGATCTTCCCGCCTTGCTCGGTTAACCCGAGCGCGCCCGAACGTCATCATGACGCTGTCGGATTCTCGCGAGGCTCGGATTCTATCGCGAGACTCGGATTCTATATAAGGAGCCGCGCGTCGCCGCCATTTTCACTCGTGCATTGAGATTGATAGGGAGAGGACGTGTCTGGCGTCCTCTCCATTAGAATAGAGATAGATTAGATAGAGAGAGATTGTGCAGAGTCGCAGACAGAGTTAGTTTACCACAGTCAGTGACCAGTGCAGTTGCTAGTTAACTTTTATTTAATATAATATATCCGTTCACTTCTCTCTGCTATATCCGTTCTCTGCCTGAAAAAAAAAACGATACACAGCACAGTCAGTCACACAGTGTGACTCAGTCTGTGTGCACTCAGCTCAGCCCAGTGTGCTGCACAGTCATCAATGTATAAATTAAAAGCTTATAATTAATTGTGGGGGAGACTGGGGAGCACTGCAGGTTGTTAGCAGGAGCCAGGAGTACAATTATATTAATTAACAGTGCACACTTTTGCTGCAGGAGTGGTGACCAGTGCCTGACCACCAGTATAGTATTGTTGTATACTACTAATATCTCTTTAAATATCAACCAGTCTATATTAGCAGCAGACACAGTACAGTGCGGTAGTTCACGGCTGTGGCTACCTCTGTGTCGGCACACGGCAGGCAGTCCGTCCGACCAGAATTGTATTATTTATTATTATATACCTACCACCTAACCGTGGTTTTTTTTTCATTCTTTATACCGTCATAGTGTCATCCTAATTGTTACGAGTATACTACTATCTCTTTATCAACCAGTGTACAGTGCGGTAGTTCACGGCTGTGGCTACCTCTGTGTCGGCACACGGCAGGCAGTCCGTCCGACCAGAATTGTATTATTTATTATTATATACCTACCACCTAACCGTGGTTTTTTTTTCATTCTTTATACCGTCATAGTGTCATCCTAATTGTTACGAGTATACTACTATCTCTTTATCAACCAGTGTACAGTGCGGTAGTTCACGGCTGTGGCTACCTCTGTGTCGGCACACGGCAGGCAGTCCGTCCGACCAGAATTGTATTATTTATTATTATATACCTACCACCTAACCGTGGTTTTTTTTTCATTCTTTATACCGTCATAGTGTCATCCTAATTGTTACGAGTATACTACTATCTCTTTATCAACCAGTGTACAGTGCGGTAGTTCACGGCTGTGGCTACCTCTGTGTCGGCACACGGCAGGCAGTCCGTCCGACCAGAATTGTATTATTTATTATTATATACCTACCACCTAACCGTGGTTTTTTTTTCATTCTTTATACCGTCATAGTGTCATCCTAATTGTTACGAGTATACTACTATCTCTTTATCAACCAGTGTACAGTGCGGTAGTTCACGGCTGTGGCTACCTCTGTGTCGGCAGTCGGCAGGCAGTCCGTCCATCCATAATTGTATTATTATTATAATATATACCACCTAACCGTGGTTTTTTTTTCATTCTTTATACCGTCGTCATAGTGTCATACTAGTTGTTACGAGTATACTACTATCTCTTTATCAACCAGTGTACAGTGCGGTAGTTCACGGCTGTGGCTACCTCTGTGTCGGCAGTCGGCAGGCAGTCCGTCCATCCATAATTGTATTATTATTATAATATATACCACCTAACCGTGGTTTTTTTATACCACCTAACCGTGGCAGTCCGTCCATAATTGTATACTAGTATCCAATCCATCCATCTCCATTGTTTACCTGAGGTGCCTTTTAGTTCTGCCTATAAAATATGGAGAACAAAAAAGTTGAGGTTCCAAAATTAGGGAAAGATCAAGATCCACTTCCACCTCGTGCTGAAGCTGCTGCCACTAGTCATGGCCGAGACGATGAAATGCCAGCAACGTCGTCTGCCAAGGCCGATGCCCAATGTCATAGTACAGAGCATGTCAAATCCAAAACACCAAATATCAGAAAAAAAAGGACTCCAAAACCTAAAATAAAATTGTCGGAGGAGAAGCGTAAACTTGCCAATATGCCATTTACCACACGGAGTGGCAAGGAACGGCTGAGGCCCTGGCCTATGTTCATGGCTAGTGGTTCAGCTTCACATGAGGATGGAAGCACTCAGCCTCTCGCTAGAAAACTGAAAAGACTCAAGCTGGCAAAAGCACCGCAAAGAACTGTGCGTTCTTTGAAATCCCAAATCCACAAGGAGAGTCCAATTGTGTCGTTTGCGATGCCTGACCTTCCCAACACTGGACGTGAAGAGCATGCTCCTTCCACTATTTGCATGCCCCCTGCAAGTGCTGGAAGGAGCACCCGCAGTCCAGTTCCTGATAGTCAGATTGAAGATGTCAGTGTTGAAGTACACCAGGATGAGGAGGATATGGGTGTTGCTGGCGCTGGGGAGGAAATTGACCAGGAGGATTCTGATGGTGAGGTGGTTTGTTTAAGTCAGGCACCCGGGGAGACACCTGTTGTCCGTGGGAGGAATATGGCCGTTGACATGCCAGGTGAAAATACCAAAAAAATCAGCTCTTCGGTGTGGAGGTATTTCACCAGAAATGCGGACAACAGGTGTCAAGCCGTGTGTTCCCTTTGTCAAGCTGTAATAAGTAGGGGTAAGGACGTTAACCACCTCGGAACATCCTCCCTTATACGTCACCTGCAGCGCATTCATAATAAGTCAGTGACAAGTTCAAAAACTTTGGGTGACAGCGGAAGCAGTCCACTGACCAGTAAATCCCTTCCTCTTGTAACCAAGCTCACGCAAACCACCCCACCAACTCCCTCAGTGTCAATTTCCTCCTTCCCCAGGAATGCCAATAGTCCTGCAGGCCATGTCACTGGCAAGTCTGACGAGTCCTTTCCTGCCTGGGATTCCTCCGATGCATCCTTGCGTGTAACGCCTACTGCTGCTGGCGCTGCTGTTGTTGCCGCTGGGAGTCGATGGTCATCCCAGAGGGGAAGTCGTAAGCCCACTTGTACTACTTCCAGTAAGCAATTGACTGTTCAACAGTCCTTTGCGAGGAAGATGAAATATCACAGCAGTCATCCTACTGCAAAGCGGATAACTGAGTCCTTGACAACTATGTTGGTGTTAGACGTGCGTCCGGTATCCGCCGTTAGTTCACAGGGAACTAGACAATTTATTGAGGCAGTGTGCCCCCGTTACCAAATACCATCTAGGTTCCACTTCTCTAGGCAGGCGATACCGAGAATGTACACGGACGTCAGAAAAAGACTCACCAGTGTCCTAAAAAATGCAGTTGTACCCAATGTCCACTTAACCACGGACATGTGGACAAGTGGAGCAGGGCAGGGTCAGGACTATATGACTGTGACAGCCCACTGGGTAGATGTATGGACTCCCGCCGCAAGAACAGCAGCGGCGGCACCAGTAGCAGCATCTCGCAAACGCCAACTCTTTCCTAGGCAGGCTACGCTTTGTATCACCGCTTTCCAGAATACGCACACAGCTGAAAACCTCTTACGGCAACTGAGGAAGATCATCGCGGAATGGCTTACCCCAATTGGACTCTCCTGTGGATTTGTGGCATCGGACAACGCCAGCAATATTGTGTGTGCATTAAATATGGGCAAATTCCAGCACGTCCCATGTTTTGCACATACCTTGAATTTGGTGGTGCAGAATTTTTTAAAAAACGACAGGGGCGTGCAAGAGATGCTGTCGGTGGCCAGAAAAATTGCGGGACACTTTCGGCGTACAGGCACCACGTACAGAAGACTGGAGCACCACCAAAAACTACTGAACCTGCCCTGCCATCATCTGAAGCAAGAAGTGGTAACGAGGTGGAATTCAACCCTCTATATGCTTCAGAGGTTGGAGGAGCAGCAAAAGGCCATTCAAGCCTATACAATTGAGCACGATATAGGAGATGGAATGCACCTGTCTCAAGTGCAGTGGAGAATGATTTCAACGTTGTGCAAGGTTCTGATGCCCTTTGAACTTGCCACACGTGAAGTCAGTTCAGACACTGCCAGCCTGAGTCAGGTCATTCCCCTCATCAGGCTTTTGCAGAAGAAGCTGGAGGCATTGAAGAAGGAGCTAACACGGAGCGATTCCGCTAGGCATGTGGGACTTGTGGATGCAGCCCTTAATTCGCTTAACAAGGATTCACGGGTGGTCAATCTGTTGAAATCAGAGCACTACATTTTGGCCACCGTGCTCGATCCTAGATTTAAAGCCTACCTTGGATCTCTCTTTCCGGCAGACACAGGTCTGCTGGGGTTGAAAGACCTGCTGGTGACAAAATTGTCAAGTCAAGCGGAACGCGACCTGTCAACATCTCCTCCTTCACATTCTCCCACAACTGGGGGTGCGAGGAAAAGGCTCAGAATTCCGAGCCCACCCGCTGGCGGTGATGCAGGGCAGTCTGGAGCGACTGCTGATGCTGACATCTGGTCCGGACTGAAGGACCTGACAACGATTACGGACATGTCGTCTACTGTCACTGCATATGATTCTCTCAACATTGATAGAATGGTGGAGGATTATATGAGTGACCGCATCCAAGTAGGCACGTCACACAGTCCGTACTTATACTGGCAGGAAAAAGAGGCAATTTGGAGGCCCTTGCACAAACTGGCTTTATTCTACCTAAGTTGCCCTCCCACAAGTGTGTACTCCGAAAGAGTGTTTAGTGCCGCCGCTCACCTTGTCAGCAATCGGCGTACGAGGTTACATCCAGAAAATGTGGAGAAGATGATGTTCATTAAAATGAATTATAATCAATTCCTCCGCGGAGACATTGACCAGCAGCAATTGCCTCCACAAAGTACACAGGGAGCTGAGATGGTGGATTCCAGTGGGGACGAATTGATAATCTGTGAGGAGGGGGATGTACACGGTGATATATCGGAGGGTGAAGATGAGGTGGACATCTTGCCTCTGTAGAGCCAGTTTGTGCAAGGAGAGATTAATTGCTTCTTTTTTGGGGGGGGTCCAAACCAACCCGTCATATCAGTCACAGTCGTGTGGCAGACCCTGTCACTGAAATGATGGGTTGGTTAAAGTGTGCATGTCCTGTTTTGTTTATACAACATAAGGGTGGGTGGGAGGGCCCAAGGATAATTCCATCTTGCACCTCTTTTTTCTTTTCTTTTTCTTTGCATCATGTGCTGATTGGGGAGGGTTTTTTGGAAGGGACATCCTGCGTGACACTGCAGTGCCACTCCTAGATGGGCCCGGTGTTTGTGTCGGCCACTAGGGTCGCTAATCTTACTCACACAGTCAGCTACCTCATTGTGCCTCTTTTTTTCTTTGCGTCATGTGCTGTTTGGGGAGGGTTTTTTGGAAGGGACATCCTGCGTGACACTGCAGTGCCACTCCTAGATGTGCCCGGTGTTTGTGTCGGCCACTAGGGTCGCTAATCTTACTCACACAGTCAGCTACCTCATTGCGCCTCTTTTTTTCTTTGCGTCATGTGCTGTTTGGGGAGGGTTTTTTGGAAGGGCCATCCTGCGTGACACTGCAGTGCCACTCCTAGATGGGCCCGGTGTTTGTGTCGGCCACTAGGGTCGCTTATCTTACTCACACAGCGACCTCGGTGCAAATTTTAGGACTAAAAATAATATTGTGAGGTGTGATGTGTTCAGAATAGGCTGAAAATGAGTGTAAATTATGTTTTTTGAGGTTAATAATACTTTGGGATCAAAATTACCCCCAAATTCTATGATTTAAGCTGTTTTTTAGGGTTTTTTGAAAAAAACACCCGAATCCAAAACACACCCGAATCCGACAAAAAAAATTCGGTGAGGTTTTGCCAAAACGCGGTCGAACCCAAAACACGGCCGCGGAACCGAACCCAAAACCAAAACACAAAACCCGAAAAATTTCCGGCGCTCATCTCTAAAAAAAATTACCAAATCAAAACACACATACAGTATACCAGTTAGTCCCGTACAAATAATAATAAAGTTGCGGGGGCTTATGTAATACCTGGCAGCGGAGGGCTGTGAGGGAATTCTGGCTGCCATCTGCCCATATTTTTTAAGTGGCATTTATTTAAAACCAACCTGGTTGCAAATAGTGATGTGCACCGGACATTTTTCGGGTTTTGTGTTTTGGTTTTGGATTCGGTTCCGCGGCCGTGTTTTGGATTCGGACGCGTTTTGGCAAAACCTCCCTGAAAATTTTTGTCGGATTCAGGTGTGTTTTGGATTCGGGTGGTTTTTTTTACAAAAAACCCTCAAAAACAGCTTAAATCATAGAATTTGGGGGTCATTTTGATCCCATAGTATTATTAACCTCAATAACCATAATTTCCACTCATTTCCAGTCTATTCTGAACACCTCACACCTCACAATATTATTTTTAGTCCTAAAATTTGCACAGAGGTCGCTGGATGACCAAGCTAAGCGACCCAAGTGGCCGACACAAACACCTGGCCCATCTAGGAGTGGCACTGCAGTGTCAGACAGGGTGGCAGATTTAAAAAATAGTCCCCAAACAGCACATGATGCAAAGAAAAAAAGAGGTGCACCAAGGTCGCTGGATGGCTAAACTAAGCGACCCAAGTGGCCGACACAAACACCTGGCCCATCTAGGAGTGGCACTGCAGTGTCAGACAGGATGGCAGATTTAAAAAATAGTCCCCAAACAGCACATGATGCAAAGAAAAAAAGAGGTGCAATGAGGTAACTGTGTGACTAAGCTAAGCGACCCAAGTGGCCGACACAAACACCTGGCCCATCTAGGAGTGGCACTGCAGTGTCAGACAGGATAGCAGATTAAAAAAATAGTCCCCAAGCAGCACATGATGCAAAGAAAAAAAGAGGTGCACCAAGGTCGCTGGATGGCTAAACTAAGCGACCCAAGTGGCCGACACAAACACCTGGCCCATCTAGGAGTGGCACTGCAGTGTCAGACAGGATGGCACTTAAAAAAATAGTCCCCAAACAGCACATGATGCAAAGAAAATAGAGTTGCAATGAGGTAGCTGTGTGACTAAGCTAAGCGACACAAGTGGCCGACACAAACACCTGGCCCATCTAGGAGTGGCACTGCAGTTTTCTAGCGAGAGGATGAGTGCTTCCATCCTCATGTGAATCTGAACCACTAGCCATGAACATAGGCCAGGGCCTCAGCCGTTCCTTGCCACTCCGTGTCGTAAATGGCATATTGGCAAGTTTAAGCTTCTCATCAGACGCTTTTAATTTAGATTTTGGGGTCATTTTACTGAACTTTTGTTTTTTGGATTTTACATGCTCTCTACTATGACATTGGGCATCGGCCTTGGCAGACGACGTTGATGGCATTTCATCGTCTCGGCCATGACTAGTGGCAGCAGCTTCAGCACGAGGTGGAAGTGGATCTTGATCTTCCCCTATTTTACCCTCCACATTTTTGTTCTCCATTTTTTTAATGTGTGTAATTATATGCCAGTGATATATCAATAGCAATGGCCTACTGTACCGTACTGCTATATATTATATACTGGTGGTCAGCAAAATTATGCACTGTCCTCCTACTATATATACTGCGCAAAACTTAAATGCATCACAGGTATGGATGGATAGTATACTTGACGACACAGAGGTAGGTAGAGCAGTGGACTACTGTACCGTACTGCTATATATTATATACTGGTGGTCAGCAAAATTATGCACTGTCCTCCTACTATATATACTGCGCACAACTTAAATGCACCACAGGTATGGATGGATAGTATACTTGATGACACAGAGGTAGGTAGAGCAGTGGACTACTGTACCGTACTGCTATATATTATACACTGGTGGTCAGCAAAATTATGCACTGTCCTCCTACTATATATACTGCGCACAACTTAAATGCACCACAGGTATGGATGGATAGTATACTTGACGACACAGAGGTAGGTAGAGCAGTGGACTACTGTACCGTACTGATATAATACTGGTGGTCACTGGTCAGCAAAACTCTGCACTGTCCTCCTACTATATAATACTGGTGGTCCCCTGTCCCCACAATAAAGCACACTGAGCACAGATATTTGCAGCACACTGAGCATAGATATGGAGCGTTTTTCAGGCAGAGAACGTAGATATTTTCAGCACACTGAACACAGATATTTGCAAGCACACTGAGCACAGATATTTGCAGCACACTGAACACAACTGAGAGAACGCTGCACGTCCTCTCCCTATCATCTCCAATGCACGAGTGAAAATGGCGGCGACGCGTGGCTCCTTATATAGAATACGAATCTCGCGAGAATACGACAGCGGGATGATGACGTTCGGGCACGCTCGGGTTAACCGAGCAAGGCGGGAGGATCCGAGTCTGCCTCGGACCCGTGTAAAATGGGTGAAGTTCGGGGGGGTTCGGATTCCGAGGAACCGAACCCGCTCATCACTAGTTGCAAATAGAGATGTGCGGCTGGCACTTTTCGTGTTTTGTGTTTTGGTTCTAATTCCACTTTCGTGTTTTGGTTTTGGCTTGGTTTTGCCAAAACCACCCTTTCGTGTTTTGGTTTTGGATCTGGATGATTTTTAAAAAAAACATAAAAACAGCTAAAATCACAGAATTTGGGGGTAATTTTGAACCTGCGGTATTATTAACCTCAATAACATTCATTTCCACTCATTTCCAGTCTATTCTGAACACCTCACACCTCACAATATTGTTTTTAGGCCAAAAGGTTGCACCGAGGTGGCTGTATGACTAAGCTAAGCGACACAAGTGTGCGGCACAAACACCTGGCCCATCTAGGAGTAGCACTGCAGTGGCAGACAGGATGGCAGATTTAAAAAATATGCCCCAAACAGCACATGATGCAAAGAAGAAAAAGAGGTGCAATGAGGTAGCTGGATGACTAAGCTAAGTGACACAAGTGTGCGGCACAAACACCTGGCCCATCTAGGAGTGGCACTGCAGTTACAGACAAGATGGCAGATTTAAAAAATAGGCCCCAAACAGCACATGATGCAAAGAAGAAAAAGAGGTGCAAGATGGAATTGTCCTTGTGCCCTCCCACCCACCCTTATGTTGTATAAACAGGACATGCATACTTTAACAAACCAAACATTTCAGCGACAGGGTCTGCCACACCACTGGGGCTGAAATGACTGGTTAGTTTGGGCCCCCACCAAAAAAGAAGCAATCAATCTCTCCTTGCACAAACTGGCTCTACAGAGGCAAGATGTCGACCTCATCCTCATCCTCCGATTCCTCACCTCTTTCACTGTGTACATCCTCCTCCTTACAGAGTATTAATTCGTCCCCACTGGAATCCACCATCACAAGTCCCTGTGTACTTTCTGGAGGCAATTGCTGGTAAAGGTCTTCCGGGAGGAATTTATAATTCATTTTGATGATCATCATCTTCTCCACATTTAGGAGAAGTAACCTCCTACGCCGAGCGCTGACAAGGTTACTGGCTGCACTAAACACTCTTTCGGAGTACACACTGGAGGGGGGGCAACTTAGGTAAAATAAAGCAAGTTTGTGCAAGGGCATCCAAATTGCCTCTTTTTCCTGCCAGTATACATATGGACTGTCTGACATGCCTACTTGGATGCTGTCACTAATATATAATCCTCCACCATTTTTTCATTTCAGTGGTGACAGAATCATATGCAGTGACAGTAGACATGTCAGTAATCATTGGCAGGTCCTTCAGTCCGGACCAGATGTCAGCTTTCGCTCCTGACTGCCCTGCATCACCGTATGTGCAAAACATGGGATGTGCTGGAATTTGCCCAGATGTAATGCACGCACAATATTGGTGGCGTTGTCCGATATCACAAATCCCCAGAAGAGTCCAATTGGGGTAAGCCATTCTGCAATGATGTTCCTCAGTTTCCGTAAGAGGTTGTCAGCTGTGTGCCTCTTACGGAAAGCGGTGATACATAGCGTAGCCTGCTTAGGAACGAGCTGGCGTTTGCGAGATGCAGCTACTGGTGCCACTGTTGTTGTTGCTGCGGGAGGCCATACATCTACCCAGTGGGCTGTCACAGTCATATAGTCCTTAGTCTGCCCTGTTCCACTTGTCCACATGTTCATGGTTAAGTGGACAGTGGATACAACAGCATTTTGTAGTACACCGGTGACTCTTTTTCTGACGTCTGTGTACATTTTCGGTATCGCCTGCCTAGAGAAGTGGAACCTAGATGGGATTTGATACCGGGGACACAGTACCTCAAACAATTCTCTAAGTCCCACTGAACTAATGGCGGATACCGGACGCATGTCTAACACCAACATAGCTGTCAAGGCCTCAGTTATCCGCTTTGCAAAAGGATGACTGCTGTCATATTTCATCTTCCTCACAAAGGACTGTTGGACAGTCAATTGCTTACTGGAAGTAGTACAAGTGGTCTTCCGACTTCCCCTCTGGGATGACGATCGACTTCCAGCAGCAACAACAGCAGCGGCAGCAACAGCAGGCATACCACTCAAGGATCCTCCGGAGGAATCCCGGTTAGGAGAGGACTCCTCAGTCTTGACAGTGACATAGCCTGCAGGACTACTGATGTTCCTGACTGAGGAGGAAGTTGACGTTGAGGGAGTTGGTGGTGTGGCTTGCAGGAGCTTGGGTACAGGAGGAAAAAGGGATTTAGGTGTCAGTGGACTGCTTACGCTCTTACCCAAAGTTTTACAACTTGACACTGACTTCTGATGAATGCGCAGCAGGTGACGGATAAGGGAGGATGTTCCTAGGTGGTTAACATCCTTACCCCTACTTATTACAGATTGACAGAGGCAACAGATGGCTTGACACCTGTTGTCCGGATTTGTGGAGAAATAATTCCACACCGAAGAGGTGGCTTTTTTGGTAATTTACCCAGGCATCACAATGGGCTTCTTCATCCCACGGACAACAGGTGTCTCCCCCGGTGCCTGACTTAAACAAACCACATCACCATCAGAATCCTCATCGTCAACTTCCTCCTCAGCGCCAGCAACACCCATATCCTCATCCTGGTGTACTTCAACAGTGACATCTTCAATTTCAATATCAGGAACTGGACTGTGGGTGCTCCTTCCAGCACTTGCAGGGGGCATGCAAATGGTGGAAGGAGCCACCTCTTTCCATCCAGTGTTGGGAAGGTCAGGCATCGCAACCGCCGACACACTTGGACTCTCCTTGGGGATTTGTGATACCATCTCAGAACGCACAGTTCTTTTCTGTGCTTTTTCCAGCTTAACTCTTAATTTTTCTAGCGGGAGGATGAGGGCTTCCATCGTCATGTGAACCTGAACCACTAGTCATGAACATAGGCCAGGGCCTCAGCCATTCCTTGCCACTCCATGTCATAAATGGCATATTGGCAAGTTTACGTTTCTCCTCAGACCATTTAAATTTCTTTTTTTGGGTCTTTTTATTGAACTTTGGCTTTTTGGATTTTACATGCCCTCTACTATCACATTGGGCATCGGCCTTGGCAGACGACGTTGATGGCATTTCATTGTCTATGTCATGGCTAGTGGCAGCAGCTTCAGCAGTAGGAGGAAGTGGTTCTTGATCTTTCCCTATTTTATCCTCCAAATTTTTGTTCTCCATTATGTTTCTGGAGTTATATAACACAATAGGCGGCACAGGAATGACTGATGGCTGATGGCCAGGACACTACCACTGGCCTGATGCAGCACAACACAGCAACACTGTGAGGGACTTGTGGTTGTTGTTGTTGTTGTTGTTATTATTATTATTATTATAATACTGTAGCAGTGGACATATATCAGCAGCGTATATCACTGTGACTGCCTGGTCACTGGAATGACTGATGGCCAGGACACTACCACTGGTCTGATGCAGCACAATACAGCAACACTGTAAGGGACTTGTTGTTGTTGTTGTTGTTGTTATTATTATTATTAAACGGCAGCAGTGGACATATAGCAGCAGTGTATACCACTGTGACTGCCTGGTCATTGGAATAACTGATGGCCAGGACACTACCACTGGTCTGATGCATCACAACACAGCAACACTGTGAGGGACTCTTGGTTGTTATTATTATTATTATTATTATAATACTGTAGCAGTGGACATATAGCAGCAGCGTATACCACTGTGACTGCCTGGTCACTGGAATGACTGATGGCCAGGACACTTCCCCTGGTCTAATGCATGACAACACAGTACCACTGAAAGGAACTTATACAGCTACACTGGATATATGGCAACAGAGGACACCACCACTGTGACTGGTCACTGGACTGATGCTGCACAAGACACTTCCTCTGGTCTAATGCAGGACAACACAGCAAAAATGCAAGGGACTTATACAGCAGCCAGCAGCACTGGGGACATATAGCAGCAGAGGACACCAACACTGTGACTGGCTGGACTGATGCAGCACAATACACTGACTACACTGGACTGGACTGAGCAGCATAACACAGCACAAGACTCGCCACCCCATTTTCCCGCCCCCACACAGACATTGAGGACGGAGACACGTCCTCTCACTACACTCTCCGAGACTGGAGTGAAAATGGGCGCGACGCGCGGCTCCTTATATGGAGTCCAAATCCCGAGAGAATCCGACAGCGGGATGATGACGTTTTGCCTCGTTTGGGTTTCCAAGTCAGGCTGGAAAACCCGAGCCGGGCTCGGAACCGGACTCAAATGGTGAAGTTCGGTACGGTTCGGTTCTCTGAGAGCCGAACCCGCTCATCTCTAGTTGCAAATGGTTGCAAATGATTGTTCAGTCCCATAGTTGGGCAACATACCTCCCAACTTGACCCGCTCTGCCTACATACCGTCCCCCTTTTCTTACTGTATCTTGCTGTCCTTGAACACTAGATAGTGAATAAGAACAATGCCATACCCTCTCCAGGAGGGACAGAATGCTCTGCTCCTGGACTTTCCTCTTACTTTATGATTGCCATCACCTGTGGTGAAACACCTTTCTTATCCATTAACCAGGTGCTGGCAATCATAAATTAAGAGAAAAGTCCAGAAGCAGAGCATTCTGTCCCTCTTGGAGAGGGTCAGGTTGGGAGGTATGATATACTGGTTCACCTCAGTCTCAACCCCCATGCTTGGCTCCACCCCTCTCTGGAAACCCCCCCTGCAAATCCCCTGGGCTATCCTATTAAGTAGTAATGTTTATGATGTATACATCCAGTATTATATTTAATTATAAGAATGAAGGAGCATGATATTTAACGTTAGAATGAAACTAGAGACCCATCAAAACGATATGAATCTTGTGAGATTAGTGAGCTGTAATACTTTCATTTCCTGAAATATGGAACTAAAAACCATGTTTCTCTTACGTCCTAGAGGATGTTGGGGTCCACATTAGTACCATGGGGTATAGACGGGTCCCTTGGGAGCCATGGGCACTTTAAGAGTTTAATAGTGTGGGCTGGCTCCTCCCTCTATACCCCCCTACCAGACTCAGTTTAGAAAATGTGCCCGAAGGAGCCGGTCACAGCTAGCTCCATAGGAGTTTTTCTAGTTTTATTATTTTAAATAGAGTTAGGCACAGGGAGGCTACTGGCAACAGCATACCTCCCAAAATGACCCTCTCCAGGAGGGACAGAATGCTCTGCTCCTGGACTACCCTCTTACTGCTTATTGCCGGCACCTGTGCTGAAACACCTTTCTTATCCATTAACCTGTTCAACAGAGGTGCTGGCAATCATAAATGAAGAGAAAAATCCAGAAGCAGAGCATTGTGTCCCTCCTGGAGAGGGTCATGTTGGGAGGTATGCAACAGCCTCCCTGCTTCGTGGGACTTAGGGGGGGAGTAGTGTCCAACCCTCTGAGGTTAATGGCCACTATCTCCGCTGACAGGATGCTGAGCTCCTGAGGGTGATGATCGCTAGCCCCCGAGGTGACCGCTCACTCCCGCAGCATGCCGCCACCCCCTAACAGAGTCAGAAGACGTCGGTGGTGAGTAGATTACCGGCGACCCGACAAGTGGGAAGCCGGTGTGAATGGCGGCATCAGGGTAGGAGCGCAGCATTAAGGCTGCGCTCCAGAGGGCTCAGCGGTACTAAGGTGCGGCGCTGTGAGGGGCGCCCTGGGCCAGCGCAACACCCTTAAAACTGGTCACTGGGCTATCAGGGAATGTGTTCTGCTGCTATCTGTGTAATTTACCTCAGGCCAGTATAATCATAAAGTGCGGGAAGACGCGCCATGACAGGGGGCGGAGCTTCTCCTCAGAGCAGATCCAGCAGCTCATCAGCGCCATTTTCTCCCTGCAGATCAGCACACAGAGACGCTGACAGGGAGCGCTGACACTCCACACATCTCCAGCTATCCTGTGCGGTACCAGGGGGATATAGCAGGGGGGGAGAGTTGTTATTCACAATTTTAACTGTGTAGTCTATTAAGGTTGCACAGTCAGCGCCAGGCTTTTATGATATAACTGCCTACTGGGGCGCTGTGTGGGTGCTGGCTACATTAACTTTGTGTCTCTCTGAAGGTACTTGGGGGAAACTGTGTGTGACATTTACGTGTGTGTGTGTGTGTGTGTGTACATTTTCTCACATTACCATGTCCAGGGACTCTGGGGTCTATTTACTAAGCCTTTGATGGAGATAGAATGCATGGAGATAAAGTACCAGCCAATCACCTCCTGACTGTCATTTTTCAAACACAGCCTGTAACATGGTAGTTAGGAGGTGATTGGCTGGTACTTCATGTTCCATCATGTTCTGAGGAAGCCGCCGAATTGACCGTAAGGCGGGGAAACGCGTTAACTATTTGCATCATATCAGCCGGCCTTTGCTGATTCCCCTACACTGGGGAGCAGAGCGGGACGTTTTGCACTTTGCATCTGTCGCAGTGCTCGAAGTGGGAGTGGCGTTTTCGGCACAGATATTCAGCATGCAGCCCGACATTGAGAACAGGAGAGTGTTCACCATTCTACATGCTCTACATCTGTGACGGTGTCTAAAGCGGGAGCAACGCTCTTTTAAACAGACCGCTAGCGAGCAGCCCGAGACTGTGGAGAGGAGAGTGTGTTTCACTCTGTGTGCCTGCTGTGGTGTGCTGAATAGTAGCGGCACTCTAATGAAAATAATTGGTGAGTTATTGCAACTTTGATATAAGTCACAGCAAGGCACTCCTTATTGTTCCTCTGGATATGTCAGCATTAAAAGGATTAGCTACCAGCGGCCGGGAGGACTTTTTATAATTACAAATCTGTGTTCGGGCATCAAGGATTCCATCTAGGTGACACTAACTTTTTGCTCTTGGACATTTCTAGCTTAATAAGTAGCACCTATATCTTAAATTAATTGTGAACTCCCCAAAGTGCTCTTTTAAATTAGGTTAATTTTATTTACCGGCCGGTAATTCACTTTATTGTATCATAAGAATATTGGTTGTTTTTATATTTATGTATTATGCATTATAATTATTAAATCAAATAGTATTTAAATACCAGCGCTTTTTTTTCTTCACTTGTGGAGAATTTTGTTTCTAGTTCTATGTTAAGTGGGAAGAGTATACCCACTAAAGAAGCAGCAGGTATTTAAATTATCAGCTAGCGCTGGGTAATTTATATTTATATTTATCACTTAGTAAAAAGACCCCTTAGTGTCTTGTGCTGCAGAGTATGTATCTTCCCCAGAGGAATCCATTCCATGTACTCAGGAATGTAATATCATGTCTCAGCCTTCTGAATCTGAACCATTGTGGGTGGCTTCACTTAAGGCAATGATATCCCAGATTTCATCTAGGATAACTCATAATGAGACTGAAACACAGGTTTTGAGAAAATCTGTAGAGGTTTTGTCTGGTTCTGTTCCCACAGACTCCTCAAACTCCCCTGGTATATGCCCAAAGAAGCGTGCTCTTGCTCAAATTATGCAAGTCGACACGGATACCGACTCTGATACGGGAGACGGTGAGGGGGATTTGAGGGGGGGGTGAGGCATCCCTTGCAAAGGGGGTGCAGCTCATGATTGAGGCCATTAGGGATGTGTTACACATTACTAACAAAGCACCTGAGCAGTTCGAGGAGGCTTACTTTACAGACAATAAGAAAGCCTCCCTGACTTTCCTGTGTCTAAGAAATTGAACGCATTATTTGAAAAATCCTTGGAAAACACGGAGAAAAAATTCCAGATCCCAAAAGAGGGTTCTTGTGGCTTTTTCCTTTCCTGAGGAGGATAGGAAAAAGTGGGAAAACCCCCCTATAGTAGACGCTTCTGTATCTAGACTGTCTAAAAAGGTGGTTTTACCTGTCCCTAGGTCTACCGCTTTGAAAGAAACGGCAGACCGCAAAATTGAGACTACGCTCAAATCCTTTTACACTGCTTCAGGAGTGGCGTTAAGGCCCACTATTACCTGTGCATGAATTTCTAAAGCCATAGTAAAGTGGTCAGGCACATTACTAGAGGAATTAGATTCTATGGATAGAAGTGACATTGAAATGTTTTTACGTCACATACAGGATTCTGCAGGTTTCATGGTGGAGGCCATGAAAGACCTGGGTCATCTGACTGCAAGGACATCTTTCATGGCTGTCTCGGCATGCAGGGGACTCTGGCTGCGCCAATGGTCTGCAGACGCGGAATCCTAGAGTGTGGAGATCCTCCTCTTCACAGGTCAGGCTCTCTTTGGGGAAGCTTTGGATGCGTGGATCTCCACGGCAACCGCGGGTAAGTCAACTTTTCTTCCCTCAGCCACTCAGACACCGAAGAAATCTTTTTCTTCATCTACAATGCAGTCCTTTCGGACCGCAAAGGTTAAGAAGTCCAAAGCCCCTATCACTTTCTTCAGAGGTGGTTGGGGAAAATCCAGAAAACCTGCACCTGCAGGTACCCAGGAACAGAAGCCTGGCTCTGTTTCCTCAAAATCCTCAGCATGACAATGGACCTCTCAGCCTGGAGAGTGGGCAGGTGGGAGCAAGACTCAGACGTTTCAGCAACGTCTGGGTGTCATCCGGCCTGGATCCCTGGGTACAGGATATTGTGTCCCAGGGGTACAGACTGGAATTTCAAGAGCTCCCACCTCACAGATTCTTCAAATCAGGCTTACCAGCTTTGCTGACAGAAAGGGCTATCCTACAGGAAGCCATTCAAAAATTGGAAAGGGCAAATGTCGTTGTTCCGGTTCCACCTCATCTGGAAAGCAAGGGTTACTATTCAAACCTATTTGTGGTACCGAAACCGGATGGTTCGGTCAGACCAATTATGAACCTGAAGTCGTTAAACCCTTATTTGAGGGAATTCAAGTTCAAAATGGAGTCTCTGAGAGCGGTGATCTCAGGTCTGGAGGAGGGGGAATTCCTGGTATCCCTGGAAATCAAGGATGCGTACCTTCACATTTCAATCTGGCTGCCTCACCAGGCTTATCTCAGATTTGCACTGCTGGACTGTCATTATCAGTTCCAGGCACTGCCATTCGTCCTCTCCACAGCACCGAGGGTGTTCACCAAGGTGATGGCAGAGATGATGGTGCTACTCCGCAGACGGGGAGTGAACATAATTCCATATCTGTACGATCAACTGATAAAGACGTTGTCCAGGGAGAGGTTGTTTCAGTCCATTGCTCTCACGACTCGACTGCTCAGGGATCATGGATGGATCCTGAATCTTCCAAAGTCACATTTGGAACCGACAAGGAGATTGTCTTTCCTGGGGATTATCTATGACACAGAAGCGCAGAGGGTGTTTCTACCAGTGGAGAAGGCGTTGGTGATACAAACAATGGTCCGGGATGTCTTGAAGCCTACCCGGGTATCGGTTCATCAGTGCATTCGCCTTCTGGGGAAGATTGTTGCCTCCTACGAGGCTCTGCAGTACGGAAGATTTCATGTACGGTCCTTCCAACTGGATCTCCTAGACAAGTGGTCGGGATCTCACCTGCACATGCACCAGAGAATACGTCTGTCGCCGAAAGCCAGGATTTCGCTCCTATGGTGGCTACAAATGCCTCACCTTCTCGAAGGCCGCAGGTTCGGGATTCAGAATTGGATCCTTCTAACCATGGATGCAAGTCACCCAAGGGGAAAGCTTCCAAGGAAGGTGGTCAAGTCTGGAATCCATTCTTCCAATAAACATTCTGGGACTAAGGGCCGTATACAACGGTCTTCTACAAGTGGCACATCTTCTACAAGATCAAGCCATTCAGGTGCAGTCGGACAATGTAACAACGGTGGCATACATAAACCAACAGGACGAAACGAAGAGCAGGGCTGCAATGTCGGAGGTAACGAGGATCCTCATTTGGGCAGAAAAGCACGCAGTGACACTGTCAGCAATCTTCATTCCGGGAGTGGACAACTGGGAAGCGGATTTCCTCAGCAGACACAATCTCTATCCGGGAGAGTGGGGCCTCCATCCGGAGGTGTTCACGGAGGTGACAAATCTTTGGGGTGTACTTCAAATAGACATGATGGCCTACCGCCTCAACGAGAAGCTTCCGAGGTACTGTTCCAGGTTGCGGGATCCACAGGCAGTGGCGGTGGATGCCCTAGTAACTCCGTGGGTGTTCAGGTCCATGTACGTGTTCCCTCCGCTTCCACTCATCCCAAGAATTCTAAAACTCATAAAGAAAGCAAGAGTTCAGGAGATTATAAAAGCTGTGTGAGCGTCTGGGTTGCATAGTGCTAGTACACGCTTGGTCGGTTTGTGCATGCGTCTAATTCGCATAGTACTAGTACAGACAGACTTGGCTAGTGTGTGCGTCCAGGCCGCATACTACGGATATAGCTTGGTTACCACGCTGCGTCTTATTCGCATCGTGCTAACACAGGCCTGAAGTAACAAAGCTTTGTTCACGCCGAAAAAGATGCAGCGTGTGGAAGCTTTGTTAGCACACAGTGGGAATTGTCCATCAGGGCGACTTCCGGTGCTTGTATAATTTGGGAGTTACTTGTAACAATAATAAGAATTTACTCACCGGTAATTCTATTTCTCGTAGTCCGTAGTGGATGCTGGGAACTCCGTAAGGACCATGGGGAATAGACGGGCTCCGCAGGAGACTGGGCACTCTAAAAGAAAGATTAGGTACTATCTGGTGTGCACTGGCTCCTCCCTCTATGCCCCTCCTCCAGACCTCAGTTAGGGAAACTGTGCCCGGAAGAGCTGACACAACAAGGAAAGGATTTGGAATCCAGGGTAAGACTCACACCAGCCACACCAATCACACTGTACAACTTGTGATAACCATACCCAGTTAACAGTATGAACAACAACTGAGCCTCATTTAACAGATGGCTCATAACAATAACCCTTTAGATAAGCAATAACTATATACATGTATTGCAGAGAGTCCGCACTTGGGACAGGCGCCCAGCATCCACTACGGACTACGAGAAATAGAATTACCGGTGAGTAAATTCTTATTTTCTCTGACGTCCTAGTGGATGCTGGGAACTCCGTAAGGACCATGGGGATTATACCAAAGCTCCCAAACGGGCGGGAGAGTGCGGATGACTCTGCAGCACCGAATGAGCAAAGGCAAGGTCCTCCTCAGCCAGGGTATCAAACTTGTAGAACTTAGCAAATGTGTTTGAACCCGACCAAGTAGCAGCTCGGCCAAGCTGTAAAGCCGAGACCCCTCGGGCAGCTGCCCAAGAAGAGCCCACCTTCCTTGTGGAATGGGCTTTTACTGATTTAGGATGCGGCAATCCAGCCGCAGAATGAGCTTGCTGAATCGTGTTACAGATCCAGCGCGCAATAGTTTGCTTGTTGGGTGCATGAAGGATAAACAGCGAGTCAGTTTTCCTGACTCCAGCCATCCTGGCTACATAGATTTTCAAAGCCCTGACTACATCCAGTAATTTGGAGTCCTCCAAGTCCCGAGTAGCCGCAGGCACCACAATAGGTTGGTTCAAATGAAACGCTGATACCACCTTACGGAGAAATTGGGGACGAGTCCTCAATTCTGCCCTGTCCATATGGAAGATCAGATATGGGCTTTTACATGACAAAGCCGCCAATTCTGAAGCTAAGGCCAACAGCATGACCACCTTCCACGTGAGATACTTTAGCTCCACGGTCTTAAGTGGCTCAAACCAGTGTGATTTCAGGAAATCCAACACTACGTTAAGATCCCAAGGTGCCACTGGAGGCACAAAAGGGGGCTGAATATGCAGCACTCCCTTAACAAACGTCTGAACTTCAGGCAGTGAAGCCAGTTCTTTTTGAAAGAAAATAGATAGGGCCGAAATCTGGACCTTTATGGACCCCAATTTTAGGCCCTTAGTCACCCCTGACTGTAGGAAGTGCAGAAATCGACCCAGCTGGAATTCCTCTGTTGGGGCCTTCCTGGCCTCACATCAAGCAACATATTTCCGCCATATGCGGTGATGATGCTTTGCTGTCACATCCTTCCTAGCTTTTATCAGCGTAGGAATGACTTCATCTGGAATGCCCTTTTCCGTTAGGATCCGGCGTTCAACCGACATGCCATCAAACGCAGCTGCGGTAAGTCTTGGAACAGACAGGGACCCTGCTGTAACAGGTCCTGTCTGAGAGGCAGAGGCCATGGGTCCTCTGAGATAATTTCTTGTAGTTCTGGGTACCAAGTTCTTCTTGGCCAATCCGGAACGATGAGTATAGTTCTTACTCCTCTCTTTCTTACTATCCTCAGTACCTTGGGTTTGAGAGGGAGAGGAGGGAACACATAAACCGACTGGTACACCCACGGTGTCACTAGAGCATCCACAGCTATCGCCTGAGGGTCCCTTGACCTGGCGCAATATCTTTTTAGCTTTTTGTTGAGGCGGGACGCCATCATGGTTTTGAAGCAGGGGCTCTGCTTGACTCAGGGCGTTGTAAATGGCCCTTAGTTCCAGTATATTTATGTGTAGTGAAGTCTCCAGACTTGACCACTGTCCCTGGAAGTTTCTTCCCTGAGTGACTGCCCCCCATCCTCGGAGGCTTGCATCCGTGGTCACCAGGACCCAGTCCTGTATGCCGAACCTTTGGCCCTCAAGAAGATGAGCACTCTGCAGCCACCACATCAGAGACACCCTGGCCCTTGGGGACAGGGTGATTAACCGATGCATCTGAAGATGCGATCCGGACCATTTGTCCAACAGATCCCACTGAAAGATCCTTGCATGGAACCTGCCGAAGGGAATTGCTTCGTAAGAAGCCACCATCTTTCCCAGGACTCGCGTGCAGTGATGCACCGACACCTGTTTTGGTTTCAGGAGGTCCCTGACCAGAGATGACAATTCCTGGGCCTTCTCCACCGGGAGAAACACCTTCTTCTGTTCTGTGTCCAGAATCATGCCCAGGAAAAGCAGACGTGTCGCAGGAATCAGCTGCGACTTTGGGATATTCAGAATCCAGCCGTGCTGTTGCAACACTTCCTGAGAGAGTGCTACGCTGATCAACAACTGCTCTCTGGACCTCGCCTTTATGAGGAGATCGTCCAAGTACGGGATAATTATAACTCCCTTCTTCCGAAGGAGTATCATCATTTCGGCCATTACCCTGGTAAATATTCTCGGTGCCGTGGAGAGACCAAACGGCAACGTCTGGAATTGGTAATGACAGTCCTGTACCACGAACCTGAGGTACTCCTGGTGAGGTGGGTAAATGGGGACATGTAGGTAAGCATCCTTGATGTCCAGCGACACCATAAAATCCCCTTCTTCCAGGCTTGCAATAACCGCCCTGAGCGATTCCATTTTGAACTTGAACTTCTTTATATAAGTGTTCAAGGATTTTAAATTCAGAATGGGTCTCACCGAACCGTCCGGTTTCGGTACCACAAACATTGTGGAATAGTAACCCCTTCCCTGTTGAAGGAGGGGGACCTTGATTATCACCTGCTGGAGGTACAGCTTGTGAATTGCCGCCAGTACTACCTCCCTTTCCCTGGGAGCAGCTGGCAAGGCTGATTTGAGGTAACGGCGAGGGGGAGTCGCCTCGAACTCCAGCTTGTATCCCTGAGATACAATTTGTACAGCCCAGAGATCCACCTGTGAGCGAACCCACTGGTCGCTGAAGTTTCGGAGACGCACCCCCACCGCACCTGGCTCCGCCTGTGGAGCCCCAACGTCATGCGGTGGACTTAGTGGAAGCAGGGGAGGATTTTTGTTCCTGGGAACTGGCTGCCTGGTGCAGCTTCTTTCCTCGACCCTTGCCTCTGGCCAGAAAGGATGCGCCTCTGACCCACTTGCCTTTCTGAGGCCGAAAGGACTGCATTTGATAATACGGTGCTTTCTTAGGCTGTGAGGGAACCTGAGGTAAAAAAGTTGACTTCCCAGCTGTTGCTGTGGATACGAGGTCCGAGAGACCGTCCTAAAACAACTCCTCACCCTTATAAGGCAAAACCTCCATGTGCTTTTTAGAATCAGCATCACCTGTCCACTGCCGAGTCCATAATACTCTCCTGGCAGAAATGGACATTGCATTAATTCTAGATGCCAGCAGGCAAATGTCCCTCTGTGCATCCCGCATATACAAGACGACATCTTTTATATGTTCTAGGGTTAGCAAAATAGTATCCCTGTCGAGGGAATCAATGTTGTCTGACAGGGTATCAGTCCATGCTGCTGCAGCACTACACATCCAGGCTGAAGCAATAGCAGGTCTCAGTAGAGTACCAGAGTGTGTATACACAGACTTCAGGATAGCTTCCTGCTTTCTATCCGCAGGCTCCTTTAGGGCGGCCGTATCCTGAGACGGCAGTGCCACCCTTTTAGATAAGCGTGTGAGCGCCTTGTCCACCCTAGGGGATGTTTCCCAACGTAACCTGTCCGTTGGCGGGAAAGGGTACGCCATCAGTAACCTCTTAGAAATCACTAGTTTCTTATCAGGGGAACTCCACGCTTCTTCACACAGTTCATTTAATTCATCAGATGGGGTAAAAGTCACTGGCTGCTTTTTCTCCCTAAACATGATACCCTTTTTGGTGGTAACCGGGTTAACGTCAGAAATGTGCAATACATCTTTCATTGCAGTAATCATGCATCGGATGGCCTTAGTAGACTGTACATTTGTCTCATCTTCATCTACACTAGAGTCAGACTCCGTGTCGACATCTGTGTCCACCATCTGAGCTAGTGGGCGTTTATGAGCCCCTGACGGCTTCAGAGTCGCCTGGGCAGGCACGGGCTGTCCCAAGGCTGCTGCGTCACCGAACCTTTTATGTAAGGAGATGACACTGTCGGTTAAGACCTTCCATATACCCATCCAATCAGGTGTCGGCCCCGTCGGGGGCGACACCACACTTATCTGCCCTTGCTCCGCCACCACGTAACCCTCCTCATCAAACATGTCGACACAGTCGTACCGACACACCGCACACACACAGGGAATGCTCTGACTGAGGACAGGACCCCACAAAGTTCTTTGGGGAGACAGAGAGAGAGTATGCCAGCACACACCACAGCGCTATATAACACAGGGATTTACACTATAATAAGTGATTTTTCCCAATAGCTGCTTAATTATCTTATTTGCGCCTAAATTTATGTGCCCCCCCTCTCTTTTTTACCCTTCTTGTATCAGGATACTGCAGGGGAGAGCCTGGGGAGCTGCTTCCAGCGGAGCTGTGAAGGGAAAATGGCGCTGGTGTGCTGAGGAAGAAGGCCCCGCCCCCTCAGCGGCGGGCTTCTGTCCCGCTGTTTCTGACTAAAAAATGGCGGGGGTTTTACACATATACAGTCACAGACTGTATTATGTGTATTTTTATGCCAAAGGTATTTTTATTGCTGCCCAGGGTGCCCCCCGCAAAGCGCCCTGCACCCTACAGTGACCGGAGTGTGTGGTGTGCTGTGGGAGCAATGGCGCACAGCTGCGGTGCTGTGCGGTACCTTAATGAAGACAGGAGTCTTCTGCCGCCGATTTCATCGCTTCTCTTCTGTCTTCTGGCTCTGCAAGGGGGACGGCGGCGCGGCTCCGGGAACGGACGATCGAGGTCAGACCCTGTGTTCGAACCCTCTGGAGCTAATGGTGTCCAGTAGCCTAAGAAGCACAAGCTAGCTGCAAGCAGGTAGGTTTGCTTCTCTCCCCTCAGTCCCACGTAGCAGTGAGTCTGTTGCCAGCAGATCTCACTGAAAATAAAAAACCTAAGAAATACTTTCTTTCTAGCAAGCTCAGGAGAGCCCACTAGGAGCACCCAGCTCTGGCCGGGCACAGATTCTAATTGAGGTCTGGAGGAGGGGCATAGAGGGAGGAGCATACTTGCCTACCCTCCCGGAATGGTCGGGAGGCTCCCGAAAATCGGGTGACCCTCCCGGCCCCCCGGAAAGGTGGGCAAGCCTCCCGCTTTCCCCCTCGGCCGCCCGCAACAGAGAACAAGCGGGCGGCCCGAGGGGGTCCGATGACGCGATTCGCGCTGAATCGCGTCATCGTAGCTCCGCCCCCCGCTATGCAGTGCCTCTTTTCTCGGCACAGCACAGCGGGAGGCAGAGTCACGATGACGCGACCTTGATGGAACGCCCCCGGACCGCCCTTCCTGCTGCCGGCCACGCCCCCGACCGGCCTATCCTGCTGCCGGCCACGCCCCCCATACACCTACAACGCTGCCTCCTCCCGGAGGAGGAGTCAGCAAAGTAGGTAAGCATGGGGAGGAGCCAGTGCACACCAAATAGTACCTAATCTTTCTTTTAAAGTGCCCAGTCTCCTGCGGAGCCCGTCTATTCCCCATGGTCCTTACGGAGTTCCCAGCATCCACTAGGACGTCAGAGAAAGAGAGTTAGTGTTTGAGTGTGTCCTGGCCGCATGGCTTACAGACTCCGACCATTTTGGGTTCAAGCACATGGCTTGGAGGGGGGAGGAGTAGTGGCCATTTTAGGTCTAATGCAGTTACAGCAATGAATAGCAAGTATCACATGCTGTTCATGCTGCACAAATCTGCATTGGTCTTATCAAAACCAACATAACTTAAAGTCACTTCCTACCCACTTAGGATTTCATAGCAAATTTTCAGCTGTTCCAACACACCACAATAAGCCATTGTTAAACAACCCATTACTTTAGCCACAAGTAAATAATATATATACAAATCCATCGCCATTTAAAAGCTACCAACGAATTTAACGAACCCATGCCATAGTAAATTATAAATAGTGTTTCAATTAGACCTAGTAAGATTAATACTTATCTTGATGTAAGAAAATCCTTTCTAAAGAAACAGCTTTTCATTCAGGTACGCAGGAGCTACTGTACTGATTTCTGTGTTTTTCCTCAGAGCTGAAGATGATGAGTGTGTCAATACTTGCAGGCACAGGCTTATTGTGTAAGATGAAACCCTTTGTCTGTTACCAGAGCTAGGTAATTGAAATGCTAATGAACTTGTAAAAGTACTCTGGGACAAAAAGTATGTGGATGTGTTGAAATGCAAATGAAAGGCTGCTATGGAAGCTGCATTCAGTATATGTGTGTGTATGTATGTATATATATATATATATATATATATATACACACTGCTCAAAAAAATAAAGGGAACACTTAAACAACACAATATAACTCCAAGTCAATCACACTTCTGTGAAATCAAACTGTCCACTTAGGAAGCAACATTGATTGACAATCAATTTTACATGCTGTTGTGCAATGGAATAGACAACAGGTGGAAATTATAGGCAATTAGCAAGACACCCCCAATAAAGGAGTTGTTCTGCAGGTGGTGACCACAGACCACTTCTCAGCTTCTATGCTTTCTGGCTGATGTTTTGGTCACTTTTGAAAGCTGGCGGTGCTTTTACTCTAGTGGTAGCATGAGACGGAGTCTACAACCCACACAAGTGGCTCAGGTAGTGCAGCTCATCCAGGATGGCACATCAATGCGAGCATGGAGGCGCTACCAGGAGACAGGCCAGTACATCAGAAAACGTGGAGGAGGCCGTAGGAGGGCAACAACCCAGCAGTAGGACCGCTACCTCCGCCTTTGTGCAATGAGGAACAGGAGGAGCACTGCCAGAGCCCTGCAAAATGACCTCCAGCAAGCCACAAATGTGCATGTGTCTACTCAAACAATCAGAAACAGACTCCATGAGGGTGGTATGAGGGCCCGACGTCCACAGGTGGGGGTTGTGCTTACAGCCCAACACCGTGCAGGACGTTTGGCATTTGCCAGACAACACCAAGATTGGCAAATTCGCCACTGGCGCCCTGTGCTCTTCACAGATGAAAGCAGGTTCTCACTGACCACATGTGACAGATGTGAGAGTCTGGAGACGCCAAGGAGAACGTTCTGCTGCCTGCAACATCCTCCAGCATGACCGGTTTGGCAGTGGGTCAGTAATGGTGTGGGGTGGCATTTCTTTGGGGGGCCGCACAGCCCTCCATGTGCTCGCCAGAGGTAGCCTGACTGCCATTAGGTACCGAGATGAGATCCTCAGACCCCTTGTGAGACCATATGCTGGTGCGGTTGGCCCTGGGTTCCTCCTAATGCAAGAAAATGCTAGACCTCATGTGGCTGGAGTGTCAGCAGTTCCTGCAAGACGAAGGCATTGATGCTATGGACTGGCCTGTCCGTTCCCCAGACCTGAATCCAATTGAGCACATCTGGGACATCATGTCTCACTCCATCCACCAACGTTGCACCACAGACTGTCCAGGAGCTGGCGGATGCTTTAGTCCAGGTCTGGGAGGAGATCCCTCAGGAGACCATCCGCCACCTCATCAGGAGCATTCCCAGGCGTTGTAGGGAGGTCATACAGGCACGTGGAGGCCACACACACTACTGAGCCTCATTTTGACTTGTTTTAAGGACATTACATCAAAGTTGGATCAGCCTGTAGTGTGTTTTTCCACTTTAATTTTGAGTGTGACTCCAAATCCAGGCCTCCATGGGTTAATAAATTTGATTTCCATTGATAATTTTTGTGTGTTATTGTTGTCCGCACATTCAACTATGTAAAGAACAAAGTATTTAATAAGAATATTTCATTCATTCAGATCTAGGATGTGTTATTTTAGTGTTCCCTTTATTTTTTTGAGCAGTGTATATACACTGCTCAAAAAAATAAAGGGAACACTAAAATAACACATCCTAGATCTGAATGAATGAAATATTCTTATTAAATACTTTGTTCTTTACATAGTTGAATGTGCGGACAACAAAATCACGCAAAAATTATCAATGGAAATCAAATTTATTAACCCATGGAGGTCTGGATTTGGAGTCACCCTCAAAATTAAAGTGGAAAAACACACTACAGGCTGATCCAACTTTGATGTAATGTCCTTAAAACAAGTCAAAATGAGGCTCAGTAGTGTGTGTGGCCTCCACGTGCCTGTATGACCTCCCTACAACGCCTGGGCATGATCCTGATGAGGTGGCGGATGGTCTCCTGAGGGATCTCCTCCCAGACCTGGACTAAAGCATCCGCCAACTCCTGGACAGTCTGTGATGCAACGTGGTGTTAGTGGATGGAGCGAGACATGATGTCCCAGATGTGCTCAATTGGATTCAGGTCTGGGGAACGGGCGGGCCAGTCCATAGCATCAATGCCTTCGTCTTGCAGGAACTGCTGACACACTCCAGCCACATGAGGTCTAGCATTGTCTTGCATTAGGAGGAACCCAGGGCCAACCGCACCAGCATATGGTCTCACAAGGGGTCTGAGGATCTCATCTCGGTACCTAATGGCAGTCAGGCTACCTCTGGCGAGCACATGGAGGGCTGTGCGGCCCCCCAAAGAAATGCCACCCCACACCATTACTGACCCACTGCCAAACCGGTCATGCTGGAGGATGTTGCAGGCAGCAGAACGTTCTCCTTGGCGTCTCCAGACTCTGTCACGTCTGTCACATGTGCTCAGTGAGAACCTGCTTTCATCTATGAAGAGCACAGGGCGCCAGTGGCGAATTTGCCAATCTTGGTGTTCTCTGGCAAATGCCAAACGTCCTGCACGGTGTTGGGCTGTAAGCACAACCCCCACCTGTGGACGTCGGGCCCTCATACCACCCTCATGGAGTCTGTTTCTGATCGTTTGAGTAGACACATGCACATTTGTGGCTTGCTGGAGGTTATTTTGCAGGGCTCTGGCAGTGCTCGTCCTGTTCCTCCTTGCACAAAGGCGGAGGTAGCGGTCCTGCTGCTGGGTTGTTGCCCTCCTACGGCCTCCTCCACGTTTCCTGATGTACTGGCCTGTCTCCTGGTAGCGCCTCCATGCTCTGGACACTACGCTGACAGAAACAGCAAACCTTCTTGCCACAGCTCGCATTGATGTGCCATCCTGGATGAGCTGCACTACCTGAGCCACTTGTGTGGGTTGTAGGGAGGTCATACAGGCACGTGGAGGCCACACACACTACTGAGACTCATTTTGACTTGTTTTAAGGACATTACATCAAAGTTGGATCAGCCTGTAGTGTGTTTTTCCACTTTAATTTTGAGGGTGACTCCAAATCCAGACCTCCATGGGTTAATAAATTTGATTTCCATTGATAATTTTTGTGTGATTTTGTTGTCAGCACATTCAACTATGTAAAGAACAAAGTATTTAATAAGAATATTTCATTCATTCAGATCTAGGATGTGTTATTTTAGTGTTCCCTTTATTTTTTGAGCAGTGGATAGATAGATATATATATATACATATATACACTGAGTTTCATAGAGTAATCAAAATGTGTGTGTGTGTGTATGTATATATATATATATATATATATATATATATATGTATTATTATAAGTATATATGAATATTTATATCATTGCATGTTTTGCAAGATGACTATACAATAGGAATCATAGCATTTAAATTATAGTCAATAAAGCCATATTAAATTGAAGTGTAATGCCTCTGGGAAAATTTTTATCAATCACTGGTTAATGATTCCTTTTATGTACAGAAAAAAATCCAAGTGTGCAAGTGTGGGCATCGAAAGTAAATGATTGTTGAACCAGAGAGGTATACCGCAGGTAACACTGGATTATAGAAGTCCAGTGGCATATGGCTCACTACCATATGTGATTATTGAATTTTGTTGGAGCGCAGTGTATTTGGAAATCGCTCAAGGTGGTAGGGACATACTGTAGCCTTGTGAAATCGTCTCTGTGATTGTAGGGCACACAGATAATAAGTACCTTTGTGCCATGCAATTGGACCGCACAGTTGCGTATAATAGCTTATTGTGTATTATACGCAAACGTGATTTGTGTAAAGGAAACAGGTCAAAAGAACTCGCAAAGGGTCGAGGGTGAAGAGTTGCGAGTCTGAGACTTGTAGGAAATACGCTCGTTCTCTCAGCGTAGAGTACAGGTCATATAGCTTCTACCTAGGAGGAGATAGATAAATGGAATAGGAGTGAAGAGTATACCATTCCTAATTCAGATCTATTTCCATAATCCTGGTTGTAAGTGACCACGTTAGGAACCTCGCTGGCTACATTTAACACTTGATTGCTGGTACGTGGTATAGCAGCTGAGAAGGAGTCGAGTGAGAGCTACTTGGAAATTCTCTCACCTTCATTTCATAGGAGGTACATTTAGGGTTGCTAAAAGCCGCAATGGGGGCTAAGTGCACACGTGAAATGACTGAGAAGGCAACTGAGGTTCAAGTTGCTGAGGGCCCGAAAGGGTCAGTTCATTTTGTTATGCGTATGAAGTATGGTACATACGCCATGGCTTTTGGTGATGATTGGGAACGTAGGACTGGTGAGTGTAAAACTTCATTTCCCAAGATTGGTGGTTTTGATTTTAGGTATTGCATGTAGTACGAAGACAAAAAAATGTCTGATAAAATCATGTAAGTTGAAAACGAAAACATAATAGCTGTTTAAACTTGTAGCAACAATAAGGAAAAGAAAAAAGAGAAAGCAGGTACACCACCACCGCCATATGTGGATGGGGAAGCAGTTACAGCCAGTATACAAACTATAGAAAACATAAATAAATATGAAAAAGAAATGTAACCTATACTATGTACTAACGAATGTCAAAAGGTTTATTCAGGAGGAGATGGTGACCCGACTCTGGTTTCAGCCCTTTCTCATGCACTCAGAGGAGTAATATCCAACAGGTAAAAGAAGAGCTATAGCCTACAGGGGAAGTGGCTGAGACCAGTGGAACTGGTAAGTATGGTGCTATTCAAGTACATAGATAGTAAGACCCCAAATAAAAATCAGGAAAGTAATTAAATAAATGGAGAATATCCTGTCCACACGCTAGTAGTTCCTAGTAGGAAAGTGGACAGAGAAAGGGTGCTTCTTTTTAACTATCACTTAAGTATTCATTTCTAGGAAATAGGTCAACGAGATGAGGGCAGCTAGGAATGCCCTTGTCTAGAAAAGCTTGGTATGTTTGTTAGAACATTTACAGACCCTTAATACGGGATAAGGATTAAATGAATACTTTGCTGACCTTTTAGTAGAACTACTGTAGAAAATTCTCTGTTAGGATTGAAGATCACATGAAAAAAAATAATTCGCCAAATGGGAGTAACGAGAGAAATGCAACATTACCCTTTGACAAAACCTGCAGAAGTTATGATTGGGCCTCTATGATGCTAAACTCCTTTCTTTTCTCCTGGCAACAGTGGCCCCTGACTAACTCGACAGAGATTTTTTTGTTTAAATTAAAATGTAATATATATATTGTACTCCCGCTCAGGAAGTATAAGGTATGTTAAATACTCCTCAAAGACTAATGTTGCGTTCCACTGTTCTAGATTCATGTCCATCACAGGTAGAGGACATTATCTCACAGATACCGGGTTCCCTATGAACTAAGGATGGACAGGACACTGGATTGGTGGCTGAGGTAGTCCCAGTAGTGATACAGTAAGCACAAGATTTTAGGGGGATAAACCAAGTAGTTAAGAATCAATTCCCCGTAGTGCCCAATCCAGCTGTCATTTTAATAAAATCCTCTCCACCTCTACTAACTTTACTGTCACCAATCTCTATTCTGTTTTAGTCACTGTTTTCTCTTCATCTTTGCTTTCACAAAGGGGGTACAATACATGGACCCGACTCTACCAAGGTTTAATTGACAGCGTGAGTATTTTCTCCCAGGCCTTGCATAGCTGCTTACTATCCTTTCAGCCCGATAAGAGATCGGTATTGATATGTAGATGACTTTATTACTGTGATCCGATACATTTGTGTCTTCACTGACGGATACTAAAAACTTTTGTTTCATCTCTTCCAGACAGGACACAAGACCTCAAAATATAAACTGCAGTTGTGTAGGACAAGGGACAAATACTTAGGACACTGACACACACGAAGATCTCAGACATTTAACGAAAGACAGGATACAGAATATGATGCTACCACTTTAATCCCAGGTCTCTCTATTTTGGCATTGTCATTTCAAGAAATGGTTTCATCAAACAAACCAGAATGGGTTTCTCATACTGAGGAATCCGAACTGGCATTTGAGAAGCTAAAGAAGTGCTTGACAAGAGCCCCTGTGCTAGGAATGCTGGATTACGAGAAACCATTTGAGTTACACAGTACAGAGACTGCTAGGTGCACGGTAGGGGTTTTAACACAGAGACATGGTGATGCCAGCCGACCAGAAGCGTACTACAGCGCCCAATTGGACACTGTGCCATGCGCACTCCCCACTTGTAGAAAACGTAAAAAAGTGAGAACGTAGTACTGGTACATGATTTGACAATTCATACACCATATGCCGTATCGGTCCTTCAAAATTCTGCCCAAACCCAGCATGTTTCATCAGTACAAGTTACAAAATGGGAGCTGTCACTGATGACACCAGTAAATTATTGCAAGTGCATTGTAATGCACAAAGGGTGGAGGATGAGAATACTGGTGAAGGAAAATTTTGTATGGACACTGATTTGTATGATTGTATGGAATATCTGAATCGGACCTTTACTACGAGACCACACATAAGTGAACTCAGACCTGATTTTTTTTCTAGACTGACGGTAGTTACCACAGACAGACCGACTCATGCACAGGATATGCTGTTGTAGATGACCGATTTATTATAGAAGCTGAAACCCTTGGGCAGACTGCATTCAACACTGGTCGCCGAGCTGGTCTCACTGACCAGAGCATGCGAGTTGGCAGAAGATACGTCAGCCAATATATATACCGACTCTAAAGATGTTTTTGGAGTGATGCATGATATCGGGGCCCACAGGCGCCTCAGAAATTTCATGACGGCGGCAGGCACACCAGTGGCGTATGCGTTGCATATAAAGAAACTGCTGACAGCCATACAACGACCCGAAAGAGTGGCTGTGATCAAGCGTAAATCCCACACTTGCAACCAAGACCTAGTTTCACTCGGCAGCAATCGAGCAGACAAAGATGCAAAGTGCACAGTGAACACCCTCACACAAACCAACACATCACTCATGGTATTCAACATTGCAAACACACACCAATTAAATTGAGATGCAAAATTTGTGTTCCCTACAGGAAAAGGAAGTCTGGAAGGCGAAGGGATATGGTCAAGGGTCCACCGGACTCTGGAGAGATGGACAAGGTAAACCAGTAGCCCCCAGAGCATACCTCCTAAGCTTAGCTGAGGTGGCACATGGTCTGACTCACCTAGGGTAAGGAAGGTATGTGCAAATTGGTAAGAGCTTACTGGAGTGCGCCAGGGTTCTCTTCTCAGGCGAGCAGGAAAGCAATGTCCTGTCTTACTTGCATGAGGAAGAACATTTGGTAAGGCAGTACCAGAAGAACCATCCCATATTCCTCCTGCAGACTGACCTTTTCAGGTAATACACTGCTCAAAAAAATAAAGGGAACACTAAAATAACACATCCTAGATCTGAATGAATAAAATATTCTTATTAAATACTTTGTTCTTTACATAGTTGAATGTGCTGACAACAAAATCACACAAAAAATATAAATGGAAATCAAATTTATTAACCCATGGAGGTCTGGATTTGGAGTCACCCTCAAAATTAAAGTGGAAAAACACACTACAGGCTGATTCAACTTTGATGTAATGTCCTTAAAACAAGTCAAATTGAGGCTTAGTAGTGTGTGTAGCCTCCACGTGCCTGTATGACCTCCCTACAACCCACACAAGTGGCTCAGGTAGTGCAGCTCATCCAGGATGGCACATCAATGCGAGCTGTGGCAAGAAGGTTTGCTGTGTCTGTCAGCGTAGTGTCCAGAGCATGGAGGCGCTACCAGGAGACAGGCCAGTACATCAGGAGATGTGGAGGAGGCCGTAGGAGGGCAACAACCCAGCAGCAGGACCGCTACCTCTGCCTTTGTGCAAGGAGGAACAGGAGGAGCACTGCCAGAGCCCTGCAAAATGACCTCCAGCAAGCCACAAATGTACATGTGTCTACTCAAACGATCAGAAACAGACTCCATGAGGGTGGTATGAGGGCCCGACGTCCACAGGTGGGGTTTGTGCTTACAGCCCAACACCGTGCAGGACGTTTGGCATTTGCCAGAGAACACCAAGATTGGCAAATTCGCCACTGGCGCCCTGTGCTCTTCACAGATGAAAGCAGGTTCTCACTGAGCACATGTGACAGACGTGGCCCTATACATGGATTCAAAAGACTGATGAAATTGAATCCACATCTTCACTTCTCCCAGAGGAAGACCCCAATGGGGTTGAAACGCATTGGAGCTACAGCAATACATCCATTTTAACCCTACTAACATCCTAACAGAAAGCACCGAGGGACAGGAAGCAAGGGACGGCCGGTCACGTGACCCGTCAACACGGAAGCAAGCAGGACGTCGCCAAGCAACCGGGAGGACACAGGAAGAGGGGACGAGAGTCAGTGCAGAGACACAGCGGTCAGCAGCATCAGGTGAGTCTCCGTGTGCGGCAGGGATTTCCTGGACAGCGGCTCAGAGGAGCGCTGGCCGGGATCTCCAGCGCCACAAGACAGTGTTTGTCCCTCTAACCGACTGGACTTCAGGGGAGCGCCTGAACCTGGGCGCAACCCTGAGGGCCGGGGTAGAGGTAGACAGACCAGTCCGTAGCTTTAAACCTATCTTACTCCTTGCCAACCATATCGTGAATACTCTAGCACTGCACAGACCCCAAAACCTCCGTATCCACCCAGACATCCATCACTCCTCAAACGCTCAGAGCAAATTGCATGCGGGACGCCGCATATGAACTATACCTATTGGAACTTTAAGAGACTCCAGAAATTAATCCCTGATAAGAGACTACAATTTTGGTAATTCCCAAACCCCTTGCCCCTCCCCCGCTCCCCCTCTTCTTTGAATTTTTGAAATTCCTTTTTAAAGCAGAAATCCCATCACTCCCTTTTTTTTCTCTTCAGTTTTTAAACTCCAGCATATTAAGAAATAAAAAGAACTATCAGTTTACAGTATCCCTCTCTCTTTATAACAAATATGTGTTGAAACTTAAACTGACAGACATTTACATCGATTCTGCACATTGTGGAACGCATAGGGGTTGAAGTGTTATTGCAATAGGAACGCACCTTAGATTTGCAACCACTGTTTATGTACAGATATTGGATAGGAGTGAACACAAAAAGTCTAGGATTGAGCGCGGTACGAAATTTGCATATATATGTGACAGAGTCTGGAGACGCCAAGGAGAACGTTCTGCTGCCTGCAACATCCTCCAACATGACCGGTTTGGCAGTGGGTCAGTAATAATGTGGGGTGGCATTTCTTTGGGGGGCCGCACAGCCCTCCATGTGCTCGCCAGAGGTAGCCTGACTGCCATTAGGTACCGAGATGAGATCCTCAGACCCCTTGTGAGACCATATGCTGGTGCGGTTGGCCCTGGGTTCCTCCTAATGCAAGACAATGCTAGACCTCATGTGGCTGGAGTGTGTCAGCAGTTCCTGCAAGACGAAGGCATTGATGCTATGGCCTGGCCCGCCCGTTCCCCAGACCTGAATCCAATTGAGCACATCTGGGATATCATGTCTCGCTCCATCCACCAACGCCACGTTGCACCACAGACTGTCCAGGAGTTGGCGGATGCTTTATTCCAGGTCTGGGAGTAGATCCCTCAGGAGACCATCCGTCACCTCATCAGGAGCATACCCAGGCGTTGTAGGGAGGTCATACAGGCACGTGGAGGCCACACACACTACTGAGCCTCATTTTGACTTGTTTTAAGGACATTACATCAAAGTTGGATCAGCCTGTAGTGTGTTTTTCCACTTTAATTTTGAGGGTGACTCCAAATCCAGACCTCCATGGGTTAATAAATTTGATTTCCATTCATAATTTTTATGTGATTTTGTTGTCAGTACATTCAACTATGTAAAGAACAAAGTATTTAATAAGAATATTTCATTCATTCAGATCTAGGATGTGTTGTTTTAGTGTTCCCTTTATTTTTTTGAGCAGTGTACATATTGACTACGTACAGTTAACACCCTGTAGGAATTTAAAAATGTATTGGCATATGCACTGGATGTATTTTCAAGTTTGGTAGAAACATTTCCAGATGCCACTGGCAATACTGTTTTAACTGTAAAGAAAATCATGCAAGAATTTGGATGTAGATATGGTATCCCTAGGATTAGGAGCAAAGTGATAGCTGAAACTGGACTGTTGTAGTCAAAGACACTGCCACTAGTGTCATGTAGCATCGCAACCACTCCCAGATCCCCACTTACCTTATCACCCTCTTTGACATTTTTTTGTTTTTTTGTTTTTGGAAGACAACCTCATGTCATGATCGATCAGCACCATGATTTGAAATACAACAATAAGGTGACAGTACAGTACAGTACCTTATCAAGATGAGTCAGCATTTGAGTACTTAGCAAAAGTACTTGAAACTGTTGATTCCTGATATGCCAACTACTAACTGTCTTGATTGTGAACCAAGAGATTGTGTGATTATTCTTACGCTCAGGTTGACTAATAGGTGGGAAGGACCGTACCAAGTTTTGTTGAACAGCATGATTTCAGTGAAAGTAGCCGAGAGAGAGACTTGGGTCCACGCTTCCCATTGCAAGAAAGTCGTTAGTCCAGAAGAAACTTGTAAAGGGAGTGAGATCAAAGAAATATCACTTGAGAATCTGTTCCGTGAAGACTGAGAGGCGGCACTGTTGAACACTACTTGAGCGTACTAAAGGATTACAAAAAGACCAGTTGTAGTAAAATGGATTTGCTACAAGCAAGATTTGTTTTGTACTATCTTTTTTTTTCATTTGACAAACATTTTTTTCCAGGACATTCTATTTTTGTGAGGGTTCCTGAGTAGTTGAGCGTGGGACTGGAACTGGTTCTGGAGAAAATAGTGATGTCTTTATAGGATCCCAGGATCATCCTATCACTTTGTTTAAAGCCAGAGTAAAATCAGACTTCTAGTAGTTATGGAGTTTGGAGGTAACATGATAGGCTATTGTCTGAGGAATACTGTATTTTGTAGTTACTGCGACCGTATAATTGAAGATGAGTGCATCCAGAGATGTCAGTCAAGTGGTAAGGTTGAATTTGACAGACATCCTTTAAGTGATTATCATTCAGTAGTGGGTAAGGTTTTAAAGTAAACTGAATGTTGGGAGTGCTCACAGGTACCTCAAAGACAAAATGGTGCGGGATTAGTGCGATATTCTTTAGAGTTAGCTGAGGTACTTGAATGACACGGAGGGGGGGACCAGTGGACAAAGAATATAATATAACTAGACCCCCTAGTATTTAGATCCATCAGTACCATAGATAAGGCCCTGGTATGTTTAAATCTCACCAATTTCAGGAAACCAGGAAATTGGGAGGTAATCAGGAACAATCAGATAATGGCCTATTCACACAGAGCAGATAAAGAGCTAATTAATACCATGACTGTGCAAAAGATTGTTATATGTGGGAAGCACTTCCAATATAGATATATGAGAAGATAATGACTGGTAGATTGCCATTAGGCTATTGTTCGGATGTCATACAGCCAGAAACATGCTTCAATCAGATGAGAGAGATGGGGACGGGTGTTTTTATTAGAATTTTATGTGCTATGACAATGATGCATTCTGTTCCCTAGATTCTCCCTAAGTGTATTTTATATGTGGAAGAAAAGTGTACGAGTGGCTCTCTCCGAACTCCGAAGGTTTAAGTTATCTGGGAAGGGTACTACCTGAAATAATAACCCTTGCTCATTACAAAATGACCTAGTGTACGATCCAGTGATTGAAACTATAATCAGATAACAATACCATGCATACATGTGTTATGAAAATGATATTGAATAATTGATATGTGATAGTTTTGATTACTAGCAGAGGGTGGACTGTGAAAGTCAAAATTGCATTTTACTCTCAGAATGCAATATTGCACTTATTAGCATGCATACGTACGCACTTTGCGTACTGCGGTATCTTGCGGATTACCACATTTTATACTTATTACGATAGAACAAGCAGTTGCTAATAAAAGCCATATTGCTACACATATTCATACTCCAAACTTACACATAATTTACACATAGTCATAAGATGATTTAATAACAGACTTTAGTATATATAGGTTATAGGTTGAACTCGATGGACATTTGTCTTTTTTAAACCTCAACAACTATGTAACTATCTAGCAACATTAAGGTTAGATCAGGAGACCGCATTTCACATAGCACAGGTTTAGAAGCATAATATCACATCTTATTTTATATCATCGTGTTCAGCTCTCCATTTGCTGCACCCTGGTATGTGCAGACAGAACATCGCATATTGCGGGTGCACACTATCGGGAGAAATGTATTATAGGTGAAATGTTGTGCATTGTGAGGGGCGTGTAACTAGCCTGTTTGAATTACCTGCACGGTGTAATCCTGAGGGCATCAACAGTCACATTCCTGAGAACAATACCTTTGAATGGATCAATGCATCGCTGAGTTACGAAAATGTTTACATCCTGGACCAATAGCAGATGACCCAGCCCCAGATGTGTACCTTCTCCAAACCACAGAATATAAGTACTTTCCCTTGCCCAGGGAGCTCAGTGTTGCTGACTCGAACTGGTGATGACTGTCCTCTGAGCTAAGGGTGATGGATACTGGATGTAACTGTTTCTTATGTAATTTTAACTCTGTACCTCTTTCATATGCTTATACGTGTTTTACTTAATGACATATATTGTACTTGTTATTTTGTATGCATACCTTTTTAATATCAAATACATTTATATATATCTGAGAGTTGGACCTCCGTAAACTATGTGTGCGACTACTTGTTTTCTCTTAAGGGACATAGTGCTGCGACATTTAGCGCACTATTATTGTATATGGTAATAAGACGCAACTTGCGTCCACAGTATATAATAACACTGATATTTAAATGTTTATTTAAAATACTGTGAAATTCCATTACTGTGGAATTCCATTATCAAACTTGTAGAACTTAGCAAACGTGTTCGAACCTGACCAAGTAGCTGCTTGGTAGAACTGTAAAGCCGAGACACCCCGGGCAGCCGCCCAAGAAGAACCCACCGACCAAGTAGAGTGGGCCTGTACAGATTTTGGAACCGGCAATCCTGCTGTGGAATAAGCATGCTGGATAGTGAGCCTGATCCAGCGAGCAATGGACTGCTTTGAAGCAGGACACCCAATTTTATTGGGATCATAAAGAACAAAGAGCGAGTCAGATTTTCTGTGACGAGCTGTTCGCTTTACATACACCTTCAAAGCCTAACAACATCCAAAGACTTTAAAGTAGCAGAGGTGTCGGTAACCACCAGAACCACAATAGGTTGGTTGATGTGAAACGCAGACACCACTTTAGGAAGAAATTGCTGACGAGTTCTGAGTTCAGCTCTGTCTTCATGGAAAATTAAATAGGGGCTAATGGGAGACAACGCCTCCAGCTCCGACACACGTCTTGCTGAAGCCAAGGCCAACAGTGTGACAGTCTTCCACGTAAGATATTTTCCGTCTACCTCCTGTAACGGCTCAAACCAGTCCGATTGGAGGAACTGCAGCACCAAATTGAGATTCCTAGGTGCCGTGGGAGGCACAAAGGGAGGTTGGATGTGCAGAACACCTTTCAAGAACGTCTGGACCTCAGGGAGAGAAGCCAAGTGTTTCTGAAAGAAAATAAGGCAAAAATCTGGACTTTTATGGAGCCCAGACGTAGGCCCACATCCACACCTGACTGCAGAAAAGCAGTAAACACCCCAGATGAAATTCCACCGCAGAATATTTTTTGCTCTTACACCAAGAGACATATTTCTTCCAAATACGGTGGTAATGTTTAGACGTTACCCCCTTTCTGGCTTGGATCATAGTCGGGATGACCTTGTCAGGGATCCCTCTCCGGGCTAGAATCAGCCATTCAACTTCCATGCTGTCAAACGTAGACACGGTAAGTCTTGATAGACGAACGGGCCCTGTTGCAGAAGATCCTTGCAAAGAGGTAGAGGCCACAAATCTTTGAGTAGCATCTCTAGAAGGTCCGCGTAAAAGGCCCTTCTTGGCCAGTCCGGAGCAATGAGTATTGCTTGAACCTTCTCCCTTTTATAATCTTTTAAGAATTCTTGGGATCAGAGGAAGTGGAGGAAACATGTACACCATCTGATAGACCCATGGAGTCGTCAGAGCGTCTACCGCCACTGCCTGTGGGTCTCTCAACCTAGAACAATACCGCTTGAGCTTCTTGTTGAGACGAGAGGCCATCATGTCGATCTCTGGATATCCCCACCGACGTGTCAAGCACTTGAACACCTCCAGGTGAAGGCCCCACTCTCCCGTGTGTAGGTTGTGTCTGCTGAGGAAGTCTGCTTCCCAGTTGTCTACTCCCAGAATGAAGACCACTGACAACGCTGCAGCGTGTTTTTCTGACCAGAGGATAATTCTTGTCACCTCTGACATTGCTGCTCTAGTTTTCGTTCCGCCCTGTCGGTTTATGTACGTTATTGCCGTCACATTATCCGACTGGACTTGAATGGCCTGATCTCGAAGAAGATATGAGGCCTGCAGAAGGGCATTGTATATAGCCCTGAGTTCCAGAATGTTGGACGACTTCCTGACTTGACCATCTTCCCTGAAACTGCTCTAGTGCATGTGAAGATGCGATCCGGACCATTTGTCCTACAGATAGAGCTGGAAAGGTCTTGCATGAAATCTTCGTAAGATGCTACCATTTTCCCCAGAAGGCGAATGCATAGATGCACCGGTTGGCTTCAGGACATCCCGAACCATCGATTGGATCAGCAATGCCTTTTCCAGCAGAAGGAACACCTTCTGCGATTCTGTGTCCAGTATCATCCCCAGGAATGGAAGCCTCCGTGTTGGCTCTTGGTGAGATTTCGGAAGGTTCAGAATCCACCCGTGATCCCGGAGTAGTTGGGTTGAGAGGGCAATGCTGTCCAACAACCTCTCCCTGGACGGCGTCTTTATCAGAAGATTGTCCAGGTATGGAATTATGTTCACTCCCTGCTTGCAGAGTACAAACATCATCTCTGCCATCACCTTGGTGAACACCCTCGGTGCCGTGGAGAGACCAAATGGCAGGGCCTGGAACTGGTAGTGACAATCCTGCAGTGCAATCCGTAGATAAGCCTGGTGAGGCGGCCAGATCGGGATTTGAAGGTACGCATCCTTGATATCCAGAGACACTAGGAATTCCCCCTCCTCCAGACCTGATATCACCGCTCTCAGAGACTCCATCTTGAATTTGAACATTCGTAAGTACGGGTTCAACGACTTGAGGTTCAAAATTGGTCTTACCGAACCGTCCGGTTTTGGTACTACAAACAAGTTGGAATAATACCCCTTGTTTTGCAGATTAGGTGGAACTGGAACAATGACCCGCGTCTGCACCAGTTTCTGAATGGTGTCCTGTAAAGTTATACTTGCCTCCTGTGAAACTAGTAAGCCTGATTTGAAGAATCTGTGAGGTGGGAGCTCCTGGAACTCCAGTCTGTAGCCCTGGGAAATAAAATGTATGACTCAGGAATTCTAGCACGAATTTGTCCAGATGTGACTGAAGAATTTTAGCTGAGCTCCCACCTGCCAGTCTTCCAGGCATAGCGGTCCACCGTCATGCTGAAGGATTTGAGGAAGCAGGGCTCAAACTCTGTTCCTGAGAACCGACAGTTGCTTGTTTGCGTGGTTTACCTTTAGCGCCTCTGATGACTGTAGAAGAACCTTTGGTTTTGCCCTTAAACTTGGCCATCCGAAAGGACTGCAAATTGAAAGCTGAGTAGGCTTTTCTGGTTGGGGGAGCTGCAGAAGGAAGATATGTGGACTTACCCGCAGTAGCTTTGGAGATCCATTTATCCAGTTCATCTCCAAGTAAGGCCTCTTCTTTAAATGGCAGGCCTTCCACGCCTTTCCTGGAGTCTGCATCAGCAGTCCACTGGTGTAGCCATAAGCCCCTGCGTGCTGACACTGCCATAGCAGTGGTGCGTGCATTAAGCAAGCTGATTTATTTTATAGCTTCCACTATAAAGTTTGCAGAGTCCTGTATATGTTGCAGGAGTAAAACAATCTCCCCCCTAGATAAGGAATCTAACTCCTCAATTAGGTTACCTGACCATTTAGCAATGGCAGTAGTGATCCACGCACATGCTATAGTGGGTCTCTGGGCCACCCCAGCAGCTGTGTACAAGGATTTGAGTGTGGTCTCAATTCTGCGATCAGCCGTTTCTTTCGGGGAGGCTGCACCAGGGACAGGCAATACTATTTTCCGTGACAGCCTGGATACTGATGCATCCACTATCGATGGATTTTCCCATTTTTTCCTATCCTCAGGAGGAAAAGGAAAGGATGAAAGTAACCTCTTAGGGATTTGAAATTTCCTATCAGGATTAACCCACGGTTCTTCAAACAGGGTATTCAGCTCCTTTGACACAGGAAAAGTGACTGAGGATTTATTTTTTTACATTAAAATAAGATTTCTCACACTCCTCTGTCACCTTATCAGGAGTTTGCAAAACGTCTCTGGTAGCTTCTATAAGAGCCTCTAGTCCCTGTGACAGAGCAGCATCCCGCCCCACTCTCAGAGTCCTCCTAACCCTCCTCCATGTCTGACCCTTCATCATCAGAGTCAGACTGCAGGATATTGGCCAGAGTACGTTTTTGCGGACAAATGGTAGGGGTCTGAGACACGGGTTTGGGGACTGAGTCTCTGTTCATAAACTCATCCACAGACTGTCTTAAGTATTGCGTCTCTCTCTCATTGCGGGACATTTTAGAAACATTGAAAATCATTCCTTTAATGGACACCAGCCATGCTGGTTCAGCCCTGCTAGCCTGGGAAGGAGCACTACACTGAGTACACAGTAGTGAGCCCCCTGGGGAAGAGGAACACTCTGCCATACGTGAAACATACTTTTATTGTAAATGTGACAGCACACACACAAACACACAGGAAAAGGTTAAAAGCACAATTAACCCACAAAGAGCCTTCCAGGGAGAGACAGAGATATTGGGGCCAATTCAGTAAGGTTAGCAAATTCTGCTAATCAGCAGAATTTGCTAACCATTAGCACACATGCTGGGGGCTGCCCAGCGCTGGGCAAGGCCGCCCAGCATGCTGACCGGTGCCTCCCCCCCCACTAATTTAGTGCTTAAAATGGAGTCAGAGCCGTTTAAGTCCGTGTTTGCCAATGTGGGTACTGTGTACAGTGTACTGAGACTCAGATCGCCCCCTCAGAACTGTGCGTCTGCACTGTGTACTGAGTCTCTAGACGCAGTCCGCCCCGGTTAGAAGCCGTGTGTCTCCGTACCCTCATGCCGCCATAACGGCCGGTGACCCACTAACCGGGATGCCGGCTTAGTACTCACCACTCTTCTGGCTCTGTTAGTGGTGGCGGCGTGCTGCGGGAATGTACGCTCGTCGTGGTGAGGCTGGCGAATAGTTCCCTCAGGAGCTAGTATCCTGTCAGCAGGGAACGGAACCATTAACCCTTCAAGAGGTTGGGCCGTTCCCCCTTCCTAAGTCCCCCGAAGCAGGCAGGCTGGTGCCATCCAGTCCTGCCTGAAAATAACAAACAGATAAAATAAATGCAGAAAACTCTTCAGGAGCTTCCATAAGCGTGACCGGCTCCTCCAAGCACATTTTCTAAATGGAGTCTGGTAGGAGGGGCATAGAGGGAGGAGCCAGCGCACACTATCAAATTCTTAAAGTGCCCATGGCTCCTAGTGGACCCGTCTATACCCCATGGTACTAATTGGATTCCCAGTATCCTCTTAGATATAAGAGAAATTGTTGTTATATGATAACTTAATTACTTAGTAGCAATGCTTTACCCTATAACTTAAGACCCACTAAAATCTTGATATTTTGGAGAAGTATGTCGTTTGAATTTGTGTAGCACAGATAATCCAGCAACCTAGAGACTATATGGTCTCCCTAGATATTCAGGATGAGTACCTCCATGTACCTATAGCACCCTGTCATCAACGATATCTTCACTTTGCTATTTGGCAACAGCATTTCCAATTCCAGAACCTTCCCTTCAGACTGTCTACAGCCCCCAGGGTGTTCACCAAACTTATGGCAGTAACGACGGCCACTCTCCGAAAACATACGTTATGGTAAGAACTTACTGTTGATAATGGTATTTCTCCTAAGTCCACAGGAAACGCAGGATAACATTGGTGTAAATCCGTTGTCGCGTCATCATATCCCAAACGGTCAAAGCTTTCGGCCTCCCAGAATGCAATGGGCCCGTCCATATAATCCCGCCTCCTGGCTCAGGCAAATCAGTTGTTTTTCCAAAGCTCAAGGCAGGAGCATCATAGAGAGCCCTAATAAGGCAAGAAGAACATACATGCACACCCTTCCGTACAAGAAGAAAGAGGTTAGTGAGTAAGGATCCTCAAATCAGGTGCGTCAGGGTGGGATCTTTGTGGACTTAGGAGAAATACCATTATTCAACGGTAAGTTCTTACCATAACGTATATTTCTCCGCCATTATCCACAGGATAACATTGGGATGTCCCAAAGCAATTTAGTGGTGGGGACGCTCCTGATTGGACAGGAGAATCCTTCACCCGAATTCAGCGTCATGAGAGGCAAAGGTATCCTAGGCATAATGTCTAATGAATGTGTTAATGGAAGACCATGTGGCCACCTTACATATCTGTTCTGCTGAAGCACCACGTTGTGCTGCTCATGATGGACCTACCTTACGAGTAGAGTGAGCAAAGACATTAGCTGGAACAGGGAGATCAACATGAGAATATGCTTCTAAAATAGTAATCCGAAGCCACCTCGCCAGTGTCTGCTTATCAGCAGGCCATCCTCTCTTTTGAAATCCGTAGAGAACGATAAGAGAATCTGTCTTTCTGATGGCACTGGTACGATCTACGTAGATCTTTAAGGCACAGACTACGTCCAACAATGCATCTCCCGCAGAAAGGTCCAGCCCCTGGAGGGCCGGGACTACATTTTTGTTAGTTAAGGTGGAATTTAGACACCACCTTAGGAAGATACCCAGATTTAGTTTGGAGAACCGCTCTATCTGGATAAAAAAAATCAGAAATGCCCCTAAATCTGAAACGCTTCTAGCTGAAGCCATGGCCAGTAGAAAGAGAACTTTAGCTGTCAACCATTTAAGATCCACTCTTGAGTGGTTCAAATGGGGCAACTCGAAGGGCCTTTAGGACTAAACTGAAATCCCAAGGCACTGTAGGAGGAACAAAAGGAGGTTGAATGCGCAGCATTCCCTGGAAAAAAGTGCGCACATCCAGCAGGTTAGCAATTTTCTTTTGGAACCATACAGTTAATGCTGTCACTTGCACTCTCAAGGAAGCCACCCTTAAACCTTTATCCATTCCTGCCTGAAGGAATGCAAAGACCCTGGAAACTCTGAAAAACCTAGGGTCAAATTTCCTTTCACTGCACCATTGAATATAGGTTTTCCATATTCAGTGACAAATGCGAGCTGAGGAAGGTTTCCTTGCTCTGAGCATAGTTTGAATTACCTGTTGTGAAAATCCTCTTGACTTCAGGATGGAAGTCTCAAGAACCACGCTGTCAAAGACAGTCGATCCAGGTGTCTGTGATAACAAGGACCTTGAGACAGTAGATCTGGACGTTGAGGGAGTAGGAATGGAACATCCATCGACATACTCTGAAGATCTGTGTACCAATGTTTTCTGGGCCAAGCCGGAGCTATTCGTATCATGGTACCCCTTCCTTGTTTTACCTTTCTCATCATCCTGGGTAACAGGGCGATTGGTGGAAACACATGGGCCATATGAAAGTCCCATCTCACTGACAGGGCATCCACAAAGATCGCTTTGGGATCCTTTGTTCTTGACCCATATGCGGGAACTTTGTTGTTCTGACGGGACGCCATGAGATCTATCTCCGGCAACCCCTACCTGTCAACCAGGGTCTGGAAGACATCGGGGTGTAGAGCCCATTCGTTTGAATGAATGTCGTGTCGACTGAGAAAATCTGCTTCCCAGTTTAGGACTCCCGGAACGAACACTGCGGACAAGGCTGGATGATGAAGTTCTGCACACTTTAATGTGCAAATTACTTTCTTCATTGTTTTCTGGCTGCGAGTTCCTCTCTGATAGTTGAAGTACGCTACTGCCGTCGCATTGTCCGAGTGGATCTGAACTGGTTTCCCCTGAAGGATGTCCTTTGCCTGAATCAGTGCCATGTATATGGCCCGGAGTTCCAATATATTTATTGGCAGGCAACTTTCTTCCTTTGGCCACTGCCCCTGGAAACAAATCCTTCCTGACACCACTCCCCAGCCCTGAAGGCTGGCATCTGTTGTCAGAATTTCCCAATCTGATATCCAAAAGGGTCTCCCTTTGTCCAGATGGGATGTCTTTAGCCACCAGGCTAATGACCTCCTTACTTCCAGAGTAAGGACCATAGTCTGCGTTTTTAATGTCTGAAGAAAACTATTCCATTTGGTAAGGAACAGATGTTGCAGAGGCCTCGAATGGAATTGAGCATACTCTACCATGTCGAATGTTGACACCATCAATCCCATAACTCGCATTGCTTTCGACTGTGTAGCAGCTCCTGAATCCTTGACTGAACTTTGGCTATTTTGTTCAGAGGTAAGTTACTCTCTGAAGGCTCGAATCAAATACAATCATCCGCTGTGACAGAACCAGAGATGATTTCGCCCAATTTATGAGCCAAACGTGCTTCTGCAGACACTCTATTGTCTGTTGCAGATGACACAGAAGCAATTCCTGAGACTGCGCCAGGATTAAAAGATCGTATAGGTATGGAAAAAATCTTATTCCCTGCTGGCGGAGATAAACTGCCATTACCACAATAATCTTGGTAAATACTCTGGGGGCTGTTGCCAATAAAAATGAAAGGGCCTGGAATTGAAAATGCTGTTGGAAGATAGCGAACCTGAGATAGTGCTGATGGGACAGGCTATAGGAACATGTAGGTAAGCATCCTGGATATCCAGGGATATCATAAAATCCCCTGGTTCCATGGCCAAAATGATGGAACGTAAAGTCTCCATATGAAACCGAGGCACCCAAATGTACTTGTTCATCTCTTTGAGATTGAGTATCAGCCTGAACAACCCATTTGGCTTCTGGACTAGAAACAGGTTGGAGTAAAAACCCTGTCCCCCATTGTGTAGGAGGAACTGGAATGATTACTCCTGACTGAAGTAATTTCTGAACTGCCTCTTGCAAAGCCCTGGCCTTCGTCTCTACTAAAGATGGGCTGGTACAAAAAAAAATCTTTGAGGGCGGCGTTTCTTGAAAGCAAATGCATAACTGAGAGAGATACAGCTTCTTGAATCCAGGCATCTGTGGTAGACTGCTGCCAGATCTGTGCAAATTGAAGAAGTCAGCCTCCCACCCTGGTATCCCCCAGGTGGAGGCCCGCACCATCAGGCTGATGGCTTTTCTTCTGTTTTAGAAGCAGATCCTCTGGTAACCCAATGCTTTTTAGTCTTACCAGACTTGTTGTATTGGGACTGTTTGCCCTCAACTTTTCCTTTTGCTTTCCCTTGAGACTGAAAGGGCAGAAAAGCTAGAATTTTAGGCTTGAAATTGTATGTGGAAGGAAACTTCACTTTCTTAGAGTCTGCTTCTGACTCCAAAATACTGGTTAATTCTTTACCAATAAGAATATCTCCAGTAAAAGGTAAAGACTCCAAAACTTTTTTTGGATTCTGAATCGGCTTTCCATGGGCCTAATTCAGACCCGATCGCTGCTGTGCGTTTTCGCACAGCAAGCAATCGGGTCTGTACTGCACATGCGTATGCACCGCAATGTGCCAGCGCATCGGACGACTGCACCAGGCATTGGTGCATAACGACGGGATGGGGGTAAAAAGCGATCACAAGGTCACTGACAGGAAGAGGCAGTTTGTGGGTGGCAATGGACCATTTTCAGGGAGAGCCCCAAGAGACATAGGAGGGACCAGGTGTGTGAAGGGAGGGTTTCTGACATCAGCTCCGGCCCCGATCATTGCACTGGAAGAGTAAGTTCTGGGATGTGCAGAGACTGCACAAACTTTTGTTTGCATGTGAAGGAGAGCTGCACAATCGCACCCCTGTACACCGAATTCCCCCTCCCCCTGTAGGCAGCAACTACCTGATCGCAGGGATGCAAAACACGCACCCTAGGGATCAGATCTGAATTAGGCCCCATGTACGTAGCCAAACTGCTCTGCGAGCGGCTACTGCTGAAGCTGATGCCTAAGAGGCAATTGTACCCATAGCCAAGGCTGCTTCTTCCAGAAACATTGCAGCCTGTTTGATATGTGCAACATGGGATTTTTGCTCTCTAGATGTCATTGAAAGATCCCCTTCCAATGCATCAGCCCAGGCAGCCACTGCTTTTGCCATCCAGGCTGAAGCCATAGCTGGTCTTATGACTGCCCCAGACAGGGAAAAAATGGTTTTTAGAAAACCATCAACTCACCTATCAGTGATATCATTTAATGATGTTGAAGGCAGAGGTAATGTAGAGTTTCACACAGAGCCGGCGCTAACCGCTCAGCAGCTCCTGCAAAGCAGGGAGGCGCTGGTCGGAAGAGGCGCTCTCCCCGCTCTGCTGTTGCTGCTGGCTCCTGGTTGCCGCTGCGCCTGTCACAATGTATGACAGACGCAGGCAACGTGAAGTGCGGCTCCGGTTCCCTCCCTCCAGCTTCCACCACTTCTTCATGGCCGTGGCTTGGGGTGCACGTCACCTGGGCGCCTGATAGGAGAGGGCTCCCCTCCCTATGCAGCAGCCGTCGAGATGAAACAACATAAACTACATCTCCCAGCAGCCCTTGCTGCAGGGAGCTGTAGTTTACTTTCAGTTTCATCTTTGCAGTGATCAGCTGAACAGGATTGAGGGGGCAGAGGTAGGGGACAAGTTACCCCAGCCTTTCCCCACCCCCCTCTTCCCCCCAATGCCATTAATCATGGCAGTGCACTCTAAAGTAAGAAGATACTTGAGGTCCGAAAAGGGGGCGGGGTTAGACGGCACTGTACTACACAGTGCCTTGTTGCCAGGCTGCCAGCAGCATGGGAGAATGGAGGGAATGTGAGCAGCAGCATGGCCAAAACAGTGAGTATGACTCAGGGAAGGGCACTGTATGTGTGTGTGACTGCTATATGTGTGTATAAATGTTTGCTTGTGTGTGACTGTATGTGAATAGGTGTATGACTACATATCTGTATGTGTGCTGGTATGTCACTGTATGTATATGTGTCACTATATATGTACTTACTGTATACAGGTGTGTGATTATATGTATGTATGTATGTATGTGAGAGGATGTATGTGTGCGTGTATGTTTTTAGGTGTGTGACAGCATGTATTTGTATAGGTGTGTGATTTCATGTATGTATCAATGTACGGGTTATTATTGTATACCCCTTTTACACCGCCAGCTAGGAACACGGGTTATTGGACATGAGCGTGCATAACCCATGTTGCTGGTTGGTGTAAAAGGGCCCAGTTGGAATAATCCGGGTCGATTGACCTGGTATTCCAACTCCAGGTAGCTTGCAGGGTTGAACACGGGTTCAACCCGGCAAGCTGTGCTGTGCAAACGGGAGCCGGGTCGATGCAACTCGGCTCCTGTTCACAGTGTATGTACAGGCAGCGCTTGGAGATCATGTGATCTCAAAGTGCCACCCCCGCTGCGTCACCGGCAATGTCACCAACCCGGCAGTATGCCAAGTTGGAATCTGCGGTGGGAAAAGGGCCTGAGGCGGGGTCGCACCCAGGAAGCATCCGTGTCAGGCTCCCAGGTGCAATCCACCTCAGATGATATAACAGAGGTTTTATTTTATCTTTATCCGTAGCCCAAATAAATAAAAAATACAAGTAAAAAGAGTGAAAATGCCTAGCTACCCCTTTGAACTCGTGGATTTTATACACACACACACACACACACACACACACACACACACACACACACACACACTTAAATGGGGGGGGGCAACAAGTTAATAGCTTACCCCAGGTGACAATACTCCTGGTTTCGGCCCTGCCCTCCTCCCCACTCCACTTTAGGCAGCGGCACCAGCAGCACTCTCCCGCACAGAGGTGGTGCTCTCCAGCTCAGCAGCGGGAAGCGCGGCTTCGGCTTGGTCCCTCCCTCCTCCCCGCTGCACTTTAGGCAGTGGCGCCGGCAGCACTCTCCACGGATCTGTGTGCGGTATGTACCACACACCACCTCTATCTCCCCTCCGGTTTACTTAAGTGTAAGGTTCATTAATTGTTGCACTACTTCTGTGAGCATTCTGTGTGGCACTAGTACTGTGGGCATTATGTGTGGCATGACTACTGTGGACGTTGTGTGGCACTAGTACTGTGGGCGCTCTGTAGATCACTACTGCTGTGGCCATTATGTGTGGCACATCTACTGTGGGTGCTCTGTGGGGCACTACTGCTGTGACCGCTCTGTGTGGCACGACTACTGTGGCCACTCTGTGTGTCACGACTACTATGGGCGTTATTTGTGGCACGACTACTGTGAGCGCTCGGTGTGGCACGACTACTGTGGGCGCTCATAGTCGTGGGCACTCAGTGTGGCACGACTACTGTGGGCGCTCAGTGTGGCAGTACTGCAGTGGGCGTTTTGTGTGGCACGACTACTGTGGGCATTCTGTGTGGCACTACTGCTGTGGGCATTCTGTGTGGCACGACTACTGTGAGCATTGTGTATCAGGCACGCTATTATTGTGGGCATTTTGTGTGGCACTACTACTGCGGGTGTTATTTGTATAAGGGACACTACTGTGGGTATTGTGTATAAGGAGCACTACTGTGTATCGTAATGTGAATTGGGTACGCAACTATCGGGTGCAATATGAATCGGGCACTACGTGTGGTATAATGTGAATACGATTGTGATACTGTGTGGCGTAATTTTAATTGGGGATACTATTGTGTGGCCACGCCCCTTCCATGTGAGACCACACCCCTTTTGCGAGCACTGTCCCTTTATTCCATATGGGAGGGAGGGCGCAAATTTATTGTTTGCAGGAGGGCGCCGGACACCCTAGCACCGGCCCTGGTTTCACACTAATCGAATGACATGCGTATCTACTTTGGGGGTCACCTCTCGCTTTAAACAGTCCCCAGCTGGAAGAGGATCATTGGAATTCCATTTTCTTGGAATTCTAAATTTCTTACTGGGCGTAGCTCAAGCCTCTTCCATAATTTCCGTCAGCTGTTCTGACCCACTGTTTTGGGACGTTTTAACACAGGTGCCTTGGATTTTAAGTATACAAAGGAAAGAGAACAGAGTTGCCTTTTTGTGATGCACACTACTAATAATAAAAATTAACTTTTAATTTGTATCAATAAAACCGTTGCGAAATATAAGGTAAAATATAAAGAGATGAAAAGATAGAAAGAGTCTTTAAAATATATGACTTTCTGCACATGGGTCGTCCGCTAGGCTATAGTTTCTCTATGCCTGTATAGTGTACAAATATCTACACGTCTCTCCGTATTTATAGGTAGACATTATGTAATCTCCGGCAGTGATTTGAATCTTATTTTGTGTTGATAAGCAGATACGCAAATGCTAGCAATTCATATCTTGTTTCCAATTACCTTTATTGGCATGTTGTGTGATTTTTTCGGATTATTTATTACTCTTATATTTTCAGTGTGGCTGTTATAGGTCGTATATAGCAGAATAAACTGCCATTCAATCCATGTGTAGGATAATTACTGTACTGATCTCTAAAAAATCAATCTGCACGTAGAAAGAGCTCTAAAGTGTCTGTCACTTTAATTGTGTCATTAGAGGATCAGAAAGAATTCAATGCTGTATAACAGTTTAAATGTGACTCATATATTTGCTCCTTATTGTAATCAATTGAATGGGATTAAATCCCATTCTCACAAGTACTTATGTGCAAATATAATCCCCCAAAGTGTGTGTCCTTTATTGTCAGTAAGAGGTGACACAGTTTAATTGTTGCTTATGTATTGCTTAGAAAGTTACAATAGTGTGGCTGTTTCTCATAGATGCAGCTTCTATTGGCACACACAGTTATGGGTTGACGTTGTTACACTGTATCCATTCCCTTCATTGGTAATCAGGTTGTAGAATACTATGACTCATACAATGCTATACATGTTACAATTCTGCAACAATTTTATTGGGAGTGCTTCTCATGCAGACAGCTATAAGGACATGAGACGCAGTGCATATTCTTCTATATCACGTATTGGCAGTGGCGTGCGGTGAGGTCACTGGCTGGGGAGGCACTGAGAATATATATATATATATATATATATATATATATATATATTTATAGTGGTCGAAGTAGAAATTTTGAAGTGGGTGTATGGAAAAGACAAGGACGCAATTATGCACGCCGAAGGCACGCACGTGCTCCAGAGAAGGGGACGTGGTCACCCAAAAGGGGGCGTGTCGCTTTCACCTTATAGCACACGGTACGAGCTGAAATTCACATTATAGCACATGATACGAGCCGAAATTCACATAATAGCACACTGAATGAGCCGAAACTCACATTGTAGCACACTGAATGACCAGAAGCTCACATTGTAACACACTGAATGAGCCAAAATTCACATTGTAGCACACTGAATGAGCCGAAGCTCACATTGTAACACACTGAATGAGCCAAAATTCACATTGTAGCACACTGAATGAGCCGAAGCTCACATTGTAGCACACTGAATGAGCCGAAGCTCACATTATAGCACACTGAATGAGGCGAAATTCACATTGTAGCACAATGAATGAGCCGAAATTCACATTGTAGCGCATTGAATGAGCCGAAATTCACATTGTAGCACATTGAATGAGCCGAAATTCACATTGTAGCACACTGAATGAGCCGAAATTCACATTGTAGCACACTGAATGAGCCGAAATTCACATTGTAGCACACTGAATAAGCCAAAATTCACATTGTAGCACACTGAATGAGCCAAAATTCACATTGTAGCACACTGAACGAGCCGAAATTCACATTATAGCACACAGAATGAGCCAAAATTCACATTGTAGCACACAGAATGAACCGAAATTCAAATTGTAGCACACTGAATGAGCTGAAATTCACATTATAGCACACTGAATGAGCCGACATTCACATTATAGTACACTGAATGAGCCGAAATTCACATTGTAGCACACTGAATGAGCTGAAATTCACATTATAGCACACTGAATGAGCCGACATTCACATTATAGTACACTGAATGAGCCGGAATTCACATTATAGCACACTGAATGAGCTGACATTCACATTATAGCACACTGTACGAGCCGAAATTCACATTGTAGCACACTGAATGAGCCGAAATTCACATTATAGTACACTGAATGAGCCGAAATTCACATTGTAGCACACTGAATGAGACGAAATTCACATTGTAGCACACTGAATGAGCCGGAATTCACATTATAGTACACTGAATGAGACGAAATTCACATTGTAGCACACTGAATGAGCTGAAATTGTGACAGCAGGGACAGCCAGAGTGACAGCAGGGACAGGGAGAGAGAGTGACGACAGGGAGAGAGAAAGTGACGACAGTGACAGCAGGGAGAGAGAGAGTGACGAGCGTAACAGCAGGGAGAGAGAGAGAGTGACGACAGTGACAGCAGGGAGAGAGAAAGTGACAATAGGGACAGGGACAGTAATGACAGGGAGAGAGGGTGACAGCAGGGGTACATTACCTGACTGTGGTCGGCAGAGGCACCAATGGGCAGCGGCGGTGAGGTACCTCTGACTGCCATTTGATGCGGGTGGCGGCGGTGGGCAGCGGGCGGCTGGCGGCGGTGAGTGGCGGGCGGTACCTGCACCAGTAGTGCAGCAGCGGGCAGCCATGGCCCCTTCAGGGTCCCCTGTTCCACATTGACACCGTGGGCTGGGGCTGGACTTTATGCACTGGTGGCACCGCGGGACCCTTCCCAGACGACAGTGGGGAGGGCAATCCACCACTGCCTCCACCAGTTCCCTGGCATCGCGGGAGGGCTGGGAGCGGGAGGTCACACCGTTGAAGGCACATTTCCCAGATGACATGAGGGGGGGGGGGGCAATCCGCCACTGTCTCCCCCAGTTCCCTGGCATCGCGGGAGGGCTGGGAGCGGGAGGTCACACCGTTGAAGGCACATTTCCCAGACGACAGGAGGGGGGGGGGGGGAGCGGCAATCCGCCAGTGTCTCCCCCAGTTCCCTAGCATCGCGGGAGGGCTGGGAGCAGGAGGACACCCAGCGGCATCCAGGCACAGCGGGCGGCTGCGGCGATGTAGGTCCATAGCAGCGCCCTCCTTGGTTTGCGCGGCTGGCCCTGGCTTCACTCCGGGTCCCGCTGCCTCTTCACCCCGCTGCACTACTGTAACTGAGCTGAGCGCCGGGTCCTCCTGCCTCTTCGGGTGATTGGGACGAGCGGATCCAGCACTGGATCACATCTGCCTCGCTGACAGGGGCGGGTTTCCCCTGTCAACGAGGCACTTGGATAAGTGCCGCTTTCTGCTCTGGTTTTCAATGGGCTTTGACAGCCCAGTGCTTGGCCCCGCCCCTCCAGCTTGAACCAGTTCCTACAGTTATCGGGAGGCACTGCTATCAGTGCCTCCCAAACTACTTTTTAGGCTTAAAATGATTAGGATAAGATAAAGAAATTACTTATGACACAGAATATGTGTCATAAGTATCTTCTTTATATTATTTTAATCATTAATGACAGGGGAGGCACTGCCTCCCCTGCCTCCCCTGACTGCACGTCCCTGCCCCGCACCCCCTCCAGCGGCTGCAGACAATAGCAGCTGCTGGTGAAGTGTAAATTAACCCCCCAAGCACCCCTGGTGTACCTGCAGGCTGTCCCGGCTTCCAAAATGAAAGCCGCATTGGTTATTATGTTTCCGATGTTCTGATGGTCGCGATGTTCCAGATCAATGTTTCGATGTTTGGGGAAAATAAAACAAAAAAATAAAAAATCTATATATTTTTTCTTTTCTTTTTTACAGAATATGTGTCATAAGTATCTTCTTTATATTATTTTAATCATTAATGACAGGGGAGGCACTGCCTCCCCTGCCTCCCCTGACTGCACGTCCCTGCGTATTGGATCTCATACTATAGTGTGCTGACAGTAATAGGTAGTAAAAATCACTGTCATTCCGTCTCTCTATACACTGGTTGTATTCTTATATTACTGCATGTCTAATGGATGTTACTGTTTCATATATCTAGTCTTCATCTGCAGTGTTGTCACATAAATTGGTTGTGACTCATGTACTCCCGCATGTGTTTCACTGTTGTAATTAGTCCAATAGGATTAATTCCTGTCAGCATAGACAGTTTTCAATGAGTGTAGTTACACAGCGTCTATCTTTTGTTATCAGCACGAGTTACACACATTCTAGCCGCTGTGTCTATAGAGATCGGCTACTGTCAATTGTTCTTTATTATTAGCATAGATCATAAGCGCTGACATTAATCAGTATTATTACTGTCTCTGGTGGGCTCAGCTCCCATTAGTAAATATAATTACACTACATTCACCCTTTATTGTCAACACGGGTTACACACACTCTGACCGTAGCTCAGTGGTTAGTATTGCTACTGTCTTTAACGAGCTCAGCTGTTGTTAGTGAATATGATTATACAGCATTTACCCTTTGTTGTCAACACAGGTCATGCACACTGACTGTAGCTCAGTGGTCAGTATTGTTGCTATTTCCAATAGACTCGGCTCTTATTAATAGATGTAGCATTTATCCTTTGTTATCAGCACAGAACATGCACCACAATCACAGCTCAGTGGTTAGTATCATTATTGTCTCTAGTGAACTGAGCTTTTGTTAATATAGATAGCTATTAATTGCTGTTATTGCATTATATTCAGAACGTATTCCACCTAAATGGGTATATTGTATGCTAAACTGTCTGTTTAGACATACTTTCTGTCTATGTAATAGCAGTCTGCGAAGGGTGTGGTGTCTCAGTATCAGTCTGGAGTACTAATATATTAGATCACTGACACAGCTGTCTAGGTACACTTTATATCTGTGTGAATGCACCCTTCGAGGGGTGTGATGTCTCAATATCCACCTAAATAGCTATCTTACTAGATTGCTATATTGCACATTGCTATCTACATACATATTTGTCTATCTAAATTGCTGCATTGCACATTGCTATCTATATACACATTTATCAGTTTAGATTGCTGTATTACACATTACTAGCTACATATACATTTGTCTGTCTAAATAGTCTCTCCCCTCCGGGAGTATGTTTAATGTGTGTTTCACTGCCCCGGCATTTGGTTAATGGCGGACGCCGTTGTGCGCAGGGAGGCCTGACGCACGTTTCGCAAATGCTTCTTCTGAGGCCTTGGATTTTAACACAGGCTCTGCTGATTCTTCTAAGGATAGAAGGGCTTTCATCGCATTAATTAACTCAGATATGTCCACTGAGCTGAGACCTTCCTCCTCATCTTCGTATGCAGAACCGGAGTGTAATGAGTCTTCATCCTCTGACTAATCCTCATCTGAAACATGTGTAGACTGTGAAAATGTTGTTTCATGTCTATGTGATTTACTTACCACTGGCCTTTCAGCCTGTTTTTGTTGAGAGGCTGCTGCTTTCCCTGATGGATGTGATAAACCCCAGGTGTAATGCTGCATGTAAGGGTTAATAGTGTAACCTATCCCTGGTACAGAAGTTGGAATTATCTGCTCATGCTATACTGGATAATGTCTGTGCAAACGTAGCCTATGGGGGTTCTTGCGCCTGTGTCTGCCTTGGATTTTTCAAGAGACTTTGGTGAACGCTAAAACAATTTACACACAAACAATTCTTAACCAGATCCTGAGAGGTTAACCCAGCTTTGCAAGACAAACATGATATGAGTGTTGTTGTTGGTGCTGCTGTGAGTGTATTTTACTCACCCAAGCCGCTTTTAGACATGATAAATAATCACACTTGCACAGTGTACTACACAATTTATGACTGCAATCACTTTAAATTTTGTTAAAGTGACATACCATGCGACCCTACCCTGCTGTGCGCATTGAGGATCGGAATAGACAGAAAAAACTGACAGAATTATAGTAAAATCAGCAATCACACTAGCAGTTAGTCACAGGTTATACATTAGTATAATAAGCAATATGAGCACATAATCAACTACAAATACATTTCAAGTATGTAGGAGAAACATTACTGCATTACCTTATATAGGATTTAACCGTATTCAGTCGCACAGCGAAAGAAAAATAGGATTTTAAATACCTACCGGTAAATCCTTTTCTCGTAGTCCATAAGGAATATTGGGGACAGATTAGTACGATGGGGTATAGATGGGTCCAAAGGAGCCAGTGCACTTTAAATTTCTTCAACTGGGTGGGCTGGCTCCTCCCCTCTATGCCTCCGCCTACAGGTCAGTTATAGGTAAAACAGTGCCCGAAGGAGAATTACATACTTGAGAGAAGGAACATGACAACAATAAGTGTGGTGAGATTTACACACCAGCACCCCAAAACATAACCGGTCCAGCAACGGCTGGCAACAGTAACAGCTGAACAGGTAACACCTAACAGAGAACCTGCAGAAAGTCACCGCACAAAGGCGGGCACCCAATATCCCTTATGGACTACGAGAAAAGGATTTACCGGTAGGTATTTAAAATCCTATTTTCTTTAGCATCCATAAGGGATATTGGGGACAGATTAGTACAATGGGGATGTCCCAAAGCTTCCAGAACGGGCGGGAACGTGCGGAGACATCTGCAGCACCGCCTGTCCAAACTGGGTATCCTCTTTGGCCAGGGTATCAAACTTGTAGAACTTCACAAAGGTGTGCTTCCCCGACCAGGTAGCAGCTCGGCATAATTGGAGGGCAGAGACTCCATGGGCAGCCGCCCAGGAAGACCCCACCGATTTTGTAGAGGGGGCCTTCAGAGACTGTGGAATAGGTAAGGCTGCCGACACATAGGTCTGTTGGAAAGTAAGCTGAATCCAACAAGCAATAGACTGCTTTGAAGCAGAGCAACCCTTTTTCTGTGCATCATGCAGCACGAACAAGGAATCTGTCTTTCTGACATGAGCAGTCCTCTTGATATAGATCTTCAAGGCTTGCACCGAATCCAATGCCTTCGGAGGGGCAGAAGTGCCAGGACTGGACGGAATCGCAATAGGTTGATTAAAGTGAAACGCGGAGACCACCTTCTGCTGTCTAGTCCTGAGCTCCGCTCTGTTCTCATAAAAGACTAAGTAGGGACTTTTACACGATAAGGCCCCTAATTCTGAGACACGTCTAGCAGAAGCCAGGGCCAGTAACATCACTGTCTTCCAGAGTGAGGTACTTGTCTTCTACCATCATCAGAGGTTCAAACCAGGAGGACTATAGAAAGCATAACACCAAATCCCTAGGTGCCATAGGCGGCACAAACGGAGGTTGTATGTGAAGCACCCCTTGCAAGAAGGTCTGAACTTCTGTCAGGAGAGCCAACTTCTTCTGGAAGAAGATGGAAAGAGCTGATATCTGGACCTTAATGGACCCAAGACGTAAGCCTTTATCCACTCCAGTCTGCAGGAAATGAAGGAATCTCCCCATGTGGAATTCCACAGATGGATATGTGCGTTCCTCGCACCAAGAGACATATCTCCGCCAGAAATGATGATAGTGTTTTGATGTCACAGGTTTTTTGGCTTGCACCATAGTGGCAATGATATTTTTGGAAAGCCCTTTGTGAGCTAGGATGTTCCGCTCAACTTCCATGCCGTCAAATGAAGCCACCGTAAGTCCGGGTAGACGAACGGTCCTTGCTGAAGAAGATCTCTTCTTAGCAGCAGAGGCCAAGGGTCCTCTATGGACATGTCCAGAAGAGCAGCGTACCACGCTCTTCGGGACTAATCCGGGGGAATCAAGATTGCCTGCACTCCTTGATGCCTGATCCTCTTGAGTACCCTGGGTATCAATGGAATCAGAGGAAAAATGTAGACCAGCTGGAAAGGCCAAGAAGTTGTCAGCGCATCCAATGCGCTCGCCTGAGGGTCTCTGGTTCGCGAGCAATAGCAACAAAGCTTTTTGTTGAGGCGAGAGGCCATCATGTCAATCTGTGGGCAGCCCCAACTATCGATGATCTGTTGAAGTACCTGAGGGTGTAGTCCCCACTCCCCTGGGTGGAGATCGTGGCGACTGAGGAAGTCCGCTTCCCAGTTGTCCACCACCGGAATGAAGATTGCGGACAGTGCTCTTGCATTTCTTTCTGCCCAGAAGAGTATTCTTGACACTTCTCGCATGCAGGCTCTGCTTTTTGTCCCTCCTTGTCGATTGATGTATGCCACAGCTGTGGCGTTGTCCGACTGAACCTGGATCGCCCGATCCCGGAGTAGAGGGGAGGCCAGAATCAGAGCATTGTAGATGGCCTGAAGTTCCAGGATGTTTATCGGAAGGAGGGCCTCTTGGGCAGACCCCCTGCCCTGGAACTGCGTCCCCTGGGTGACAGCTCCCCATCCTCTCAGACTCGCATCCGTCTTGAGGAGGATCCAATCCTGAATCCCAAAGCATCAACCTTCCAGCAGGTTGGAAGACTGTAGCCACCACAGGAGTGAATCCTGGCCTGGGGTGACAGCCGAATCATCTGGTGCATCTGAAGATGGGAAACAGACCACTTGTTCAGGATATCCAATTGGAACGGTCTGGCATTAAACCTTCCGAACTGTATCGGCTCGTACGAGGCAACCATCTTTCCCAACAATTTTATGCAAAGATGAATGGATACTCAAGCAGGTCGGAGCACCATGCGAACCATTTCTTGAAGTGTTCTCACCTTTTCCTCTCGGAAGAACATTTTCTGTATCCAGGAGCATCCCCAGAAACAGGAGCCACTGAGACGGTTCCAGGCGGGACTTCTGCAGATTGAGGATCCATCGTTGGTGAGACAGAAGTTGGATAGTGCGATCTATACGGAGAAATAGAAGCTCCCTGGAACTCGCTTTTATCAGGAGATCGTCCAGGTATGGAATTACGTTGACCCCCTGGACCCTGAGCTGAAACATCATTTCTGCCATCACCTTCGTGAACGCCCTCGGAGCTGAAGACAGGCCAAAGGGTAACACCTGAAACTGGTAGTGATCGTTCAGTAGGGCGAACCGCAGATAGGCCTGATGAGGAGGCCAAATTGGGATATGGAGGTAAGCGTCCTTGATATCCATGGACACTAGGAATTCCTGTTGTTCCAGGCCTGCGATCACTGTTCTCAAAGATTCCATCTTAAATTTGAAAACCTTCAGGTAAGGATTCAAGGGCTTCAGATTCAGAATGGGTCTAACAGACCCATCTGGTTTTGGTACTACGAACAGACTGGTGTAGTATCCCTGTCCCCGTTGTTGTAGGGGTACTGGAAAAATGACCTGCGATTGGACCAACTTGTTTATGGCCAGTAGTAGCGTACCACGCATATTTTCCAAAGCTGGTAAGTCTGATTTGAAAAATTGTTGGGGAGGAGCACCGTCGAACTCCAGCTCGTAACCCTGAGAGATAAGGTCCCTTACCCAAGCATCTTGGCAGGAACCGTCCCAGATGGGACTGTAGTGACGTAACCGAGCTCCCACCACGAGATCACCTCGGGGTGGGTGGGCACCGTCATGCTGAAGTCTTTGCGGAAGCAGGACTGGTGCTCTGGTCCTGAGATCCGGCAATGGCTGGTTTCTCCGGCAGGGTCCACAGGTTATCCACAGGATAACAATTGGATATGATGAAGCGACAGCAGATTTGCACCAATCGGTCAAAGTTTTTCTGGCCTCCCAGCATGTAACGGGCCCGTCCATATATCCCCGCCTCCTTGCTCAATCAAATTAGTTTTTTGTTTTTTTGTGGCAGGAGCCGGAGCATGGTTAGAGGGCTGCTGGTTTTAAGCAGCTATAAGCTTTCTTGTTTTATTTTTATAGCCTTACTATTTTTTTGAGTGATCTTTCTAAACAGCGTCTTATACGTACCTTAAGGTGCATACACACTGGGCGTTTTTGCCCAGTGTGTATGCACAGCGATAATCGCTGACATCGCTGGGCTGAAAAGCGCTCAGTGCATACACACTGGGCGCTTTTCCCCCCTGCCCAGCGATGTCAGCGGGGGTGAGCAGCTTTCCATAGCTGGATGCACTGTTTGGGAGGAGACCACCAAACAGTCGCTGACGCGGCTGCCTTCTCGGGTGCACCAGCGCTAGACCTTAGGGATCAGTGGCTCCAGGAATAGTATGAGGCCGCGATCCCTAGGGTTGATGTCAGCAGTGGGGAGTCAAACACTCTTCTGTCCGCCCCTCCCCCGGTTCATGACCAGTTTCCTCCGAGTCTCCCGCCATGAACTGTTTCCCGCTTCCGTCTCAGACGCTGTATACGTAGGGGACCCAGTCGCAGCATAGGCGGCTGTGTGACTGGTGGAGTAGCAGTGTACACTAATGGCGTCTGGATCCACTCAGCGTTCGCTAACGTATTGATCGGTCCTGGAAGCGAAGCGAGTCTCCCTGTATCCCAATCTACTGAGTACGGGTTATACAGCACTAAAGTCTCTATCTACCTTTTGAGTACTAATAGTTAGATAAGTGCCTATTGCATATAAGTCTGTATACATTTACTGTTGTTTCTTTCACATTTGTGCCTGAATACGTTAGATCTGTTTAAACATGATGCAGTAATATGTTCTCCTACATACTTAAAATGTAGTTGTAGTTGATGATGTGCTCATATTGCTTAATATACTAATGTATAACATATCACTGACTGCTAGTGTGATTGCTGACTTTACTATATTTGTCAGCTTGTTTATTCCGATCCTCAATGCTGGTGCATGGGTAGGGTTGGATTGTATATCACTTTAAGAAATTTAAAGTGATTACAGTCACAAAATTGTGTAGTACACTGTGGAAATGTTGATTTATCATGTCTAAGAGCGGCAAAGGTGAGGAAGGTACACTCACAGCAACACCAACACTCATATCATGTTTGTCTTGCAAAAATAGAATTTTAATTACCTACCGGTAAATCCTTTTCTCGTAGTCCGTAGAGGATGATGGGGTCCATATTAGTTTTATGGGGTATAGACGGGTCCCTTGGGAGCCATGGGCACTTTAAGAGTTTAATAGTGTGGGGTGGCTCCTCCCGCTATGTCCCTCCTACCAGACTCAGTCTAGAAACTGTGCCCGAGGAGACGGACATACTTCGAGAGAAGGAAATACACAGATAGTGGTGAGATTCACACCAGCTCACACATAACAAGGCAAACCAAGCTAACCAGCTCAAACAAGTCAGCAACAGCTGAACAACAGTACTTAACCAAGGAACCGGGCGCCCAGCATCCTCTACGGACTACGAGAAAAGGATTTACCGGTAGGCAATTAAAATCCTATTTTCTCTTACGTCCTAGAGGATGCTGGGGTCCATATTGGTACTATGGGGATGTACCAAAGCTCCCAGTACGGGAGGGAGAGCACGGAGGCTCCTGCAGAACCGATTAACCAAACTGTAGGTCATCAAAGGCCAAAGTATCGAACTTGTAGAACTTTGCAAACGTGTTCGACCCTGACCAAGTTGCTGCTCGGCATAGCCATAAAGCCGAGACACCCCGGGCAGCCACACAGGAAGAACCCACTTTACGAGTAGAGTGGGCCTTGACGGATTTAGGACACAGCAATCCTGCCGTAGAATAAGCATGCTGTATAGTAAACCTGATCCAGCGAGAAATCGTCTGCTTAGAAGCAGACCACCCAACCTTGTAGGGATCATAAAGGACAAACAGAGCGTCCAACTTTCTGTGAAGAGAAGTTCTCTTCACATAAATCTTCAAAGCCCTCACAACATCCAAAGAGTTTGAAGTAATTAAGGAGTCAGTAGCCACTGGCACCACAATAGGTTGGTTGATATGAAAAGCCGACACAACCTTCGGAAAAAATTGCTGACGCGTCCTGAGCTCAGCTCTATCGTCATGAAAAATCAAGTGGGGGCATTGTCCTACAAGAGCCCCAAATTCCGACACACATCTAGCAGATGCCAATGCCAACAGTGTGACAGTCTTCCAGGTAAGAAACTTGACCTCAACCTCCTGCAAAGGTTCGCACCAATCCGATTGCAGGAACATTAAGGTCCCAAAGTGCCGTTGGAGGCACAAAGGTAGGTTGGATGTTCAACACCCCTTTCAAGAAAGTCTGAACCTCAGGGAGGGCAGCCAATTGTTTCTGGAAGAAAATGGACAAGGCCGAAATCTGGACTTTTATGGAGCCCAGGCGCAGGCCCACATCCACCCCTGCTTGCAGGAAGAGGAGAAACCATCCAAGTTGAAACTCCACCGTAGGAAACTTCTTGGATTCACACTAAGACACATACTTTTTCTAAATCCGATGGTAATGTTTTGATGTTATTCCCTTTCTAGCCTGTATCAGGGTAGGAATAACTTTGTTCAGAATGCCCTAAGATCTGGCGTTCAACCTCCATGCCATCAAACGTAGCCGCTGTAAGTCTTGATAAGCGAACGGCCCCTGTTGCAGAAGGTCCTCTCGAAGAGGAAGAGGCCTTGGATCTCCAAGCAGAAACTCCAGAAGATTCACGTACTAAGCTCTTCTTGGCCAGTCTGGAGCAATGAGGATAACCTGAACTCTTGTTCTCTTTATTAGTTTGAGAATCCTTGGGATGAGTGGAAGTGGAGGAAACACATACACTGACTTGAACACCCACAGAGTTACCAGGGCATCCACTGCCACTGCCTGTGGATACCTTGACCTGGAACAATACCTCCGAAGCTTCTTGTTGAGGTGTGAGGCCATCATGTCTATTTGAGGTACGCCCCAAATACTTGTCACCTCTGTGAACACCTCTGGGTGGAGGCCCCACTCTCCTGGATGGAGATCGTGTCTGCTGAGGAAGTCCGCTTCCCAGTTGTCCACTCCCAGAATGAAGATTGCTGACAGCGCCACCACGTGCTTTTCCATCAAGAGGATGATTCTTGTTACCTCTGACATTGCAGCTCTGCTCTTCGTTCCGCCTTGTCGGTTTATGTAGGCCACTGTCGTTACATTGTCCGACTGAACTTGAATGGCCTCATCTTTTAGAAGATGTGCCGCTTGTAGAAGACCATTGTACACGGCCCTTAGTTCCAGTATGTTTATCGGAAGGATGGATTCCAGACTTGACCACCTTCCTTGGAAGTTTTCCTCCTGGGTGACTGCTCCCCAACCTCTGAGACTTGCATCTGTGGTTAGGAGAATTCAATTCTGAATCCCGAACCTGCTGATCTCTAGTAGGTGACAAGTTTGCAGCCACCAGAGGAGCGATATTCTGGCTTTTGATGACAGACGTATCCTCAGGTGCATGAGATCCCGACCATTTGTCCAGGAGATCCAGTTGGAAAGACCTTGCATGAAATCTTCCGTACTGTAGAGCCTCGTAGGAGGCAACCATCTTCCCCCGAAGGTGAATGCACTGATGAACAGATACCCGGGCTGGCTTCAGGACATCCCGGACTATTGCTTGCATTACCACTGCTTTCTCCTCTGGCAGAAACACCCTCTGTACTTCTGTGTCTAGGATAATGCCCAGGAAGGACAGTCTCCTTGTCGGCACTAAATGCGACTTTGGAAGGTTCAGGATCCATCCATGATCCTGGAGTAGTTGAGTCGTGAGAGTAATGCTCTGTAACAACATCTCCCTGGAATATGCTTTTATCAGTAGGTCGTCCAGATAAGGAATTATGTTCACACCCCGCGTGTGGAGTAGTAATATTATCTCTGCCATCACCTTGGTGAACACTCTTGGTGCTGTGGAGAGGCCAAACTGCAGCGCCTGGAATTGATAGTGACAGTCCAGTAGCGCAAATCTGAGATAAGCCTGGTGAGGCGGCCAGATCGGATTGTGAAGGTACGCATCCTTGATATCCAGGGATACCAGGAATTCCCCTTCCTCCAGACCTGAGATCACCGCTCTCAGAGACTCCAGCTTGAATTTGAAATCCCTCAATTAGGGGTTCAATGACTTTAGGTTTAAAATTGGTCTTACCGAACCATCCGGTTTCGATACCACAAACAGGTTTGAGTAATAACCCTTGTGGTGTAGGTGAGGTGGAACCGGAACAATGACATTTGACCTCAGTAACCTTTGAATGGCTTCCTGTAGGATAGCACTTTCTGTCAGCAAAGCTGGCAAGCCGATTTGAAAAATCTGTGAGGCGGGAGTTCTTGAAACTCCAGTCTGTACCCCTGGGTAACAATGTCCAGTACCCAGGGATCCAGGCAAGAGGACGCCCAGACATGACTGAAATTTCTTAGTCTTGCTCCCACCTGCCAGATCTCCAGGCTGGGGGGTCCACCGTCTTGCCAAGGATTTTGAGGAAGCAGAACCAGGTTTCTGTTCCTGGGAACCTGTGGGTGTAGGTTTTCGGGATTTCCCCCGGCCACCTCTAAAGAAAGTGTATGGGGATTTGGACTTTTTTGCTTTAGCGGTCCGAAAGGACTGCATCGCAGACGTAGAATATGATTTCTTAGTCTGTGGCGCAGCAGAGGGAAGAAAGGTTGACTTACCAGCAGTTGCCGTGGAGATCCACGCATCTAACGCTTCCCCAAACAGAGCCTGACCTGTGAAGGGTAGGTTCTCCACACTCTTCTTTGATTCCGCGTCCGCATATTATTGGCGCAGCCAGAGTCCCCTTCGTGCCGAGACAGCCATGGAAGAAGCTCCTGCGTTCAGATGTCCAAGGTCCTTCATGGCTTCCACCATGAAACCTGCAGAATCCTGTATGTGACGTAAAAATAATTCAATGTCACTTCTATCCAAAGAATCTAAATCCTCTAGTAAAGTGCCTGACCACTTTACAACGGCTTTATAAATCCATGCACAAGCAATAGTAGGCCTTAAAGCTACGCCATTTGCTGTGTATAAAGATTTGAGTGTAGTCTCAATCTTGCGGTCGGCCGGCTCTTTCAAAGCGGTGGACCCAGGTACAGGTTGAACCACTTTTTTAGACAACATAGAAACAGAAGCGTCTACCACCGGCAGGTTTTCCCACTTTTTCCTATCCTCAGGAAAAGGAAAAGCAATGAGAACCCTTTTAGGAATCTGACATTTTTTCTCCGGGTTTTCTCAGGATTTTTCAAACAATGCGTTCAATTATTTAGATGCAGGGAAGGTAAGGGAGGCTTTCTTATTGTCAGCAAAATAAGCCTCCTCCACCTGCTCAGGAACCTTATCAGTAATGTGTAAAACATCCCTAATAGCCTCAATCATGAGTTGCACCCCCTTAGCAAGGGATGCCTCTCCCCCCCCCGTATATCACCATCACAGTCCTCTGAATCAGTGTCGGTATCCGTGTCGACTTGCATTATTTGGGCAAGAGCACGCTTTTCATGATATACATCTGGGGTTTTGGATGAGGTAGCGGTAGCAGAATACGACAAAACCTCCACAGATCTTTTCAAAACCAGTGTTTCAGTCTCATTATGAGCTATCCTAGATGAAATCTGGGATATCATTCCCTTAAGAGAAGCCACCCACTTGGGTTCGGATTCAGAGGGCTGAGACAGTATATTACATTCCTGAGTACATAGAATAGACTCCTCTGGAGAAGATACACACTCTGCAGCACAAGAAACAGAGTCCCTAGACATGGTAATGTGAGATATATAAACATACACACACAAGAAAATGTCAGACACAATATCCCCCAGAGTACCTTCAGAGAGACACAGAGTATAAGGAGCCAGCACACACAGCGCCCCAGTAGGCAGTTATATGATAAATGCCTGGCGCTGACACAGTAATAATAACAGTGAATAACACTCTCCACCCCTTCTATAACCCCCTGGTACCGCACAGGATAGCTGGAGTTAAGTGGAGGGTCAGTTCTCCCTGTCAACGTCTCTTGTCTGTGATCTTCAGGGAGAAAATGGTGCTGGTGAGTGCTGGATCCACTCTGAGAAGCTCCGACTCCTGTAATGGCGCGTCTTCCTGCACTTTTGATTTTATACTGGCCTGAGGTAAAGCGTTGCTAGCAGCAGTACAGAACCCGATAGCCATAGTGACCAGCGTGAAGGGTATTGCGCTGGCCCAGGGTGCCCCTCACAGTGCCGCACAATTGTACCTCTGAGCCCTCCGGAGTGCAGCCTTACAGCGCTGCGCTCCTACCCTTGTGCCACCATTCTTGCCGGTGACCCGCTTATCGTGGCTCTGGCATCATACTCACCACCTCGATCTTCTGGCTCTGTTAGGGGGTGGTGGCAGTGCTGCGGGAGCGAGCGGTCACCTTGGGGGCTTGCGATCGACACCCTCAGGAGCTCAGTGTCCTGTCAGCGGAGATAGAAGCCATTAACCTCAGAGGGTTGGCTCCTACTACCCCCAAGTCCCACGAAGCAGGGAGGCTGTTGCCAGCAGCCTCCCTGTGCCTAACTCTTTAATAAAACAATAAAACTAAAAGAACTCCTAGGAGCTCTCCTAGCTGTGACCGGCTCCACTGGGCACATTTTCTAAACTGAGTCTGGTAGGAGGGGCACAGAGGGAGAAGCCAGCCCACACTATTAAACTCTTAAAGTGTCCATGGCTCCCAAGGGACCCGTCTATACCCCATGGTACTAATATGGACCCCAGCATCCTCTAGGACGTAAGAGAAACTGTTATCCTCTCAGGATCTGGTTCAGGATGGTTTGTGTACAAATTGTTTTAGCTTTCATCAGGGGTCAATGAAAAATACAAGGCAGATTAAGGTGCAGATGGATCCACCTTGGGCTATGTTTGCACAGACTTTATGCAGTATAGGTGAACCTATGTAGGGGTGCAGTCCCCACTTATGGGATCCACATCATCCCCATCATCCTGTATATCATTAGTATCTGACAGTAGTGCAGGTAAAGTTCGTTTTTGTGCACCTGTGCACCTGTCATACGCTGGATCACTGGTACCGGGTTTAGAGGAGGAGAGCCACTATATTGTGCACAAATATCATTTTTCTGAGGGAATTTTCATAAAATAGTCTCACTGTTGGTTATTTATATGTAAAACGCTGACAGCCTCACTGGGGCTGTGCAGCATTGGGTGCGCTGGTGTCCTCTCTCCTGTGTCTCCTCTCACATGCAATAGGGCAGGCCTGTATTGTATTTCAGGCTGTGTTGTATGTGTTTTGTACCTGTTTTTCTTCTTCACAATGGTAAAACAGAAGTTATGCAGTGTATGTAATGCTAGATTCTCCCGAATCTCATCTGGCTCAATATCATGTGAGCAGTGTAGTCAGTCATCACAAAATGATGTTGACAATGTGGGGTAGAGTCCAGAGCCCTCCTGGATGGGGGCTATCAAAACTATGATGTCTGATATGTCATCTCAACTCACTGCAAATGCCAATAAAACTCAGGAACTGCAACAAGCTGTGGCAAATTTAGCTGCTAAACATCGCTGTATGAGGCTGCTGCTGCTTATGCAGAGGAAGGTGCCAAAATGCCACTGAGCCCGCTCTGATGTAGCTCCGCCCCCCGTAATGGCCCTGGAGCTACTGTGTAATATTTATACTGGCCACATCTACCTATGTGTTTGTAGCCTCACATAAATGCTTGGTATAAGAATATTTAGCCAGTGTCACACAGGGGCTACAGCAGGTCCCCCCGGGAGGGACCCGTACTCCTCACCCACGCTTCTGCCACACAGTGAACCAGGGTACCCTCCTAGCGGGGTCCCTGGTGTGTACTCACCACCAATTATCACCTTCAGGCAGCGTTAGATGTGCGCGGCATGCTGCGGCTGCGACAGCCAAGGCACCATGCTCCGCTGAACAAACAGCCCCTCAGGATGGTGGTCCTGTAGCGGGGAAGCAGCTCTGCACCTCAAGAGGCTGGTGACCGCCCCCCCCCCAACTCCCACGGCGCAGGTATGCTATTGCCCAAACAGCATACCGAAAGAAAAGGAGATTTATGGTAAGAACTTACCTTTGTTAAATCTCTTTCTGCGAGGTATACTGGGTTCCACAGGGAATAACATTGGGGTGTAGAGCTGGATTTTGATCTGAGGCACCAACAGGCTAAAAGCTTTGACTGTTCCCAGGATGCACAGCGCCGCCTCCTCTACAACCCCGCCTTCGTGCATAGGAGCTCAGTTTTGTTAACCAGTCCAATGCAGTAGCAGGTAAAAAACGACAACTGTTAGTAGCCACATATACTACATTCTCGAGACAGGAGAAGGTACCAGTGGCTAATGCCATACAAACCCAAAAAAGCTAAGTGCGTCAGGGTGGGCGCCCTGTGGAACCCAGTGTACCTTTCAGAAAGAGATTCTTACCATAAATCTCCTTTTCTGCAGTGGGGTACACTGGGGTTCCACAGGGAATAACATCAGGGATGTCCTAAAGCAGTTCCTCATGGGAGGGGATGCACTGTAGCGGGCACAAGAACCCGGCTTCCAAAGGAAGCATCCTGAGAGGCGGAAGTATTGAAGGCATGGAACCTCATGAACGTGTTCACTGAGGACCATGTAGCCGCCTTGCACAATTGTTCAAGGGTCGCACCACGTCGGGCCGCCTAAGAAGGTCCAACAGACCGAGTAGAATGGGCTTTGATGGTAGCAGGAGCTAGAAGACCAGCCTGTACATAAGCATGTGCAATCACCATTCTAATCCATCTGACCAAGGTCTGCTTATTAGCAGGCCAGCCACATTTGTGAAAACCAAAAAGGACAAAGAGGGAATCAGATCTCCTAAGAGAAGCTCTTTTCACATAAATACGGAGAGCCCGTACCACATCCAAAGACCGCTCTTTGGAGGATAAACCTGGAGAGGTAAATGCTGGAACCACAATTTCCCGGTTAAGGTGGAAAGATGACACCACCTTAAGCAAATAACCAGGACGAGTTCTAAGAACCGCCCGGTCACGGTGAAAAATCAGAAAGGGAGACCTACAGGACAAGGCACCCAAGTCTGAAACCCGTCTAGCAGAGGCAATAGCCAGCAAGAACAAGACCTTAAGAGTAAGCCACTTAAGGTCCACAGACTCAAGAGGTTCAAACGGAGACTCTTGTAAAGCGTCCAGAACAACCGACAAATCCCAAGGAGCCACAGACGGGACATAGGGAGGTTGAATCCATAAAACACCCTGAGTGAATGTATGAACATCAGGCAGAGTTGCAATTTTTCCCTGAAACCATATCGACAAGGAAGAAATATGAACCTTGAGGGAGGCCAGACGAAGGCCTGGATGGCCCTGGTGCAGGAAAGCCAAAAGCTTGGCAGTACTGAACTTATATGCGTCATAATGGTTAGTCGCACACCAGGCGAACTAGGAATTCCAGACCCTATGATAAATCCAAGCAGACGCCGGTTTAGGGGCCTTCAACATGGTCTGAACGACCGCCTCAGAAAATCCTTTGGCCCTCAGTACGGAAGCTTCAAGAATCACGCTGTCAAAGCTAGCCGGGCCAAATCCTGGTAGACACAAGGGCCCTGAACGAGGAGGTCTGGGCGTTGTGGAAGTAGAAGAGGACGGAACCTTGTGATTGTGTCGAGACGCCATCAGGTCTACATCTGGTAGTCCCCACTTATCCACTAGGAGTTGAAAGACTTCTGGATGAAGGCTCCACTCTCCGGCGTGTACGTCCTGACGACTGAGGAAGTCCACTTCCCACTTGAGGACTCACGAAATTAACACTGCCGATATGGCTGGCAGATGGCGTTCCGCCCAACGAAGGATTTTTGACACTTCCATCACTGCCATGCAGCTTTGAGTGCCGCCTTGATGTATGCTACCGTGGTGGCGTTGTACAACTGTACTTGAACCAGCCTGTTCTGTACTAGAGGCAGGGGCTAGTGTCAACGCATTGAACACTGCCCGCAATTCCAGAATGTTTATCGGGAGGAGAGATTCCTCCCTAGTCCACCGACCCTGAAGAGAGTGTTGCTCCAACACTGCACCCCAGCCCTGCAGACTGGCATCCGTCGTCAGAAGGACCCAGTTGGAGATCCAGAAGGGACGTCCCCTGCTCAATTGCTGGTCCTGTAGCCACCAGCTCAGTGACAAGCAGACCTCCGGAGTCAAGGAGATCATGTGAGTCCTGATCCGGTGAGGCAGGCCGTCCCACTTGGAGAGTATCAACTGCTGAAGAGGGCGGGAATGAAATTGAGCGTACTCTACTATGTCGAAAGCCGACACCATGAGGCCTAGTACTTGTATCGCCGAGTGTACCGACACACGTGGGTGAGAGAGGAAGCATCTTATCTTGTCCTGAAGTTTCAGGACCTTTTCCGGAAACAAAAACAACCTCTGGTTGTGGGTGTCCAATATCGCTCCTAGGTGCACCATGCTCTGAGCAGGGACCAGGGAAGATTTCTTCCAGCTGATGAGCCACCCGGGGGGTTGCAGGAATTGGACCGTCAGTTACAGATGACAGAGGAGAACCTCTGGAGAATTTGCCAGGATCAACAAGTCATCCAGATACGGCAGGATCCTGATACCCTGACGGTGGAGTAGAGCCGTCATGACCTTGCTGAAAATTCTTGGAGCCGTTGTCAGACCAAAAGGTAAGTCCTGGAATTGAAAATGTAGGTTGCCAATAGCAAACCGCAGGTATTGCTGATGCGACACTGCAATAGGTTGTTATAAACTGTCTTAAAGTAAACCGATGGACAATAAGTCAGTTCCGCAGTTTCCTCAATGTTACGCTACCTGTTTACACTTTATTCCTAGCTACGGGCGTACCTATGCGTAGCACCACTTAGCGTACCTTTTGAGTGTTGTGGCACTCTCATAATACCGTGGTGAATATATATATGGCTACAGCAATATAACACACTTAAACCTTAGTATAGTGTTTGAAGCGTCCCTGATGCTTCGCCAGATTAACAAAATAACTTAGTCGAGACAGAGGGGTAAATTTGGATAAAAGGTCCAAAATATTAGTCCCTAGCGGACACAAGGGGATAACAATGCTACACTGTAGCAACACAATACAATTCAAAGATACAATAATACGTACAATAATGTACAACAGACACGGGAAATAAATGCAAGTACAATTAGCAATACAACTATATCAATACAATAGTAACAGTTACCGTCATACATACGCTAGTTTCCCTGGTGCAGGCAGCCAGTCATCAGAGCAGAGTGTGTGTGAGTGTGTATGTGTGTGTGGTTGTGTGAATGTGTGTATGAAAGTGTGTGTGTGATAGTTCTGAGATAGGTGAGTTCTCTACCTGGGCCAGGAGTGTGCTCTTTTATACAATAGTTCAAAAGGTAGTACAATAGGGAATGTATGCTCTTCTTCCATTATTCCCTGGGGATCATTGGTCGGCTCAACCGGTGGGCGATGACTAAGTCCTGAGATGTGATTACTGTTTGTTTCCATCCGAGTTTCCGCCCCAAGACCAGTCAAACACACCACATTATCTTACAGTAATATACATAAATCCAGTATTGCTAATAACTTGTTGCCGAAATACGTGACAATATTCTCGCAACCACCTAATTACTGCTTATGTGACGCTGAACAATTTGATCCCACACACGGTATACTTGCACGGTGTTCTTGATATTTAATGGAAATATATATATATTTATCCAGTATCAACCGGCACTCACAGACTGCAATCAGCTTGCTCCGGTGCCCGTATGTAAAGAATACTATAAGTCCAGCAGTAACGGCACTCGGAGACCATACAGAAAGTAGGAAAAGGTGTAATTCACAACATTAACGTTTCGGAGCAGCAAGCCCCGTCCTCAGAATGAACACAGCAACAAGACAAGTGAACAGACTTACCCCATTAAATAGCACCCCACATCGCCGGTGCCGCCGTCCATCACTTCCGCCACCATGTCCCATTCACCAAGCCGCATCCGCCACGTCATATCCGGACACAGGGATGACGGTTGCCTAGGGAACACAAGCCTGCGTTCCACCTAGGTCCTGCGCTGCGCTCCACAGCTGACGGGCGTGGGGGACTCAGTTAAGAAGGGATCTGCGGAATGGGAAAGGAGATAAAGGGCACCAGCATTAAACAACACTAAATATAATGTACAACACACAAAATTACAAACAACAGAAATCTACAGCCATATACAGATACATAGCCATATACAAATACACAGCCTGTAGAGAAAGACTGGAGCAGTGTGCAATAAAAACACAGACAGCAAATATATACATATTAGTACAGAGTTTCTAGATATACTACAGCCTGTACAGAAGAAAAAACACGAGAGAACATATGACAAATACACAGCGGGTATTCACAACTATAAAAGTGTATTCCAATTAATTTTTTAGTTGAGTCCACGCGGATAGGTGGTACCCAGTCTAGTGATCCACCGAGCTTCTTTAATCAGTAATGATTTAGCTCTGTCCCCACCACGTAGTGTCAAAGGGACATGGTCAATCATGAAATATTGGAGGGATTCTAAAGAATGGCCTACCTGCTTAAAATGTTTAGCCACAAGTTGATCAACCTGTTTACCCTCCAGGGTCAATTCAATAGCCGACCTATGGGCAGCCATTCGTTCAGAAAATTTCCTAGTGGTTTGCCCAACATAAAACAGTCCATATTATGATGTAAACAACATAGGTGGTAGAACAGGTTAGGGCAAATCTAATATCGTATTTCTTCTGGCAGTGAGGGTGTTGGAAGGCTTTGCAGTTAAACATAAAACTACAAGTGGTATATCCGCTACATCGATAGCAACCTGGTAGTTTATAGTGTACATTAGGTATTTTATAAGATCCCATACCCGTGATGTCAGTTCTAACAATTCTGTCTCTGATGTTCCTTCCCCGTCTGAAGGCCATCATGGGGGCAGACTGATGTAACCCTTTCAGATCCGGGTCAGTGGACACTATGGGCCATAAAGCCCGAGTGGCCCATCTCATAATGGGATTAGAAGTGGAGAAATCACAGGGAAACGGAATCTTTGACTTGCACTTCTTCCTAACTGGTTCGAGTAGCGCTTGTCTAGGCATCATCAGAACCTCATCCTTATGAGCCTGCAAAAGGCAACTATCATAGCCCCGTGCCAAAAATTTAGTAACCAGCAAATCAATTTCCCTATTCAGTACAAGAGGGTCACTAACAATGCGTGCTAGGCGCATCATCTGAGAGTGGGGTAAGCCATTTTTTAGGGGTTCAGGGTGGTGGCTAGACGCCATCAACAGGGTGTTTCGATCGGTAGATTTGTGAAACACATCAGTAGTCAAAATGCCATTGTCAACCTTAATGGCGACATCCAGGAAGTGTGCTTCACTGGTGCTGCATGAAAAAGTGAATTTAATTGAAGAATCCCCAAGATTGATATCTGACATCAGTTCCCTGAAGGCACTTTCACCACCCGTCCACAATAGAAATACATCGTCGATATAGCGACAGTATAAAAGTATACTGTCACTAATACTGCGATTGGTAAAAAAACATCTCATTCTCTTGTGCAAACATGTATATATTGGCGTACGATGGGGCCACTGGGGACCCCATCGCACACCCCGAGTTGCAAATAAAACTGTCCGTCGAACAAAAAGTAGTTACGACGGAGAGTCAATTCAAGCAAAGTGAGAAAAAGGTCATGGTCAAACACATCAAATGGGAGATGGGAGTCAAGAAAAGTAGTCATAGCTGCATGTGGAATCATAGTATAAAGACTACACACATCTAAACAACAGAGTAACATCCCTTCAGGGAGTTGGTTAAGCCCCTGTAATTTAAGCAAAAAAGAAGTGGTGTCTTTCAAAAATGTTGATTGAAGAGGAAGGTAAGGTTGTAGAATTGAATCCAGAAATTGCGCCACAGATCTATAAAGAGAATCAGGGGCCGAAATAATCGGCCTGCCAGGAGGTTTTGAACTCTGTTTATGCAATTTAGGCAAGGTGTAAAGTACTGGTACTTTGGGATATCTTATAGATAATGCTTTCAACATCTTTGATGGTAGCTTGCTATCCAGCACAGCCGAATTTAAGATGGAGTCCAGTTCCTTCTGATATTGTAACGTTGGGTCCGTAGTCAACTTGCGATACACTTCCACATGTGCCAGTTGCGAGTAGATCTCCACTTTATAGTCTTCTAGATTGAGGATCACGATTGCCCCGCCCTTATCGGCGGGCCTAATCACTGTCGTCATAGGACCCCAATGAGGTAAGGGCTTGGGACTCTTCTCTAGAAAGATTAAATTTGATCTTGGACGGAGCAGCGGTGAACTTAGTAATAGACTCATCAAGAAGTCTATGAAATGATTTCAATGAAGCATTAGTGGAATATGGATCGTAAGATGATCTAGAAGATTTCTTAAGGAAGGTGGAAAAGATAGAAGTCTCAGAATAATCCGGACTGTTTTGAAAGTGTTCTTTTAGACGGAGTCTGCGGGAAAATGCATGTAGATCCCTAGTCCAATTAAAGGGATCGTGCAGGTTAGTGTGGACAAAGCCGAGTCCTTCATTGAGAACCGCAAGCTCAGTGGTACTCAAAGTACGTTTCGAAAGATTGAAAATTAGCGGTTCTTGCATTGTGTTACGGCTCTTACCCCTTTTGTTTTGGCCACCCCTGCGGGTGGTAGTGATTTTATGTGGGTTGCGGACTCTCGTGATGTGCCCTCTAAAGGGATGTTCAGAGGGGCAGAGAAATCATCCGTCTGAGAAGCAGCAAATTCGCTCTCAGAACTGGATTTCTGAGGGCCTTCCTTCCGATTTGACTTACGGAACCATGGTCTTCTCATACGTGGTGGCCTCTTGTTGGAGTCAGTGGAATTTCCCCCGGATAACCACTGGTAGGACTTGATTATCCTCATAATCGGTATCCACCGTTAGTTTCTTATTTCTTTTAAATTTAAGGAGATCCCGTTTGTATTGTATACACTGATTTTCCAGCTTCAGGATCCAATCCTGTGTACGATCCTCCTCAAGGATTTTATACTGGTCTTTTTCAAAAGTATCAATCTTTGTTCTGGTATTCGAAAGTTCCTTGTTTGCTTCGTCGATCACTAAGATCATCAGATCGAAGGCACACTTATTCAGTATCGCGATCCAACGGCGGACAAAATCAGGATTATTGCATCCTATAGTTGGTACATTTCGTACCCGAAATCCACGAGGGATTTTGTGTTCGCGATAGTATTCCGACAAGGTGCTGCCATGGAGAGAAAAGTAAATTTCCCGGCGTTTGAGTTTCCAAATTTGATGATAAAGGAACTCTGGATCCAAAGTCTTATCAGAAAGTATGGCAGTTTCTTTAGACAGAATTTGTTAAATTTCAGCTTCAGAGAAGCTAAATATCTCCCCCGTATCAGTGATGACCAGATAACGGCAACCTGGGAGTTCCGGTGATGCTGACATCGTGTCTTCAAACGCACATCAACCCAGGAACAGGCAACTGGTGCAATAAAATAGATCCCAATGCAGGGTCACAATAGCTGGGGAATGTCCTTAACAAGTGTTAATAATAAGTGGTGGTGCCTGGTAACGGGTGCTGAGAATCAGCACAATAATATTTATCCAGTATCAACCGGCACTCACAGACTGCAATCAGCTTGCTCCGGTGCCTGTATGTAAAGAATAATATAAGTCCAGCAGTAACGGCACTCAGAGACCATACAGAAAGTAGGAAAAGGTGTAATTCACAACATTAACGTTTCGGAGCAGCAAGCCCCGTCCTCAGAATGAACACAGCAACAAGACAAGTGAACAGACTTACCCCATTAAATAGCACCCCACATCGCCGGTGCCGCCGTCCATCACTTCCGCCACCACGTCCCATTCACCAAGCCGCATCCGCCACGTCATATCCGGACACAGGGATGACGGTTGCCTAGGGAACACAAGCCTGCGTTCCACCTAGGTCCTGCGCTGCGCTCCACAGCTGACGGGCGTGGGGGACTCAGTTAAGAAGGGATCTGCGGAATGGGAAATTGACTTTTCTCTCCATGGCAGCACATTGTCGGAATACTATCGCAAACACAAAATCCCTTGTGGATTTCGGGTACGAAATGTACCAACTATAGGACGCAATAATCCTGATTTTGCCTGCCGTTGGATCACGATACTGAATAAGTGTGCCTTCGATCTGATGATCTTAGTGATCGACGAAGCAAACAAGGAACTTTCGAATACCAGAACAAAGATTGATACTTTTGAAAAAGACCAGTATAAAATCCTTGAGGAGGATCGTACACAGGATTGGATCCTGAAGCTGGAAAATCAGTGTATACAATGCAAACGGGATCTCCTTAAATTTAAAAGAAATAAGAAACTAACGGTGGATACCGATTATGAGGATAACCAAGTCTACCAGTGGTTATCCGGGGAAAATTCCATTGACTCCAACAAGAGGCCACCACGTATGAGAAGACCATGGTTCCGTAAGTCAAATCGGAAGGAAGGCCCTCAGAAATCCAGTTCTGAGAGCGAATTTGCTGCTTCTGAGACGGAAGATTTCTCTGCCCCTCTAAACATCCCTTTAGAGGGCGCATCACGAGAGTCCGCAACCCCAATAAAATCATTACCACCCGCAGGGGTAGCCAAAACAAAAGGGGTAAGAGCCGTAACACAACGCAAGAACCGCTAATTTTCAATCTTTCGAAGCGTACTTTGAGTACCACTGAGCTTGCGGTTCTCAATAAAGGACTCGGCTTTGTCCCCACTAACCTGCACGATCCCTTTAATTGGACTAGGGATCTACATGCATTTTCCCGCAGACTCCGTCTAAAAGAACACTTTCAAAACAGTCAGGATTATTCTGAGACTTCTATCTTTTCCACCTTCCTTAAGAAATCTTCTAGATCATCTTACGATCCATATTCCACTAATGCTTCATTGAAATCGTTTCATAGACTCCTTGATGAGTCTATTACTAAGTTCACCGCTGCTCCATCCAAGATCAAATTTAATCTTTCTAGAGAAGAGTCCCAAGCCCTTACCTCATTGGGGTCCTATGACAACATAGTGATTAGGCCCGCCGATAAGGGCGGGGCAATCGTGATCCTCAATCTAGAAGACTATAAAGCGGAGATCTACTCGCAACTGGCACATGAGGAAGTGTATCGCAAGTTGACTACGGACCCAACATTACAATATCAGAAGGAACTGGACTCCATCTTAAATTCGGCTGTGCTGGATGGCAAGCTACCATCAAAGATGTTGAAAGCATTATCAATAAGATATCCCAAAGTACCAGTACTTTACACCTTGCCTAAATTGCATAAACACAGTTCAAAACCTCCTGGCAGGCCGATTATTTCGGCCCCTGATTCTCTTTATAGATCTGTGGCGCAATTTCTGGATTCAATTCTACAACCTTACCTTCCTCTTCAATCAACATTTTTGAAAGACACCACTTCTTTTTTGCTTAAATTACAGGGGCTTAACCAACTCCCTGAAGGGATGTTACTCTGTTGTTTAGAAGTGTGTAGTCTTTATACTGTGATTCCGCATGCAGGGGGTATGGCAGCTATGACTACTTTTCTTGACTCCCATCTCCCATTTGATGTGTTTGACCATGACCTTTTTCTCACTTTGCTTGAATTGACTCTCCGTCGTAACTACTTTTTGTTCGACGGACAGTTTTATTTGCAACTCAGGGGGTGTGCGATGGGGTCCCCAGTGGCCCCATCGTACGCCAATATATACATGTTTGCACAAGAGAATGAGATGTTTTTTACCAATCGCAGTATTAGTGACAGTATACTTTTATACTGTTGCTATATCAACGATGTATTTCTATTGTGGACGGGTGGTGAAAGTGCCTTCAGGGAACTGATGTCAGATATCAATCTTGGGGATTCTTCAATTAAATTCACTTTTTCATGCAGCACCAGTGAAGCACACTTCCTGGATGTCGCCAAGTCCTGATTCACCCTCTCGGTTTGACCATTGGTCTGAGGCCTCCAAGTCCTGATTCACCCTCTCGGTTTGACCATTGGTCTGAGGATGGTAAGCTGTGGAAAACTTTAACTTGACTTGGAGGGCTTGACACAAACTTCGCCAAAATTTGGCTACAAATTGTACTCCACGATCCGAGATGATCTCTTCAGGAAGACCGTGAAGTCGGAAGATCTCTTGTATAAACACTTGAGCCAACTTGGAAGCTGACTGAAGACCGGTGAGAGGGATGAAATGTGCCATCTTGGTGAACCGGTCAACTACCACCCACATGGTATTAAACTTGTTGCAGATAGGTAGATCGGTAACAAAGTCCATCGACAAATGGGTCCATGGTCGACGGGGAACAGATAATGGAACCAGTTGCCCCGCAGGTGACTGGCGGGAGACTTTGTGTTGGGCACACTTTGGGCAGGAGGCAATAAATTCCATAACTACCTTCTTCACCACCAGTAGGACCTAGAGATAAATTCAAGGGTTTTCTGAATGCCTGTATGTCCAGCAAAACGGGAAGCATGGGCCCAATGCATGAGCTTCTTCCTTAGAACTGGCTTAACAAAACTTTTCCCTGGTGGGGGCGTAGAGTCCATCCCTACCGTGGAGAGTGCCAACGGATTAATAATAGGATGCTTGTCTGCAGACTCGGACTCATTTTCTTGCTCCCATGAGCGGCAAAGGGCATCGGCCTTACGATTCTGAGAACCCGGACAGAACTGGAGTTTAAAGTCAAACCTAGAGAAGAAAAGTGCCCATCTGGCCTGACGAGGGTTCAGACATTGTGCGCCTTTGAGATATAAAAGATTTTTGTGGTCGGTAAGTATGGTGATTGAATGAGAAGCTCCCTCCAACAGGTATCTCCACTCCTCCAGAGCGAGCTTGATGGCTAGCAACTCCTGATCGCCAATGGCATAGTTGCGCTCAGCTGGGGAGAACTTCCGGGAGAAGAAACTGCAAGGATGTAGATGTCCATCTTTGGCCCTCTGGGATAACACCGCTCCTACTCCAACGGAGGAGGCATCTACCTCTAAGATAAAAGGAGAGTCGGTGTCGGGCTGTTTCAGAACTGGTGCAGAGATGAACCATTGCTTCAGAAGATGAAAGGCCTGCGTAGCTTCTTCGGACCACTTGGACGGATTAGCACCTTTCTTGGTTAATGCAGTGATAGGCACCACAATGGTGGATAAGTCTCGTATAAACTTTCTATAATAATTGGCGAACCCTAAGAACCTCTGGACCCCTTTGAGGGTTAAGGGTATAGGCCAATTCTGGATTGCTTAGAGTTTCTCAGGATCCATCTCTAGTCCGGAACCGGACACAATGTAACCTAGAAACGGAATGGTTTTAACTTCAAACACACACTTCTCAAATTTACAATAGAGGTGATTGACACGGAGACGAGAAAGAACCTCCTTTACCCAGAAACGATGATCTTCTAGATTATTTGCAAAGATGAGGATGTCATCTAGATAAACCACGACATGGCGGTATAAGATGTCCCTGAAGATCTCATTCACGAAGTGCTGGAAGACTGCTAGAGCGTTGCTCAATCCGAAGGGCATGACGAGGTACTCATAATGTCCGTCACGGGTGTTAAAGGCGGTCTTCCACTCGTCACCCTCACGGATTCGGATGAGATTGTAGGCACCCCTCAAGTCCAGCTTTGTGAAAATGGTTGCACCACTAACTCTATCGAAGAGTTCTGTAATCAGGGGTAAAGGGTATCAGTTCTTAACGGTAATGTCGTTCAGGCCTCTGTAGTCGATGCACGGACGCAGACCACCGTCTTTCTTCTTAACGAAGAAGAAGCCTGCGCCGGCTGGAGAAGAAGATGGTCAGATGAAACCCTTCGCCAGGTTCTCTTTGATGTACTCTTCCATGGAGTGTGTCTCAGGCAGAGACAACGGATAAGTTCGGCCTCGCGGTGGCACCTTCCCTGAAATGAGGTCGATTGGGCAGTCCCATTCTCTATGAGGAGGAAGGATATCAGCAGAGGCTTTACTGAACACGTCCGTGAAGTCTTGATATGGAGGAGGTGGAACATCAGATGACCTGGGGAAGGAAGAACAAATAGGAAGAACTTTGGCTAAACAAGTCTCAGCACAGGAGGGACCCCATGCCAGTATTTGCGTAGTCGTCCAGTCAATCGATGGGTTGTGGAGACGGAGCCATGGAAGGCCTAAAACCACTGGATGTGTGGCTCTTGGAATCACTAGAAAAGAAATATACTCAGAATGAAGAACTCCCACTCTCAAATGAACTGGAAGAGTCTTTAAGGAAATGACTGCGTCAAAAATCTTGCTGCCATCCACGGCAGTCAAAGAGATGGACGAGGACAGTCTCTCGGTGGGTAGGGACCACCGTTTAACATAAGCTTCGGTTATGAAATTCCCAGCTGCTCCGGAATCAAGGAGGGCAATGACGTTTCTGTAACGTTGAGCAATTTGGAGCGACACTGGGAGGTTACAATCATGAGGAGATGGAGAGGAGATCATTACTCCTAGCCGGCCCTCTCCTTGGCGAGCTAGGATCTGGAGTTTACCGAACGTTTGGGACAGGCGTTGATAGTGTGCGACGGAGCTGCACAGTAGAGACATAGAGACTCGGAGAGGCGTCTTCGGCGCTCAGCGGGAGATAGACGGGAACGACCAATTTGCATAGGCTCATCCTTGGATGGAGATGGTTGACGAGGAGGAGGAGCAGAAGATTTAGGAACGGATGATCTTCCTCGCTCGGTTGCTCTCTCTCTGAACCATAGATCAACCTTCGTGCATAGTGAAATTAGCTCATCCAACTTAGAAGGCAAGTCTCTGGTAGCTAACTCATCTTTAATGCGTTCTGACAAGTCATGCCAGAATGCAGCATACAGGGCCTCGTCGTTCCAGGCCAGTTCAGATGCCAGGATTTTGAACTGTATAAGATACTGTCCCACAGTACGTGTTCCCTGGCGTAGACGGAGAATCTCAGATGAAGCAGAGGAAACCCGGCCCGGCTCGTCGAAGATGCGCCTGAATGATGCTACAAAGTCAGTATAGGAGGACAGCAGGGGATCTGACTTCTCCCATAACGGTGATGCCCAATCAAGGGCTGAGCCACTGAGGAGAGAAATAATATAAGCAACTTTGGTACGGTCACTGTGGAAGTTGCCAGGTTGAAGCTCAAAATGGATTTCGCATTGGTTGAGAAATCCCTTGCAGAACCTTGGAGATCCGTCAAATTTTGCTGGCGTTGGAAGATGAAGACGTGGTATGGAAATGGGTAAGGTGGGTGGGGTTACAGCTGGAGTCACTATGGTGGACGCACCAGACGTGCCAGGTCCACGGAGGGTCGTCTGAATCCCATCCAGCCGAGTAGAGAGATCATGGAGACAGCGGATGATGTGACCTTGTGCAGCCTCCTGATGTTCGAGTCTGGCTGCCAGTTCTTGCATAGGTCTAGCCGCTTGAACCTGGTCTCCGGCTGGATTCATATGGTCAGTGCTTACTGTCACAACTGAGGGTTTAGGCTGACGGGAGGAAGCCTCAGTTGTAGGGGCTGAGATGAAATTAAACCTGGGAGGTTTAATCAGACCCCTGGACATGTAAGTGCAGAATGATTACCCGAAGGTGTGACCATGACAACCAGTTTAAAATTCAAAATAAAAGTTTATTAACAGACTCCGTGTGATAACAAGCAGTATTCAAGGTTTAGCAAAGACAGTGGCAAATAACACAGTTCCTGGAACACATAACCATAGAAGGTTCCTCAGAGCACTGGTAGGTTTAGAACAGATGTAAAAGTCCTTTGATGGAATCACCTTACCAGGCCTGGTTGTAGTAGTGGAGATAGCCAAGGAACATGCCAGTAGTTGTAACAGGTGAATCTGTAACTTGAGTATGCTGCTGTATCAGCTGGATGGAACCAGCCAGGTGGTAAGACACGGAGTGGATGCTGAGTGGAATCAGCCAGGTGATGAAACACAGAGTGGATGCTGAATGGAATCAGCCAGGTACTAAAGTCACGGAGTGGATGCTGGATGGAACCAGCCAGGTGATAAAACACAGAGTGGATGATGTGAGATGCTAGGGAGCGTAGAAACAGAATAGCTGATAAATGATTACCGGTGGTAGTGGATACTGCTGATAAGATAGGATCCGCTGGATCAGCACCGGTGTTTTGTAGAAGCTGGAATCAGTTGAAAGCTGGCTGCTGGAAGCAGATAGTAGATAGCTGGAAACTGGACAGCCACGGAAGGCTGTAGAGTCAGGCTACACTGCAAGATGGATGCTGGAGACAGGAACTGGAACCTGGAGAAACAAGCCACAGGAGAGAGAGACTGGAACAAGGTATGACATTCAAAGCACTGACATCTATCTGGCCCAGACACAGGATACTTATACCTGCTGCTATGCAGGCATTGGCTGGGCAATTATGCAGATTCCAGAGACGGTGGATTGGAGGAATTGGAGCATGTGATCAAATCCAACATGGCTGCGCCCATGCTGGAACCTGGAGGGAAAACTGTTTTGAAATGAAATGTGCAAACATAGTAATAATGGCGGCACCGGCCGCGGAGGACAGGAGACGCCAGATGACTGTTATATTCTGAGACACTTGGAGGGCAGCAGAGGCAAATTTTCTGAACGAATGGCTGCCCATAGGTCGGCTATTGAATTGACCCTGGAGGGTAAACAGGTTGATCAACCTGTGGCTAAACATTTTAAGCAGGCAGGCCATTCTTTAGAATCCCTCCGATATTTCATGATTGACCATGTCCCTTTGACACTACGTGGTGGGGACAGAGCTAAATCATTACTGATTAAAGAAGCTCGGTGGATCACTAGACTGGGTACCACCTATCCGGGTGGACTCAAGGAAAAAATTAATTGGAATATACTTTTATAGTTGTAAATACCCGCTGTGTATTTGTCATAGGTTCTCTCGTGTTTTTTCTTCTGTACAGGCTGTAGTATATCTAGAAACTCTGTACTAATATGTATATATTTGCAATCTAGTCAGATTGCTTAGAATATCAGCATGATCGCTCCGTGTGTAGCCCCCTCAGTGATAGCGATGCGCGGCCCCGCACATCGCTATCGCTGCTGCTAGATTGGCCTGCATGCAGGCCAATCTAGCGGGTTGTTCACTTCACCCGCTGGGTGAAATGAGCACACCCCCCCGTCTCCCCCCGCACGCTCAGCACAGATCGCGCTGTGCTGAGCGGCAGGAGAGATGTGTGCTGAGCGCTTCGCTCAGCACACATCTCTCCTGCATCGGCCCGTGGGTACTGGGCCTTGGGCTAGGGGATCTAGATATATTATATTTCCTGTCCACCGGTCTCCCCCCCCCATCTAACTCAAGTACCTCTGATAACTTTAGTGGGTATGGGACTAAGCCTACATTATTTTGTTCTTGAGGTACCTGTGAGCACACCCAACATTCTTGTTTGGTTTAAGACCTTACCCACTAGTGAGTGTTAATCACTCAAGGGATGTCTGTCAAGTTCTGGCTTATTGCTAGACTGACATCTTTGGATGCACTCATCTTCATTTAAAGGGTCACAATACTCACAAATACAGTATTCCTCAGACAATAACCCCTCACATTGTCTCCGAACTCAGTACTCTCCAGATCTCTTACTCACTCCTGCTTTCAGCAAAGTATCAGACTGTGCCTGGGATTCTATCAAGTCATCGCCATTTCCTGAAAAACCTGTCCCAGGCCCCCACTCAATCCTTTCCGACCCTTCGCAAAAATAAACAGTCCTGAGAAAAATGAAGGAAAAACAAAAGGAAAAAAAAGGAAAAAGAAAAATGGTGATTGCCGATGATCTTCCATCTCTCAACCAAAGTCCCGTGTGACCACTTAATACGCTCCGGGGGGAGAGGGGGGGGGGGAAATGTCCACTGTTATCGCCTCTCAGTTCTCCCGGAATAGGTTCTCTAGTGATATCTCCTTCGTTTCACTTCTTTCCCGAGCTTCTTTTCCGGCTTACTGGCTTTCTTGTAATGCGATGAATGGACCCAATTCTCTCTCTCTGCTACTTTCAATGAAGTGGTGCTGGTTAACAAAACTTGTTACGATCCCTCCCAATGGTCTATCAAACAACCTGAGCGTAAAAAAAACATTTTGAATCATCACATAGTCCCCTGGTTCAATATCATGGCAGTTTGAATTTGGCATATCTGGAATCAACCGTTTTAAGTTCTTTTGCTGTTCTCTCAAGTGCTTATTCATTTTTTTTATGGAGGTATTGAACTGTCACCTCATTGTTGCATTTTAGATTGTCCTGAGGATCTATCATCACATGAGTTGCCTCACAAAAAGAATTTCAAAAGGTGATACATTGAGAGGAGCCCTGGGAGTGGTCCTAATGCTATACAACGCCAGTGGCAGCGCCTCTGGCCACAGTAGTCCAGTTCCAGTCATCACTTTGCTCAATTTGCTCTTGCTAGTACTATTCACTCTATCCACCATTGCACTGGCTATCAATCCCCAGGAGTTTGCTCATGGCCTGAAAGACCTCCCCCTGTGAAGTAGGTACCCCTATCACTTTAAATAATCCTAGGGATACCATGTCTACATACAAATTCTTGCACGATCTTCTTGGTAGTAAAGACAGCGGTGTTAGAGGCAGCTGGGAATGCCTCTACCCAATATCAATACAAACTAACACATTTCAAATTTCTACAGGGTGGTAGCTGTATAAAGTCAATTTGTATTACCTGAAAAGGACCGTCTGTAGTAGGGATATGGGATGGCTCTGTTGGTATTGCCTTACCAATGTTCTTCCTCAGGCAAGTAAGACATGACATGGCTTTCCTGCTCACCTGAGAAAAGAGTCCTGGTGCACTCCAATAGGCTCTCACTAGTCTGCATATTCCGTCCTTGCCCAGGTGAGTCAGACCATGTGCTGCTTCATCTAGGCTGGGGAGATATGCTCTGGGAACAACTGGCTTACCTTGTCCATCTCTCCAGAGTCCGGACGACTCTTGACCATATCCCTTCGCCTTACAGACCACCTTTACCTGTGGGGAACACAAATTTAGCATTTCGATTAATTTCTGGGTGTTCAAAGGCGGGTCCAGGTATACTGTACACCTCTATAGGAGAAGGCAAAAAGATACTGGCTGTCAGGGTGAAGTGGGACAGAAAAAAAACAGAGGTCAATTACAGTAAAGTTGGTAGAATGAGGAATTTGCATTAGGGTGACAGCTGGATTAGACACTACGGGGAATTGGCTCTCAACTACTTTGTTTGCCCTTCTTAAATCCTGCACTAGCCTGAAGCCCCTCCCTCCACTTTTCTTTACTGGAAAGATGGGACTATAGGCTGTGCTGGAAGTTCTGATTAGAATTGCCTGTTGGAGCAGCCTTTCAATTGCAGGATACACCCCTGATTCCACTTCTGGCTTCAGGGGGTACTGTAGTATTCTTGGAGCTGTACTTGTCTTTTAATTGGATTACTATGGGTACTACATTTGCCATTAATCCAGCATCCTGTCCATCTTTGGTCCAAAGGGAACCTGGTATTTGCGAGATAATTTCCTCTACCTGAGATGGATGTGAATCTAGAACGGGAGAATGCAACATTAGTCTTTGGGGAGTGTCCAACATGATCTGTACTTCCTGAGCGAAGTTTCCTGGGGTGTCAAAAAATACACCATCAGGGGTACAATAAATCACATCCCATTTTACAAAGCAAATCTCTTCCCAGTAAGTTAGTAGGGGCCGCTGCAGCCAGGAGAAAAGTGTTTGGTTGTCGCGGACCAACAGTACCCTCTGCTTGCTTAGTTAAAGGGTAATGTTGCACAGTTCCCGTTACCCCATTGCCGAAATTGTTTTCCCAGTAATTTCTTTGTACTTACCTATGTTTCTATCATGTTACCCGTATAATCAAAGTTAAGGGGAGAGTTTAGAACAGACCTGGCCGTCCTTGTATCTACCAGAAAGGTTTGCTTCACGCCGGCTATGCTGACCCGTACCTGAGGTTCGTCTCTAAGGTGTCGAGTCAGCCTAACCGGCTGCAGGATACAGGTGTGACCTGCCTCCTATTGGTGTGCCTGACCCACCCGTGAAATAGTGTCAGCTAGAAAGTGAGGCGGATGCATGCGCTGGGACCCGTCTGACTCCTCCCAGTCCCTTCTAGGTGGGTATCTACGCGTCTCTCCTGTATGTGGTTCCCAGTCCCTTTTATGTGTGCTGTATCTCCTAGTGTTCCCTGTCACTGGGCATTTTCTAGATATGTGAACCACTTTATTGGAATTATAGCATACAATAGGTTTCCTCTTGGGTTCCCCGTATGTGGTGTTTGCATGCGCAGCTGCGGTTTGGCTGGAGCACTATTAAAAGCTTGGATGCTAACAGTCATTACTTTGTCTGACTGTATCTCCTGCGTTTGTGAATGTTCTTATCGTGGTCAATGGCAGATTCCCTTAAGGCGTCTACTGTCATGCCCCTCCAGTTAGGAAAGGAAGTCTGCACTCTGACCCTCAAGGTTTCTTTAAGCCCATCCATCAGCACAGAGACAACCATCTCCCTGTGATGCGTGCTGTCTTTGAGGTTGGTGATACCTGTGTGTTTGGATATGGATTGTAAGGCCCTGTTGAAATATTCGCTCGCCGATTCACTATCTTTCTGCTTGATAGTGAATATCTTGAAATATTCGATTGTCGTCGGAAAATATACACCCAATTGCAGATTGATCAGACGTATATTTTCCTGGTTATCTGCATCGCTTAAGGACTTGTTTTCCCCCACTTTACAATCCTGAATGAATTTCGGGACGCCAATATGGATGGAAGACAAGACCTTAACACGACCCGCCAATCTTTATTGGTGGGTTCTTCTGCGTTACCCAGATCCTTTGTAAATTTCTGACATGCAGTCAGATCTTTCTTGGGATCAGGGAATTCTGCAATAATGGACTGCAGTTCCGACCTAGTCCAGGGACAGTACATATTCACTTGCCTTACAGGTATCACCCCTTCTCTGTCTGCCTTTCCATAGGGGACGTCTAGGGTGCGCAGGGGTACCCCGTGCCACTTCCAAGCTCTCAGACACGATATTGGGTATTGTCTCTGTGCTGTGTAGTGCACCATACTTACCTACCTCTCCTGCTGTGTTGCTAATGTCAGCCGTCTTCACTGCTTGGGAAACAGCACCCCCTCTGGCTGCCTGGCTCTGCCCTTCATTTAGATTAATCGCATAGGAGACGGCTGAGGTCAGGGTCGTTTCATCATCACTTACGGATTCCTTAAAAGGAGTTAACACAGGGTATAAGTTAGATGGCTTCACAATTTTGTCAGACACTTTCTTAGTTTCCCCCTTGACGGTAACTGCCCCCTCATGTGCATATGGAGGGGGTGGTGCAGTTGCATTTGCCAGGCTAATTGCACTTGCATTGGCTAAACAACTATTTTCCCCCTGTTGTCACAAGTTGAGACAATCATTATGCCTTATTCTTGCTTTGCGTGATGAGAGCAGGCATACCTTATCTCTAACAGCATGTAAAACGTCCGGATCGAAACTGCCAACACTCGGAAATTCTACTTTACTCTCAGCGGTCATTTTAACTCATTCCCCCATGTGAGCAACTGTGTACTCTCCGTATTTTATCTTCATGATGAAACTGGCAGACCCTTTGGGTCTGTCTTGCTCCTGATCCCTACGTAGCACGATCTCCCTGCGTGAACCTCTATTTGCCATTGTGATTAGATAAGATGTTCCCTGTCAGCAGAGCCCGGTGGGCAATTTTCTGAGGACCCCCAAAGACTACTTCCTCAGTAGGCACAGCTAGTACGACAACTAAGCGAACAGCGCATGCTACGAGGGAATCACGGCCGTGTCTCACCTACGGCCGTGCGGACCAATCGTACAGCACAAGGACACTTGTTCTCCTTGTACCCTGCGATTGGTGGAACTGTATGAACTTGGCAGACCCTTTGGGTCTGCTTTGTTCCTGAACTAGTGTCTCTTAACCAACACTATCACCTCTTAACCAGCGATTTTTTTCCTTTATTTGGGAGACAATTTAACTAGGCTATGTCCCCTACACCTGGCTAATCGGTTTCAAACTGGGCTACGATTCCTACACCCTCATATCCTAAACCTTACTACCGCTTCTGAACTAGCGTCACTTCACTACCGCTTCTTAACTAGTGTCGCCTCTTAACCAGCTTTTAATGAAGAGTGAATGTGGGTACCAAACAATACCTTCTACAATTATATTTCTGTACAGAAACTTTCTTTGAATGACAGTTCCTCACCGGATGTTACACGAGTATAAACCCCTTAACTAATAATTTGGAATAAAATCAATAAGTTTGAATTGCTTTACTGGAAACGAAATAAAAACTACTATCATATTAATAGTATAATTGAATATACTTATTAATAGGATTGTTTTGCGTACCGCCCACCGCTGGACCTGCAAGTGCGCTGTGTACGCAGTGAACGTAAGCGACCACGTGTATGCACGTGCGTCAGTCACGCAACCACGCCCACAGACGCCACCAGAAGTGCGTCAGTGATGCAACATGAGTACGCAACTACGAACGCACGTGCGATGGTACCACAATGTGTGCACGCAGTCACGCCCTCTTTACGTATGTACGGCACAACGTATTGCCAAACACACGACGTGAGCACGCTTTCACGTTGCTTCATGTGCGTGCGTCACTCACGCTATGTGTTACGGACGCCTTGCGTCACCGTATGGGCCCAAGCTTAATACCACGTGGCAAGTTGCCATGTAGTAGAGGCTTGGGCCTAACACACACAACCAAGGGCGTTGCTACCATAGGTGCAGGGAGTGCAGCTGCTATGGGGCCCAAAGCTGAAGAGGGCCCATCTTCCCTGTCAAATGACATGTGTTATATACATTTTTCACTACTGGGAGTACATAATGGCCCTTACAACCTTTTGCCATGGTGCCTGAAATATTTATAGGTACAACATACTCCTGGCAATAGGTAAGGATACAGCGCTAAACAAAAGATACTGAAAAGGGATAAATTTAATAACTGTAAAAACATTTAAAAATCTGAGCAATAAATGAGAGAAGATGGTGTTACTATCTCACCCAGTTAACCAAAGACCAGTTGTTGGACATACAATACACTCCTTAAGGCAACTTCATTTAAAAGCAATAAAGTCCATGTGATGGATAGGACACAGAGTCTATAGCCAAAAATCAGGACTGGTATGACATTTTACCCAACCTGTGTTCCAATGCAGGGATCCAAAATGAAGGTCCTTAATAGGTTGAAATAGGTGAAGTGGATTCTGGTTCACAGTCTGTAAAGATGGCACTTGATTATCCTGCACACTGTGTTCCAATGGTGAGAATCCTGTAGATGATGTCTCATAGGACCATGAGAAAATGGAGGATCCTGGTTCACTTTATGCAAAATGGATGGGTCATCCTGAAATTGAGTCCAGCAATGTGGGTGCCTTAGGAGGAGTCCAATGGTCTGGAGCAAAGGTCTCTGATGCGTTTCGCTGCTCCTGGCAGCTTTATCAAAGGGTACTGTATTGTTCAAATCAACCCCTTTTTATAGGGGAAATGATGTCATCAATTCATTTGCATTAACAATTGATTAAGGATCAATCTTCTTTAAATATCAAAATTTCTACAATCTGACCAAATAGAAACAGCAGAGACTTTAAAATAAAATTGTATAATAAAATGATATAATATAATTCCTAATAAATACCTTAAGATCAGTTAAATAGCTAGTGTTTTACTTTTGTAACTACTGGTCACGTGGTCGTAATGCCGATCACGTGACACACACAGGCAGTGAGTTCCTATGCGGCTGTATCTACATTGGAGCAGCCGCCTGTCACTCATAATCACAAGACCCATATTCGTCATGTGACCGCACTCCCGAGTCACATGGGTGCACGATCCCCGGACGTGACCAGCTTCCGTAGCAACGGAACAGTCACTTCCTGGTGAACGGAGTTGTTAGCAACCGCACATATTATGAGAGAGGGAGGGGGAAGGAGGATTCGATGAATTGCCTCTCATAGATTCCCAGTGAGGTAGCGGTCATGTGACATAAAAGTCACATGATCGGGCACACAGTCATATATAGATCATATATTAACACAGACTAGCAATTATTAATTATATTTCCTTAATTAAAAACATACATTCAAAGCATTAGAGATATAAATCAGAAGTGAAAAACATCAAAACATATAATTAACCTCATGAGACCGGGACCAAAGTCACATGATCAGAGACGTTTTGTTTAAATACAGTGATCATATACTGACAACTAAATATACGTTATGGTAAGAACTTACCGTTGATAACAAGATTTCTCTTATGTCCACAGGTATCCACAGGATAACATTGGCATATGGTTGAGCGACAGCGGAAATGGCACCAACACGGTCACAAGCTTTCTGGCCTCCCAGGATGCATCGGGGCCTTCACCATATAGTCATGCCCACTTACTCAGTCAAATCAGTTCTTTCCACAGCGATTTTAGGCAGGAACATCAGGTAGAGACCTGTTTAGGCAATAAGAACACACATGCACACCCTTCCATACAAGAAGGAAGAGGTTTTAGTGATTGTCTAGATCCTCAAATCGGGTGTGTCAGGGTGGGATCCCTGTGGATACCTGTGGACATAAGAGAAATCACGTTATCAACGGTAAGTTCTTACCATAACGTATATTTCTCTGGCTGGGTCCACAGGATTATCCACAGAATAACATTGGGATTCCTAAAGCCATTTTAGTGGTGGTCCCCTAAATGATTGCACAGGAGGACCTTTCGCCCGAAGTCTGTGTCATGAGAGGCAAAAGTATCCAAGGCATAATGTCTAATGAATGTGTTTATGGAAGACCATGTGGCTGCCTTACATATCTGTTCTGCTGAAGCACCTTGTTGTGCTGCCCAAGAAGGACCTACCTTACGTGTAGAGTGTGCAGAGACATTAGCCGGAGTAGGGAGATCTGTATGAGAATAAGCTTCTGATATTACCATTCGGAGCCATCTCGCCAGCGTCTGTTTACTAGTAGGCCATCCTCTTCTATGGAATCCGTAGAGGATGAAGAGAGAATCTGTTTTTCTGATGGCACTAGTACGATCTATGTAGATTCTTAAAGCCCGGACCACGTCCAGCGACACTTCTCCCGCAGATAGTCCCGATGCCTGAAAAGCTGGGACTACAATCTCTTCATTCATGTCACAACTGAGGGTTTAGGCTGACGGGAGGAAGCCTCAGTTGTAGGGGCTGAGATGAAATTAAACCTGGGAGGTTTAATCAGACCCCTGGACATGTAAGTGCAGATTGATTACCCGAAGGTGTGACCATGACAACCAGTTTAAAATTCAAAATAAAAGTTTATTTAACAGACTCCGTGAAATGACAGGCAGCATTCAAAGTAAATCAAAGACAGTAGCAAATAACACAGTTCCTGGATCACATAACCATAGGAGGTATCTCAGAGCACTGGTAGGTATAGAACAGATGTAAAAAGTCCTTTGATGGAATCACCTTACCAGGCCTGGTTGTAGTAGTGGAGATAGCCGAGGAACATGCCAGAAGTTGTAACAGGTGAATCTGTAACTTGAGTATGCTGCTGTATCAGCTGGATGGAACCAGCCAGGTGGTAAGACACGGAGTGGATGCTGAGTGAAATCAGCCGGGTGATGAAACACAGAGTGGATGCTGAATGGAATCAGCCAGGTACTAAAGTCACGGAGTGGATGCTGGATGGAACCAGACAGGTGATGAACACAGAGTGAATGATGTGAGATGCTAGGGAGCGTAGAAACAGAATAGCTGATAAATGATTACCGGTGGTAGTGGATACTGCTGGTAAGATAGGATCCGCTGGATCAGCACCGGTGTTTTGTAGGAGCTGGAATCTGTTTGGAAGCTGGCTGCTGGAAGCAGATAGTAGATAGCTGGAAACTGGACAGTCACGGAAGACTGTAGAGTCAGGCTGCACTGCAAGATGGAAAGCAGGTGCTGGTCTCTTTGTGGATGCTGGAGACAGGAACTGGAACCTAGAGAAACAAGCCACAGGAGAGAGAGACTGGAACAAGGTATGACATTCAAAGCACTGACATCTATCTGGCCTAGACACAGGATACTTATACCTGCTGCTATGCAGGCATTGGCTAGGCAATTATGCAGATTCCAGAGACGGTGGATTGGAGGAATTGGAGCATGTGATCAAATCCAACATGGCTGCGCCCATGCTGGAACCTGGAGGGAAAACTGGTTTGAAATGAAATGTGCAAACATAATGATAATGGCGGCGCCGGCCGCGGAGGACAGGAGACGCCAGACGACTGTTATATGCTGAGACACTTGGAGGGCAGCAGAGGCCGCGGCAGGCATGATACACGATTCTGAGAACCTGCAGCAATAACACAGTAACGGCAACGGAGGCCGCGGAGGATGGGAGACGCCATGTTGGATTCAAACATGGCGCCGCTGTGGTAGTGTCTCAGAATGACAGGAGGGATGTGCAGAGTGTTGACACAGATGAGATCCGGACTTGGAATGCTGGGCCAGTCTCAGAAGACACCTAAACGGCAGGTAATGGCGTCCAGATACCCGGATCGTGACAATTCAGGTGAAACTTTGATACCACCTTTGGAAGATAACTAGATCTCGTTCTGAGAACTGCTCTGTCTGGAAAAAAACTCAGGAAAGGAGACTTACATGATAATGCTCCTAAATCTGACACTCTTCTGGCTGACGCCATTGCCAGTAAAAAAAGCACTTTAGCCGTTAACCATTTAAGATCTGCTCTCTTAAGTGGTTCAAACATAGGACCCTGGAGAAATTTAAGAACTAAATTCAAATCCCAGGAAGCTGCAGGAGGAACAAATGGAGGTTGAATATGTACTACTCCTTGAAACAACGTATGTACATCCTGTAAATCAGCAATCTTTTGCTGAAACCATACAGTTAACGCTGATACTTGAACCCTCAAGGAAGCAACTTTCAAACCTTTATCCAATCCTGCTTGAAGGAAATCCAAAATCCTGGACACTTTAAAAGATCTTGGATTGAAATTTTTTCCAGTACACCAATGAATATAGGCTTGCCATATTCTATGATACACACGGGCCGAAGAAGGCTTTCTTGCTCTAAGCATAGTTTGGATTATTTGTTTCGAAAATCCTTTAGCCTCTAAGATAGAGGTTTCAACAGCCACACCGTCAAAGACAGGCGATCCAGATGACTGACAACAAGGACCCTGCATTAATAGATCTGGACGTTGAGGGAGCAGTATCGGTGCTTCCACGGACATTCTCAACAGATCTGTGTACCAATGCCTTCTTGGCCAAGCTGGAGCTATTAGAATGATTGCTCCTTTTGCTTGTTTTATCTTTCTCACTACTCTGAGTAACAGAGATATTGGAGGAAACAGATATGCCAGCTGAAACCTCCATTCTACTGACAGTGCGTCTACAAGGACCGCTCCAGGGTCCCTTGTTCTCGATCCGTACCTTGGAACTTTGTTGTTTAGACGAGACGCCATAAGGTCTATCTCTGGTAGACCCCATCTGTTCACCAGTGTCTGAAACACTTCTGGGTGTAGTGCCCATTCGGTTTCCTGAATGGTGTGCCGACTGAGAAAATTTGCTTCCCAGTTTAGTACACCCGGGACAAATACTGCTGACAATGCTGGGAGATGGAGTTCCACCCATTTTATAATGGGAGTTACTTCCTCCATCAGTCTCTTGCTGTGAGTTCCTCCTTGATGATTGAGGTATGCTACTGCTGTCGCATTGTCTGAGCGAATCTCGACTGGTCTTCTTTGCAGACTGTCCTTTGCCTGAACTAGAGCCAGGCAAATGGCCCTTATTTCCAACAGATTTACTGGCAGGCGACTTTCCCTTGCGGTCCATTTTCCCTGGAACCACAGGCTTCCGAGTACCGCCCCCCCCAGCCTCGCAGGCTGGCATCTGTTGTCAGGACTTGCCACTCTTTTATCCAAAAGGGTCTCTTCTTGTTTAAATGGTCTGTCTGTAGCCACCACGCTAGAGACCTTTTTACGTTTACTGGAATCTTTATCATCTGCTTTTTTATTGTCTGATGATTTCCGTTCCATTTGGTCAGAATAAGGTGCTGGAATGGTCTGGAGTGGAATTGCGCATATTCCACCATGTCGAAGGTTGATACCATTAGACCCAACAGTCGCATTGCTGCATGGACTGACATTGTCTGGACGTGCAACGCTTCCTGAGCCATGACCTGCACCTTGACTATCTTTTTCTCTGGTAAGAGAACTTTCTGTAGGTCTGAATCCAATATGGCCCCCAAATGAACCATCCGCTGTGAAGGATTCAGAGACGACTTTTCCCAATTTATGAGCCACCCGTGTCTCTGTAAACAAACTATTGTCTGTTGAAGATGGCTCAAAAGTACATCCTGCAAATGTGCTAGGATTAACAGGTCGACTAGGTATGGGAATATTCTTATCCCCTGTTTGCGCAGACAAGCTGCCATAACCACCATGATCTTGGTAAACACCCTGGGTGCTGTAGCTAGCCCGAAGGGCAGAGCTTGGAACTGAAAATGTTCCTGGAGGATAGCAAACCTGAGGTAACACTGATGCGACAGTGCTATAGGCACATGTAGGTAAGCATCCCGTACATCCAGAGATACCATGTAATCTCCTGGTTCCATAGCCAACATTATGGAGCGTAACGTCTCCATGTGGAACTTTGGGATCCAAATGTATTTGTTCAACATTTTCAGATTGAGAATTGGTCGATATGACCCATTTGGCTTCTGGATTAGAAATAGATTGGAGTAAAACCCCTGTCCCCTTTGTGATGGAGGTACTGGGACAATCACACCTGACTGCAGTAATTTTTGGACTGCTTCTTGCAGGGCATTGGCCTTCGACTCTATACGAGACGGGCTGGTGCAAAAAAATCTTTGAGGAGGCTGCATCCTGAATGGGAACCCATACCCCTGAGATACTACCTTCTGCACCCAAGCATCTGCTGTTGACTGTTGCCATATGTGTGCAAAATGAAGGAGTCGGCCCCCAACCCTGGAATCCTCCAGGCGGAGGCCCGTCTCTTCAGGCTGACGGTTTCTGTTCAGGTTTGGAAGCTGGCTTTTTGCTAGCCCACTGCTTCCTACCCCTGGATTTAAACTGGGGTTGCTTAGGCTCCTCTTTAGCTTTCGCTTTGCTTTGCCAACGAAAAGAACGAAATTTTAAACCCTTGGACTTAGGGTTATTGGTAGTCGGAAATCTGACCTTTTTTCGATTCAGCCTCTGATTCTAGGATATCCGATAAAGGTTTTCCAAACAATATATTACCGACAAAAGGCAATGCTTCCAATTCTTTCTTGGATTCCGCATCTGCCTTCCAGGTACGTAGCCAAACTGCTCTGCGAGCGACTACTGACAAGGCTGAAGCTTTAGAAGCAACTGTACCTACATCAATTGCTGCTTCTTCCAAATACTGGGCAGATTGTCTTAAACGGCAAAAATGATCCTCTTGCTCCCTAGTAGGAGAAGGGATGTCATTGTCTAGTTCCTCTATCCATTTGCCCATTGCCTTTGCTACCCAGGCCGAAGCCATAGCAGGTCTTACCACTGCTCCTACTAGAGAAAATATATTTTTCAAAAGGCTATCTACCCTTCTGTCTGTGACATCATTTAGTGAGGTAGATGACAGTGGTAAAGCAGATTTATGCACGAGTCGCAGAACATGTGCATCTACTTTTGGAGGAACTTCTCTTTTCGAACAGTCCACAGCTGGAAATGGATAATAAGAATCCCATCTTTTAGGAATCTTATACTTTTTACTGGGCGCCGCCCAAGACTCATCCATCATTTCCGTCAGCTCATCTGACGCTGGGAATTCAGCTTTCACTGATTTTGTTCATTTAAATACAGGTGCTTTAGCTTTTAACACTGTCTTGGCTGGCTCTTCCAACGAGAGAACAGCCTTCACAGCTTTAATAAGTTCAGCTACATCTTCTGAACTAAAACTCTGTGACTGATCATCATACGGATCTATTGTATCATCATCCGATGTATCATCTTGTGTAGTCTGCCACATAGACGTATCTGTCTTAGTCTTACCTGTCCCTTGGTTGCTTGTAGAGGCTACTGGAACCAAGCCATAGGAAGGGAGCTGCATGTATGGGTTCATAGTGTAACCTAACCCTTGAGGTGGTGCTACCGGAGTTACTTGTCCGCTATAGAAGATAGAGTCTTTGCGAACATATACCATGGTGGCTCTGTTGGTGGTTGAACCAACTCCTGTTTTTTACTTCGCTGAAAAGCGAAACAGTTTGCACACAAACCCTCATAAGTGATTAATTGATTCATATCAATTACCCCTGAATAACAAGATAAGCATGTTAGGGCTGTAGGAGTGCTTGATAAATTCTCCTCATCACTTTTGCCGCTCACAGACATGGTAATAATCTGTTATTGACTACACAATTTGTGACTGAAAATCACCCTATATGTAAATATATAGAGGTGAGATTAATTAGAGATGAGCGGGTTCGGTTCCTCGGAATCCGAACCCCCCCGAACTTCAGCCTTTTTACTCGGGTCCGAGGCAGACTCGGATCTTCCCGCCTTGCTCGGTTAACCCGAGCGCGCCCGAATGTCATCATCCCGCTGTCGGATTCTCGCGAGGCTCGTATTCTATCGCGAGACTCGGATTCTATATAAGGAGCCGTGCGTCGCCGCCATTTTCACACGTGCATTGAGATTGATAGGGAGAGGATGTGGCTGGCGTCCTCTCCGTTAGAATAGATAGAGACACTTGAGTTGATTTACTACTAACTTAGTAATTTTGGGGAGCATTAGGAGTACTCAGAGAGTGCAGAGTTTTGCTGATAGTTACTAGTGACCACCACCAGTTTTATTTATTATTTAATATAATCCGTTCTCTGCCTGAAAAAAAACGATACACAGTCACATACCATATCTGCGCTCAGCCTCAGTGTGCTGCATGATAATATCATCTATGTATATCTGACTGTGCTGAGTGCTCACTGCTCACACAGCTGAATTGTGGGGGAGACTGGGGTGCAGTTATAGCAGGAGTACAGTGCACACTTTTGCTGCCAGTGTGACTGACCAGTGACCACCAGTATATTGTCTGCCTGAAAAAGTTAAACACTCCTGTGGTGTTTTTTTTTTTTTATTCTATAAACGCATTCTGCTGACAGTGTCCAGCAGGTCCGTCATTCATTATATTATATAAATATTTACCTGCAGTAGTGTTATATTTTTTTTGTTCATCTCTATCATCTTTATCATCTCTATATTAGCAGACGCAGTACGGTAGTCCACGGCTGTGGCTACCTCTGTGTCGTCAGTGCTCGTCCATAATTGTATACCTACCTGTGGTGGGGTTTATTTTTCTATCTTCTTCATACTAGTAGTTTAGGAGTCTGCTGACAGTGTCCAGCAGGTCCGTCATTATATTATATATACCTGCAGTAGTGATATATATATATATTTTTTATATCATTATCATCTCTATACTAGCAGACGCAGTACGGTAGTCCACGGCTGTAGCTACCTCTGTGTCGTCAGTGCTCGTCCATAATTGTATACCTACCTGTGGTGGGTTTTTTTTTCTATCTTCTTCATACTAGTAGTTTAGGAGTCTGCTGACAGTGTCCAGCAGGTCCGTCATTATATTATATATACCTGCAGTAATGATATATATATATTTTTTATATCATTATCATCTCTATACTAGCAGACGCAGTACGGTAGTCCACGGTTGTAGCTACCTCTGTGTCGTCAGTCACTCGTCATCCATAAGTATACTAGTATCCATCCATCTCCATTGTTTACCTGAGGTGCCTTTTAGTTGTGCCTATTAAAATATGGAGAACAAAAATGTTGAGGTTCCAAAAATAGGGAAAGATCAAGATCCACTTCCACCTCGTGCTGAAGCTGCTGCCACTAGTCATGGCCGAGACGATGAAATTCCATCAACGTCGTCTGCCAAGGCCGATGCCCAATGTCATAGTACAGAGCATGTAAAATCCAAAACACAAAATATCAGTAAAAAAAGGACTCAAAAATCTAAAATAAAATCGTCGTCGGAGAAGCGTAAACTTGCCAATATGCCATTTACCACACGGAGTGGCAAGGAACGGCTGAGGCCCTGGCCTATGTTCATGGCTAGTGGTTCAGCTTCACATGAGGATGGAAGCACTCAGCCTCTCGCTAGAAAAATGAAAAGACTTAAGCTGGCAAAAGCACAGCAAAGAACTGTGCGTTCTTCGAAATCACAAATCCACAAGGAGAGTCCAATTGTGTCGGTTGCGATGCCTGACCTTCCCAACACTGGACGTGAAGAGCATGCACCTTCCACCATTTGCACACCCCCTGCAAGTGCTGGAAGGAGCACCCGCAGTCCAGTTCCTGATAGTCAGATTGAAGATGTCAGTGTTGAAGTACACCAGGATGAGGAGGATATGGGTGTTGCTGGCGCTGGGGAGGAAATTGACAAGGAGGATTCTGATGGTGAGGTGGTTTGTTTAAGTCAGGCACCCGGGGAGACACCTGTTGTCCGTGGGAGGAATATGGCCATTGACATGCCTGGTGAAAATACCAAAAAAATCAGCTCTTCGGTGTGGAAGTATTTCAACAGAAATGCGGACAACAGGTGTCAAGCCGTGTGTTGCCTTTGTCAAGCTGTAATAAGTAGGGGTAAGGACGTTAACCACCTCGGAACATCCTCCCTTATACGTCACCTGCAGCGCATTCATCATAAGTCAGTGACAAGTTCAAAAACTTTGGGCGACAGCGGAAGCAGTCCACTGACCAGTAAATCCCTTCCTCTTGTAACCAAGCTCACGCAAACCACCCCACCAACTCCCTCAGTGTCAATTTCCTCCTTCCCCAGGAATGCTAATAGTCCTGCAGGCCATGTCACTGGCAATTCTGACGAGTCCTCTCGTGCCTGGGATTCCTCCGATGCATCCTTGCGTGTAACGCCTACTGCTGCTGGCGCTGCTGTTGTTGCTGCTGGGAGTCGATGGTCATCCCAGAGGGGAAGTCGTAAGACGACTTTTACTACTTCCACCAAGCAATTGACTGTCCAACAGTCCTTTGCGAGGAAGATGAAATATCACAGCAGTCATCCTGCTGCAAAGCGGATAACTGAGGCCTTGGCATCCTGGGCGGTGAGAAACGTGGTTCCGGTATCCATCATTACTGCAGAGCCAACTATAGACTTGTTTGAGGTACTGTGTCCCCGGTACCAAATACCATCTAGGTTCCATTTCTCTAGGCAGGCGATACCGAAAATGTACACAGACCTCAGAAAAAGACTCACCAGTGTCCAAAAATGCAGTTGTACCCAATGTCCACTTAACCACGGACATGTGGACAAGTGGAGCAGGGCAGACTCAGGACTATATGACTGTGACAGCCCACTGGGTAGATGTATTGACTCCCGCCGCAAGAACAGCAGCGGCGGCACCAGTAGCAGCATCTCGCAAACGCCAACTCTTTCCTAGGCAGGCTACGCTTTGTATCACCGCTTTCCAGAATACGCACACACCTGAAAACCTCTTACGGCAACTGAGGAAGATCATCGCAGAATGGCTTACCCCAATTGGACTCTCCTGTGGATTTGTGGCATCGGACAACGCCAGCAATATTGTGTGTGCATTAAATCTGGGCAAATTCCAGCACGTCCCATGTTTTGCACATACCTTGAATTTGGTGGTGCAGAATTATTTAAAAAACGACAGGGGCGTGCAAGAGATGCTGTCGGTGGCCAGAAGAATTGCGGGACACTTTCGGCGTACAGGCACCACGTACAGAAGACTGGAGCAACACCAAAAACGCCTGAACCTGCCCTGCCATCATCTGAAGCAAGAAGTGGTAACGAGGTGGAATTCAACCCTCTATATGCTTCAGAGGTTGGAGGAGCAGCAAAAGGCCATTCAAGCCTATACAACTGACCACGATATAGGAGGTGGAATGCACCTGTCTCAAGTGCAGTGGAGAATGATTTCAACGTTGTGCAAGGTTCTGCAACCTTTTGAACTTGCCACACGTGAAGTCAGTTCAGACACTGCCAGCCTGAGTCAGGTCATTCCCCTCATCAGGCTTTTGCAGAAGAAGCTGGAGACATTGAAGGAGGAGCTAACACTGAGCGATTCCGCTAGGCATGTGGGACTTGTGGATGGAGCCCTTAATTCGCTTAACAAGGATTCACGGGTGGTCAATCTGTTGAAATCAGAGCACTACATTTTGGCCACCGTGCTCGATCCTAGATTTAAAACCTACGTTGGATCTCTCTTTCCGGCAGACACAAGTCTGCAGGGGTTCAAAGAACTGCTGGTGAGAAAATTGTCAAGTCAAGCGGAACGCGACCTGTCAACATCTCCTCCTTCACATTCTCCCGCAACTGGGGGTGCAAGGAAAAGGCTCAGAATTCCGAGCCCACCCGCTGGCGGTGATGCAGGGCAGTCTGGAGCGACTGCTGATGCTGACATCTGGTCCGGACTGAAGGACCTGCCAACGATTACGGACATGTCGTCTACTGGCACTGCATATGATTCTCTCTCCATTGAAAGAATGGTGGAGGATTATATGAGTGACCGCATCCAAGTAGGCACGTCAGACAGTCCGTACGTATACTGGCAGGAAAAAGAGGCAATTTGGAGGCCCTTGCACAAACTGGCTTTATTCTACCTAAGTTGCCCTCCCACAAGTGTGTACTCCGAAAGAGTGTTTAGTGCCGCCGCTCACCTTGTCAGCAATCGGCGTACGAGGTTACTTCCAGAAAATGTGGAGAAGATGATGTTCATTAAAATGAATTATAATCAATTCCTCCATGGAGACATTCACCAGCAGCAATTGCCTCCACAAAGTACACAGGGAGCTGTGATGGTGGATTCCAGTGGGGACGAATTGATAATCTGTGAGGAGGGGGATGTACACGGTGATGAATCGGAGGATGATGATGAGGTGGACATCTTGCCTCTGTAGAGCCAGTTTGTGCAAGGAGAGATTAATTGCTTTTTTTTTGGTGGGGGTCCAAACCAACCCGTCATTTCAGTCACAGTCGTGTGGCAGACCCTGTCACTGAAATGATGGGTTGGTTAAAGTGTGCATGTCCTGTTTATACAACATAAGGGTGGGTGGGAGGGCCCAAGGACAATTCCATCTTGCACCTCTTTTTTCTTTCATTTTTCTTTGCGTCATGTGCTGTTTGCGGAGTGTTTTTTGGAAGGGCCATCCTGCGTGACACTGCAGTGCCACTCCTAGATGGGCCAGGTGTTTGTGTCGGCCACTAGGGTCGCTTATCTTAGTCACACAGCTACCTCATTGCGCCTCTTTTTTTTCTTCTTTGCGTCATGTGCTGTTTGGGGAGTATTTTTTGGAAGGGCCATCCTGCGTGACACTGCAGTGCCACTCCTAGATGGGCCAGGTGTTTGTGTCGGCCACTAGGGTCACTTATCTTAGTCACACAGCTACCTCATTGCGCCTCTTTTTTTCTTTGCGTCATGTGCTGTTTGGGGAGTGTTTTTTGGAAGGGCCATCCTGCGTGACACTGCAGTGCCACTCCTAGATGGGCCAGGTGTTTGTGTCGGCCACTTGCGTCGCTGAGCTTAGTCATCCAGCGACCTCGGTGCAAATTTTAGGACTAAAAATAATATTGTGAGGTGTGAGGTGTTCAGAATAGACTGAACATGAGTGGAAATTATGGTTATTGAGGTTAATAATACTTTGGGATCAAAATGACCCCCAAATTCTATGATTTAAGCTGTTTTTTAGGGTTTTTTGAAAAAAACACCCGAATCCAAAACACACCCGAATCCGACAAAAAAAATTCGGTGAGGTTTTGCCAAAACGCGTTCGAACCCAAAACACGGCCACGGAACCGAACCCAAAACCAAAACACAAAACCCGAAAAATTTCCGGTGCACATCTCTAAGATTAATCTGACCACAGTGCACCTGATTTGAGGGTCAGAACAGGACTGACATTACACAGAAAAGTCAGCACACATACTAGCAGTCAGTCACATGTTAAAGCATTAGACATTGCCATATGAGAATACAACCTCCAAAATAACTTACACATAAGTAGAAAAATTGTACTTCTGTTTTTAACTGGTTCTTTTTTCAACATAACATGCAGAAAACACAATAATATACAGGTCTCATATGCAATAGGTACTAAAAATGAACTATTCATACTAAGAAGTAGAGAGAATTTTTAGTACTGTATACCCTGCCTCCGGAGAGCGGGATACAGGGAGACTCACCACACTTCCATATCCAAGCAAAGACGCTCGTAAGACGCTGAGTGGATTCAGACGCTACTGATGTACACTACCGCTCTTGATAACTGATAACGGACACGGACGCTCACTGACGGACACGGACGCTGAGCGACTTCCACGTGTATGCAGACGCTAAGGCCTGCGACTCGGTCTGGGCGGGATCTCTAGTGTACACAACCGCAGCATCTAAGCTGCGACCGAGTACCCTCGTGGTAGCATCTGAGCCGGAAGTGAGGTCATTCAGTTCATGAAACGAGAGACGCGCGGAAGCTGGCCATGAACTCGGAGGAGGGGCGGCCAGGAGAGCGTCTGAATCCCCCTGTTGACTTAAACTCCCAGGATCGCGGCCTCTACCTAGTCCTGGCGCCTATGATCCCCGGAGCGTAGCGCTGTCGCACTCGAGATTTTCGGCGCATCAACACACTGCTTGTAGTCTCCACCAAATCAGTGTAGCTGTGTCCTGACCCCTCTAGTAAGAGGAAGTTTTCTCACCATTGGAACACAGTGTGCAGGATAATCAAGTGCCATCTTTACAGACTGTGAACCAGAATCCACTTCACCTATTTCAACCTATTAAGGACCTTCATTTTGGATCCCTGCATTGGAACACAGGTTGGGTAAAATGTCATACCAGTCCTGATTTTTGGCTATAGACTCTGTGTCCTATCCATCACATGGACTTTATTGCTTTTAAATGAAGTTGCCTTAAGGAGTGTATTGTATGTCCAACAACTGGTCTTTGGTTAACTGAGTGAGATAGTAACACCATCTTCTCTCATTTATTGCTCAGATTTTTAAATGTTTTTACAGTTATTAAATTTATCCATTTTCAGTATCTTTTGTTTAGCGCTGTATCCTTACCTATTGTTTGTTTTTCCCATTAAGGAGAGTGACTTTCTCCTATATACAGCAGCTTAGAAAAACCACTCACTTCAGCGCCTGTTAATTATATACTTGTTATATAAAATCCATTTGCTACTACACATAGTCAAATCAGGCAGCAGAAATTAGCTGTTTTTCTAATTTCGATAATAGAAACAGCAGAAGACAAAATTATATGTCCAAATGGGAGACTAATGATTCTATTGATCCCGATTGTGAGGAAACATCCCTAAGGGATGATTTTTGTAAATTAGAGGATTTGCTCAAACAGGAGACCAAAAATTGGTTAGATAGTGTAAACCTACAAAAATATATTGATAAAAAGATGATCCCCAGGGGATTACGAATCTTTAAGCCATCTATTTTTGGGGAGAATGAGGAATATCAAAAGAGTTGGGAGGCCATTTTGGACAAATGTTCTTTTTCTTTAATGGAAGTAGTAATTAAATTTAGAAGTGAGAAAGTTAAAACTGTAAAGGCCCATATAGACGGGCCGATGCAGGAGAGATGTGTGCTGAGCGAACCGCTCAGCACACATCTCTCCCGGCGCTCAGCACAGCGCAATGTGTGCTGAGTGTGCGGGGGGAGACGGGGGGGGGGGGGGGCGCTCACTTCACCCAGCGGGTGAAGTGAGCGACCCGCTAGATTGGCCAATCTAGCAGCAGCGATAGCGATGCGCGGGGCTGCGCATCGCTATCGCTGTAGGGGGTACACACGGAGCAATAATGCTGAAATTCTAAGCAATCTAGTCAGATTGCTTAGAATATCGCTCCGTGAGTACCCCCCTTAATAGGCGAAATAGTTAGGATTAAAGAAAGAATTGAACTCTATAGCTTATCAAAAGAGTTTAAAGAATGTGATCAAGCAATTACTGATAAGATAATTAAATTTGAACAGACTATCACTGATTTGAAATGCAACACAATTAAAAGGGATTTAGAAGACTACACAAAATGGGTAGTTAGAACTTATAGGAAAAAACCAATGATAAACCACATAGAGAGATACATCCCAAACAATTTAGACACCAGAAAACCCACTGAGTCAGGATTAAGAAACAAAGGTGACCATCCATATCCCTCTAGATGTCCACAGATGAGACAGAGAGTCCTCTCTGATCACTGGAGACAGAAAGAAAGGGAAAACAGTAGGGATAAAAGAAAGAATGGTCAGCAGTCTCCTCTAAATAAAAATGGTGAGAGGCAAATAGGGGCCCGTCCAAAAACAGATGTTAGACAAGGGGCACATTATTCCAGCGAATCTTTTTTAGAAGACACCGCAGGAATCGACAGGACAACAGACTATATCCACCCCAAACTCCCAAAAGAAACAGAAACCCAAGCGCAGAGGATGCAGAGGAGGGAAAAAGGAGAAATACAAGAAACTAATAAGGGACAGAAAGACCACATCTGGCCCCACTGGTATATTTAATCTTTCTAATAAGATTCTTAATGAGAGTGAAATTTCCCTCCTGACTAAAGGACTAAAATACCTTCAGCAGAACCTAACCTTTTTGAACTGTTTGTGGACCTTAACAGGTTCATAAGAACATTATGTAGAAAGAGATTTTTCGCCCAGAGAAAACTAAACAAAATTGATGACAACCTCTCACCCATTTTATTGGATGAAACAGATGAACCGCTATTGTCAATGTTAGAGGAGCTACAACAGGAGAGCCCTATGAATGAGATCATGCCCACTCAGGAAAAATAATTTGATGTAAATAGAAAAGCCTTCAAATTGAAATCGGATTTTTTTCCCATCACCTCTAAAAGTAGTAGAATTGAGTGTTTTTATAGAGTAACACTGGATAATTTTAGAACCCTGGGGTAAATTTTAGAGATGAGCGCCTGAAATTTTTCGGGTTTTGTGTTTTGGTTTTGGGTTCGGTTCCGCGGCCGTGTTTTGGGTTCGAACGCGTTTTGGCAAAACCTCACCGAATTTTTTTTGTCGGATTCGGGTGTGTTTTGGATTCGGGTGTTTTTTTCCAAAAACACTAAAAAACAGCTTAAATCATAGAATTTGGGGGTCATTTTGATCCCAAAGTATTATTAACCTCAAAAACCATAATTTACACTCATTTTCAGTCTATTCTGAATACCTCACACGTCACAATATTATTTTTAGTCCTAAAATTTGCACCGAGGTCGCTGTGTGAGTAAGATAAGCGACCCTAGTGGCCGACACAAACACCGGGCCCATCTAGGAGTGGCACTGCAGTGTCACGCAGGATGTCCCTTCCAAAAAACCCTCCCCAAACAGCACATGACGCAAAGAAAAAAAGAGGCGCAATGAGGTAGCTGTGTGAGTAAGATTAGCGACCCTAGTGGCCGACACAAACACCGGGCCCATCTAGGAGTGGCACTGCAGTGTCACGCAGGATGGCCCTTCCAAAAAACCCTCCCCAAACAGCACATGACGCAAAGAAAAAAAGAGGCGCAATGAGGTAGCTGTGTGAGTAAGATTAGCGACCCTAGTGGCCGACACAAACACCGGGCCCATCTAGGAGTGGCACTGCAGTGTCACGCAGGATGGCCCTTCCAAAAAACCCTCCCCAAACAGCACATGACGCAAAGAAAAAAAGAGGCGCAATGAGGTAGCTGTGTGAGTAAGATTAGCGACCCTAGTGGCCGACACAAACACCGGGCCCATCTAGGAGTGGCACTGCAGTGTCACGCAGGATGGCCCTTCCAAAAAACCCTCCCCAAACAGCACATGACGCAAAGAAAAAAAGAGGCGCAATGAGGTAGCTGTGTGAGTAAGATTAGCGACCCTAGTGGCCGACACAAACACCGGGCACATCTAGGAGTGGCACTGCAGTGTCACGCAGGATGTCCCTTCCAAAAAACCCTCCCCAAACAGCACATGACGCAAAGAAAAAAAGAGGCGCAATGAGGTATCTGACTGTGTGAGTAAGATTAGCGACCCTAGTGGCCGACACAAACACCGGGCCCATCTAGGAGTGGCACTGCAGTGTCACGCAGGATGTCCCTTCCAAAAAACCCTCCCCAAACAGCACATGACGCAAAGAAAAAAAGAGGCGCAATGAGGTAGCTGACTGTGTGAGTAAGATTAGCGACCCTAGTGGCCGACACAAACACCGGGCCCATCTAGGAGTGGCACTGCAGTGTCACGCAGGATGTCCCTTCCAAAAAACCCTCCCCAATCAGCACATGATGCAAAGAAAAAGAAAAGAAAAAAGAGGTGCAAGATGGAATTGTCCTTGGGCCCTCCCACCCACCCTTATGTTGTATAAACAAAACAGGACATGCACACTTTAACCAACCCATCATTTCAGTGACAGGGTCTGCCACACGACTGTGACTGATATGACGGGTTGGTTTGGACCCCCCCCAAAAAAGAAGCAATTAATCTCTCCTTGCACAAACTGGCTCTACAGAGGCAAGATGTCCACCTCATCTTCACCCTCCGATATATCACCGTGTACATCCCCCTCCTCACAGATTATCAATTCGTCCCCACTGGAATCCACCATCTCAGCTCCCTGTGTACTTTGTGGAGGCAATTGCTGCTGGTCAGTGTCTCCGCGGAGGAATTGATTATAATTCATTTTAATGAACATCATCTTCTCCACATTTTCTGGATGTAACCTCGTACGCCGATTGCTGACAAGGTGAGCGGCGGCACTAAACACTCTTTCGGAGTACACACTTGTGGGAGGGCAACTTAGGTAGAATAAAGCCAGTTTGTGCAAGTGCCTCCAAATTGCCTCTTTTTCCTGCCAGTATAAGTACGGACTGTGTGACGTGCCTACTTGGATGCGGTCACTCATATAATCCTCCACCATTCTATCAATGTTGAGAGAATCATATGCAGTGACAGTAGACGACATGTCCGTAATCGTTGTCAGGTCCTTCAGTCCGGACCAGATGTCAGCATCAGCAGTCGCTCCAGACTGCCCTGCATCACCGCCAGCGGGTGGGCTCGGAATTCTGAGCCTTTTCCTCGCACCCCCAGTTGCGGGAGAATGTGAAGGAGGAGATGTTGACAGGTCGCGTTCCGCTTGACTTGACAATTTTGTCACCAGCAGGTCTTTCAACCCCAGCAGACCTGTGTCTGCCGGAAAGAGAGATCCAAGGTAGGCTTTAAATCTAGGATCGAGCACGGTGGCCAAAATGTAGTGCTCTGATTTCAACAGATTGACCACCCGTGAATCCTTGTTAAGCGAATTAAGGGCTGCATCCACAAGTCCCACATGCCTAGCGGAATCGCTCCCTTTTAGCTCCTTCTTCAATGCCTCCAGCTTCTTCTGCAAAAGCCTGATGAGGGGAATGACCTGACTCAGGCTGGCAGTGTCTGAACTGACTTCACGTGTGGCAAGTTCAAAGGGCATCAGAACCTTGCACAACGTTGAAATCATTCTCCACTGCACTTGAGACAGGTGCATTCCACCTACTATATCGTGCTCAATTGTATAGGCTTGAATGGCCTTTTGCTGCTCCTCCAACCTCTGAAGCATATAGAGGGTTGAATTCCACCTCGTTACCACTTCTTGCTTCAGATGATGGCAGGGCAGGTTCAGTAGTTTTTGGTGGTGCTCCAGTTTTCTGTACGTGGTGCCTGTACGCCGAAAGTGTCCCGCAATTCTTCTGGCCACCGACAGCATCTCTTGCACGCCCCTGTCGTTTTTTAAAAAATTCTGCACCACCAAATTCAAGGTATGTGCAAAACATGGGACGTGCTGGAATTGGCCCAGATTTAATGCACACACAATATTGCTGGCGTTGTCCGATGCCACAAATCCACAGGAGAGTCCAATTGGGGTAAGCCATTCCGCGATGATCTTCCTCAGTTGCCGTAAGAGGTTTTCAGCTGTGTGCGTATTCTGGAAAGCGGTGATACAAAGCGTAGCCTGCCTAGGAAAGAGTTGGCGTTTGCGAGATGCTGCTACTGGTGCCGCCGCTGCTGTTCTTGCGGCGGGAGTCCATACATCTACCCAGTGGGCTGTCACAGTCATATAGTCCTGACCCTGCCCTGCTCCACTTGTCCACATGTCCGTGGTTAAGTGGACATTGGGTACAGCTGCATTTTTTAGGACACTGGTGACTCTTTTTCTGAGGTCTGTGTACATTTTCGGTATCGCCTGCCTAGAGAAATGGAACCTAGATGGTATTTGGTACCGGGGACACAGTACCTCCAACAAGTCTCTAGTTGGCTCTGCAGTAATGATGGATACCGGAACCACGTTTCTCACCACCCAGGATGCCAAGGCCTCAGTTATCCGCTTTGCAGTAGGATGACTGCTGTGATATTTCATCTTCCTCGCAAAGGACTGTTGAACAGTCAATTGCTTACTGGAAGTAGTACAAGTGGGCTTACGACTTCCCCTCTGGGATGACCATCGACTCCCAGCGGCAACAACAGCAGCGCCAGCAGCAGTAGGCGTTACACGCAAGGATGCATCGGAGGAATCCCAGGCAGGAGAGGACTCGTCAGAATTGCCAGTGACATGGCCTGCAGGACTATTGGCATTCCTGGGGAAGGAGGAAATTGACACTGAGGGAGTTGGTGGGGTGGTTTGCGTGAGCTTGGTTACAAGAGGAAGGGATTTACTGGTCAGTGGACTGCTTCCGCTGTCACCCAAAGTTTTTGAACTTGTCACTGACTTATTATGAATGCGCTGCAGGTGACGTATAAGGGAGGATGTTCCGAGGTGGTTAACGTCCTTACCCCTACTTATTACAGCTTGACAAAGGGAACACACGGCTTGACACCTGTTGTCCGCATTTCTGGTGAAATACCTCCACACCGAAGAGCTGATTTTTTTGGTATTTTCACCTGGCATGTCAACGGCCATATTCCTCCCACGGACAACAGGTGTCTCCCCGGGTGCCTGACTTAAACAAACCACCTCACCATCAGAATCCTCCTGGTCAATTTCCTCCCCAGCGCCAGCAACACCCATATCCTCCTCATCCTGGTGTACTTCAACACTGACATCTTCAATCTGACTATCAGGAACTGGACTGCGGGTGCTCCTTCCAGCACTTGCAGGGGGCGTGCAAATGGTGGAAGGCGCATGCTCTTCACGTCCAGTGTTGGGAAGGTCAGGCATCGCAACCGACACAATTGGACTCTCCTTGTGGATTTGGGATTTCAAAGAACGCACAGTTCTTTGCGGTGCTTTGCCTTTTGCCAGCTTGAGTCTTTTCAGTTTTCTAGCGAGAGGCTGAGTGCTTCCATCCTCATGTGAAGCTGAACCACTAGCCATGAACATAGGCCAGGGCCTCAGCCGTTCCTTGCCACTCCGTGTGGTAAATGGCATATTGGCAAGTTTACGCTTCTCCTCCGACAATTTTATTTTAGGTTTTGGAGTCCTTTTTTTACTGATATTTGGTGTTTTGGTTTTGACATGCTCTGTACTATGCCATTGGGCATCGGCCTTGGCAGACGACGTTGCTGGCATTTCATCGTCTCGGCCATGACTAGTGGCAGCAGCTTCAGCACGAGGTGGAAGTGGATCTTGATCTTTCCCTAATTTTGGAACCTCAACATTTTTGTTCTCCATATTTTAATAGGCACAACTAAAAGGCACCTCAGGTAAACAATGGAGATGGATGGATTGGATACTAGTATACAATTATGGACGGGCTGCCGAGTGCCGACACAGAGGTAGCCACAGCCGTGAACTACCGCACTGTACTGTGTCTGCTGCTAATATATAGACTGGTTGATAAAGAGATAGTATACTCGTAACTAGTATGTATGTATAAAGAAAGAAAAAAAAAACACGGTTAGGTGGTATATACAATTATGGACGGGCTGCCGAGTGCCGACACAGAGGTAGCCACAGCCGTGAACTACCGCACTGTACTGTGTCTGCTGCTAATATATAGACTGGTTGATAAAGAGATAGTATACTCGTAACTAGTATGTATGTATAAAGAAAGAAAAAAAAACCACGGTTAGGTGGTATATACAATTATGGACGGGCTGCCGAGTGCCGACACAGAGGTAGCCACAGCCGTGAACTACCGCACTGTACTGTGTCTGCTGCTAATATATAGACTGGTTGATAAAGAGATAGTATACTCGTAACTAGTATGTATGTATAAAGAAAGAAAAAAAAACCACGGTTAGGTGGTATATACAATTATGGACGGGCTGCCGAGTGCCGACACAGAGGTAGCCACAGCCGTGAACTACCGCACTGTACTGTGTCTGCTGCTAATATATAGACTGGTTGATAAAGAGATAGTATACTCGTAACTAGTATGTATGTATAAAGAAAGAAAAAAAAACCACGGTTAGGTGGTATATACAATTATGGACGGGCTGCCGAGTGCCGACACAGAGGTAGCCACAGCCGTGAACTACCGCACTGTACTGTGTCTGCTGCTAATATATAGACTGGTTGATAAAGAGATAGTATACTCGTAACTAGTATGTATGTATAAAGAAAGAAAAAAAAACCACGGTTAGGTGGTATATACAATTATGGACGGGCTGCCGAGTGCCGACACAGAGGTAGCCACAGCCGTGAACTACCGCACTGTACTGTGTCTGCTGCTAATATATAGACTGGTTGATAAAGAGATAGTATACTCGTAACTAGTATGTATGTATAAAGAAAGAAAAAAAAACCACGGTTAGGTGGTATATACAATTATGGACGGGCTGCCGAGTGCCGACACAGAGGTAGCCACAGCCGTGAACTACCGCACTGTACTGTGTCTGCTGCTAATATATAGACTGGTTGATAAAGAGATAGTATACTCGTAACTAGTATGTATGTATAAAGAAAGAAAAAAAAACCACGGTTAGGTGGTATATACAATTATGGACGGGCTGCCGAGTGCCGACACAGAGGTAGCCACAGCCGTGAACTACCGCACTGTACTGTGTCTGCTGCTAATACATAGACTGGTTGATAAAGAGATAGTATACTCGTAACTAGTATGTATGTATAAAGAAAGAAAAAAAAACCACGGTTAGGTGGTATATACAATTATGGACGGGCTGCCGAGTGCCGACACAGAGGTAGCCACAGCCGTGAACTACCGCACTGTACTGTGTCTGCTGCTAATATATAGACTGGTTGATAAAGAGATAGTATACTCGTAACTAGTATGTATGTATAAAGAAAGAAAAAAAAACCACGGTTAGGTGGTATATACAATTATGGACGGGCTGCCGAGTGCCGACACAGAGGTAGCCACAGCCGTGAACTACCGCACTGTACTGTGTCTGCTGCTAATATATAGACTGGTTGATAAAGAGATAGTATACTCGTAACTAGTATGTATGTATAAAGAAAGAAAAAAAAACCACGGTTAGGTCACTGGTATATACAATTATGGACGGGCTGCCGAGTGCCGACACAGAGGTAGCCACAGCCGTGAACTACCGCACTGTACTGTGTCTGCTGCTAATATAGACTGGTTGATAAAGAGATAGTATACTACTAATATTATATACTGGTGGTCAGGTCACTGGTCACTAGTCACACTGGCAGTGGCACTCCTGCAGCAAAAGTGTGCACTGTTTAATTTTAATATAATATTATGTACTCCTGGCTCCTGCTATAACCTATAACTGGCACTGCAGTAGTGCTCCCCAGTCTCCCCCACAATTATAAGCTGTGTGAGCTGAGCAGTCAGACAGATATATAATATATATAGATGATGCAGCACACTGGCCTGAGCCTGAGCAGTGCACACAGATATGGTATGTGACTGAGTCACTGTGTGCTGTGTATCGCTTTTTTCAGGCAGAGAACGGATTATAAATAAAAGTGGTGGTCACTGGTCACTATCAGCAAAACTCTGCACTGTACACTACTGAGTACTCCTAATGCTCCCCAAAATTAGTAAATCAAGTGTCTCTCTAATCTATTCTAATTCTAAACGGAGAGGACGCCAGCCACGTCCTCTCCCTATCAATCTCAATGCACGTGTGAAAATGGCGGCGACGCGCGGCTCCTTATATAGAATCCGAGTCTCGCGATAGAATCCGAGCCTCGCGAGAATCCGACAGCGTCATGATGACGTTCGGGCGCGCTCGGGTTAACCGAGCAAGGCGGGAAGATCCGAGTCGCTCGGACCCGTGAAAAAAAACATGAAGTTCTGGCGGGTTCGGATTCAGAGAAACCGAACCCGCTCATCTCTAGTAAATTTACTAAGATGGGAGCTCTATTTAAGATGGGATGTTGCCCATAGCAACCAATCAGATTCTACTTCTCATTTATTTAGCACCTTCTAGAAGATAATACCTGGAATCTGATTGGTTGCTATGGGCAACATCCCATCTTAAATAGAACTCCCATCTTAGTAAATTTACCCCCATTATTTCAGGTGTTAATTCTTTATCCTCCAATCTTTCTGCGTATGTAGTTTCCTCCAGCCCCGTGTCTCTTCATTGAGGTCTCACATACGTGACACGACACACTTTTTACGACTCATAATCTGGCAACCATTTTATGCCTTTTTGACATTAGATGTACAGAGCTTATACACAAATATTCCGCATTCATTGGGCCTGCATGCAGTCAAAGAACGGCTGATTGCAGATGGTGACCTCACGGAGAGACACAGGGACTTTCTGTTGGACTCTATCATGTTCATTCTCCAGCACAATTTTTTTCTTTTTTCGGACACATTTTATCTACAAGTCATGGGCACGGCCATGGGGACCAGGTACGCAACGAGCTACGCCAACCTCTACATGGGCATGGTCGAGGACCAGCTCGTGTGGGGGGGGGGGGGGGGTTCGCGGGGAACCTGGTCCTCTATGGCTGCTACATAGACAATCTATTTTTTATTTGGGATGGGGATCTAACCACAGCTTTGAATTTTGTCTTTTATCTCAACACTAACATGTTTAATTTGAATTTTACTCACACCTATCATCCTTCTAAAATTACCTTTCTGGATGTGACCCTCAATGTGATAGGAGAGCATATCCAAACCTCTAATCATATTAATGATGTAGGAAGTGGAGCCTATTTACATTACAAAAGTGCCCATCATATGCCATGGAAATCCAACATCCCGAAAGGACAATTTATGCGTATTAGACGTATTTGTTCGTCTGATAGTCTATTTGAGGCACAAGCAAAGGTCATGTGGGAAACCTCTGAGGCTAGAGGCTACCCCGAATCACTACTAAAAAAGGCGTTTGATGAGGTTCTATTGATGGATCGATGTGAGTTATTGGGCTCGAAATCCAAACAAGAATCAATAAGTAATGAGAAGGATATATCATTTATATCTACTTATAATAACTAATCGGGGGAAATCAAACGTATAATAAAGAGAAATTATAATGTATTGAGATACGATACATTATTAAGAGATTGCATTCCTACCGATCCAAAATTCACCTTTAAGAAAAATAAAGCATTGAAAACTATTCTTGCCCCTAGTTATATGAAACCTGTAAGAGAACAGGAAAAAACGAGACCATTAATATGGTTATCAACAAAGCAAAAAGGTTTCTTTAAATGCGGCAAAACAAAATGTACCACATGTCGACATACAGTGAACAAAACACTTACTTTGCCCCCAGATCTGGTAGAGAAAGAGTACACCATCACGAGTTTCATTACTTGTGACTCGAGTTGGGTCATTTATCTACTTTTATGTGGTTGTAATATGAAATACGTGGGAAGGACAACTAGACCCCATAAAATGAGATTCATGGAACATAGGAGGAACGTAATCAATAAAGTCATGAATCATAGTGTCCCAGTGGCGTGCGGTGAGGTCAGTGGCTGGTGAGGCACTGCAGCCATAATGTCCGCCGAATCCCGCCGACGACCCCTACCGCCGCTGAGCCAAAGCCCGCTACTGCCCCTGAGCTGATGCCCGCTACCCCGTCACCGCCAACGACTTACAAACTCACCCACCATCATCTGCCCCGACCCTCCACCACTAATTCGCATCTCAGTCCGATGCCGCCACCAATGCCCGCAGCCTGCCTGCTTATCAAACATAGCCTGCTAATATATTGTACATTTTTATAGAAGAAAAAAATTGTGTTTGGGACTGGGGAGGGAGTGGGAGGAGAACATGAATGCAATTTTGTTGTCCAAGGCTTCCATTAACTTACGGTTAACTTACGGTGCGTGGGTGTGGCGATATTAAGTTAATAGAAGTTAATTAAGTTAATAGAAGTCCTGGACAACAAAATAGCCAGCAGTGGGTGACAGGAAGAGCGTGACGCCAGAGAGAGGATGACAGCTGTGGGTGACAGGGAGTGGGTGACGCCAGGGAGAGGGCGACAGGAAGAGTGTGACGCCAGGGAGAGAGTGGCACGCTATGTTTGTATGTGCCTATGTCTGTATGTGCTGCTCTATGTCTGTATGTGCCTATGTCCGTATGTGCTCCTGTATGTCCGTATGTGCCTATGTCTGTATGTGCTCCTGTATGTCCGTATGTGCCTATGTCTGTATGTGCTCCTGTATGTCCGTATGTGCCTATGTCCGTATGTGCTCCTCTATGTCCGTATATACCTATGTCTGTATATGTGCTCCTGTATGTCCGTATATGCCTATGTCTGTATGGGCTCCTGTATGTCTGTATATGCCTATGTCTGTATGTGCTCCTGTATGTCCGTATGTGCCTATGTCCGTATGTGCTCCTGTATGTCTGTATATGCCTATGTCTGTATGTGCTCCTGTATGTCCGTATGTGCCTATGTCTGTATGTGCTCCTGTGTGTCCGTATATGCCTATGTCTGTATGTGCTCCTGTATGTCCGTATGTGCCTATGTCTGTATGTGCTCCTGTATGTCCGTATATGCCTATGTCTGTATGTGCTCCTGTATGTCCGTATGTGCTCCTGTATGTCCGTATGTGCTCCTGTATGTCCGTATGTGCCTATGTCTGTATGTGCCCCTGTATGTCCGTATGTGCCTATGTCTGTATGTGCTCCTGTATGTCCGTATGTGCTCCTGTATGTCCGTATGTGCTCCTGTATGTCCGTATGTGCCTATGTCTGTATGTGCTCCTGTATGTCTGTATGTGCTCCTGTATGTTCGTATATGCCTATGTCTGTATGTGCTCCTGTATGTCCGTATGTGCTCCTGTATGTCCGTATGTGCCTATGTCTGTATGTGCTCCTGTATGTCTGTATGTGCTCCTGTATGTCCGTATGTGCTCCTGTATGTCCGTATGTGCTCCTGTATGTCCGTATGTGCCTATGTCCGTATGTGCTCCTGTATGTCCGTATGTGCCTATGTCTGTATGTGCTCCTGTATGTCCGTATATGCCTATGTCTGTATGTGCTCCTGTATGTTCGTATGTGCTCCTGTATGTCCGTATGTGCTCCTGTATGTCCGTATGTGCCTATGTCCGTATGTGCTCCTGTATGTCCGTATGTGCTCCTGTATGTCCGTATGTGCCTATGTCCGTATGTGCTCCTGTATGTCCGTATGTGCCTATGTCTGTATGTGCTCCTGTATGTCTGTATGTGCTCCTGTATGTCCGTATGTGCTCCTGTATGTCCGTATGTGCCTATGTCCGTATGTGCTCCTGTATGTCCGTATGTGCCTATGTCTGTATGTGCTCCTGTATGTCCGTATATGCCTATGTCTGTATGTGCTCCTGTATGTTCGTATGTGCTCCTGTATGTCCGTATGTGCTCCTGTATGTCCGTATGTGCCTATGTCCGTATGTGCTCCTGTATGTCCGTATGTGCTCCTGTATGTCCGTATGTGCCTATGTCCGTATGTGCTCCTGTATGTCCGTATGTGCCTATGTCTGTATGTGCTCCTGTATGTCCGTATATGCCTATGTCTGTATGTGCTCCTGTATGTCCGTATGTGCCTATGTGCTCCTGTATGTCCGTATGTGCCTATGTCTGTATGTGCTCCTGTATGTCCGTATATGCCTATGTCTGTATGTGCTCCTGTATGTTCGTATGTGCTCCTGTATGTCCGTATGTGCTCCTGTATGTCCGTATGTGCCTATGTCCGTATGTGCTCCTGTATGTCCGTATGTGCTCCTGTATGTCCGTATGTGCCTATGTCTGTATGTGCTCCTGTATGTCCGTATGTGCCTATGTCCGTATGTGCTCCTGTATGTGCGAATGTGCCTAAGTCCGTATGTGCTCCTGTATGTCCGTATGTGCCTATGTCTGTATGTGCTCCTGTATGTCCGTATGTGCCTATGTCCGTATGTGCTCCTGTATGTCCGTATATGCCTATGTCTGTATGTGCTCCTGTATGTCCGTATGTGCCTATGTCTGTATGTGCTCCTGTATGTCCGTATGTGCCTATGTCTGTATGTGCCCCTGTATGTCCATATGTGTCTGTCTGTTTGTGCTCCTCTATGTCCGTATGTAGCACGTTATGTCTGTTTGCGCCCCTCTATGTCTATATGTTTCTATAACTGTATGTGCCCCACCAATATGTCCTGTATAGTGCTCCCTCATCTATATTTTCTTTATTGTGCTGTCTCCCCTCCCATGTTCTGTATTGTGCTAACCCTTTTTTATATGCTTTTTAATGTTCTCCAAATCTGTATTTTTCCTTAACCATTAAAAATAACCCACCAACCACATACCTGCTGCCACCAGCACCCTGCTACCACATCCCTTACCAGAAGCGTTGCAGCGTAGTACATCACGTCCGCAATGCTGATCCTCCTCCCAAAAACAGTCATGATAAAACACCGGGGGTCAATGTTTGGGGCAGTGTGGGGGCCCCCATCTGTGAGTTAAAGTGTACTTCACCATCTTGTATGTTCCTGAGTGTGCTCCAGCCCCCTTCGATAAGTTCTTTACTGTGCTCCCCTAACTCCCACCATATGCACCGTATTTTATTTATTTTTATTTATTTATTTTTGTATTTATATATATATATATATCTATATTTTGGAAGACAAGGATTAATATTGCGCCACTTGTGATGTACACAGATATGTTGAGATACTAGATTTTTGGCAATTTTTTAGACACTCCCCTCTCTATTTAATGGGGCGTCAAGCTGGTTCCTTCAAATAAATGCAGGGATGGTGATTCCCTGACTAAGATTTATAGAAAATGGGGTGGATGAAGGATATAGCGACTCTAGGTGTCAATATAATAAGTGTATATTTGCCAAATGTAAATAAAACAAATATTTTATTAATGAAGTTTAAAATTTTACAGAGAATAATAAAGTATCAGTAAAATAATTAAAAGAACATTCTAAAAAATGGGACAATAATAAAACACACAAATGAACTAAAAGCACTTAAATGAATATTTAAAAGTAAGTAAGAGCAAGTATAAGATTTTTCCTTATCTTAATTGAGGTAGGTGTAGCTTCCCAACGCGTTTCGTCTGATGAGACTTCTTCAAAGGGTAAGGGTAGAATGAACCTGTGAGACTATTTATAGCTTGTTTTAGTATGGTGGGAGGGTCATGTCCTAACAGGGAGTCATGTGATCTAATTAAATGTATAGTACAAACAACACCATTACAAATGCAATCTAAATATAGACAGTCAGTTTAGAGTCCTTTGTAGGGAAAAACGATTGATGCTGAGTGATTTTTGAGTATTACAATGTTATGAATTGTCCGTTTTCTATGTAATCACGGTTCTTCCGCCACACTTCCGGTGGACGGAGGCCGCGATACGTCATTTCCGCCCCACTTCCGCTGCCGTCTGCGCATGCGTCCGCGGCGCTGCGAGGTTACTTCTTTAGTCTGCATAGCAATTTCATATGTGAGGGATTGAGGAGTCTTTGCAGTATGTCTCCTCTCGGCGGCCATGTGTGATAAGATTGCAGCTATTCTTTGGATGCATTTGCGGCCATTTTTTAGTAGATAATTTGGCCCAGCTCTCGTCCGGTAACCATGGTGATCGTTGTATATGAAAAAAAGACGGATAAATAGTATCAGGAGATTGTCCAAAATCATTTGATTATTCTTTCAAGTGCCAATTCATATATTGTAAGACTAGTGCAAGTAATTAAATTACAGTAATAAAGTGATTTAATAAAGTGCTTGTGCATAAGGTGTGCTATTTTTAAACGGATGGTTTTAATAATTGTGCACTGGGATTCAAGTGATGATGTGAAAACATTGCAATTAATATTTCTATGTTAACCTTTTGTGAGGATGTTAACTTATTTGTGATAATATATATATATAAATATACAATAAAATAAATAAAAAATTAATATAAAATTATGTATAGAGTGTTTTACCTTTCTCAGGCCTCTATGAGTTACTATTTCGTACAGTACCTGATCTTCCCAGTTGGTCTCCCCTACTGGTACTGTTCAGGCCCAGCGCTGCTTGGCTTCCAAGATCAGACGTGTTTGGGCATTTCCAGCGTGGTATGACTGTAACTTCGTTGTGCCTTACGGATTCACACTCTATACCTTATTATCATTAATTAAAATTGATATCTACACAAGTGGGGTAGGAGTGGGGTGGGGGGGGGGGGGGTTTGGGTTGGGGGGGGGGGGAGGGGGGAGGAAACTTTGTGATCTGTGGAGGGAGTGGGATGGGGGTGAGTGGGAAAGGTAATGGGATTGTGAAGGGGATCAAAATGTGACTAGGCGTAGGACTATGGAGTTGAAGTAATATAAAATATGGATGGAGGATAATACCGTATTTTATAAGAATGGGGCGATTTCATAGTTATCGTTGAATCCTTTTGGTTGTAGCGTTTGTAGTTGGAAAATCCAGTACATTTCTCTACGTGATAGTTTGTTCGCAAGATCTCCTCCTCTTTCACCCATTTTCACCAGTTCTATGGCTTTGAACGTAAGAGCTTCTGGGTTGGAATTATGGGTTGTGGTAAAATGTTGGGAGACAGCGTGAGTTTCCACTTTATTTTTAATGTTCCTCACGTGTTCCTGTATTCTTAGTTTTAAAGGTCTCTTGGTTTTTCCTATGTACTGTTTGCCACAGTTACATTCCAGAAGATATATGACCGACGGAGTGTTGCAATTCATATATTCCTTAATCTTGTATTCCTTCTTCTTCTCCATATCCGTGAACGTTCTCCTATTGGGGTGTAGATATCGGCATACATTGCATCGCCCACATTTGTATGAGCCCTTGCATTTGGGCCAGGTGTGTTCTTTTTCTTGGTCATTCCTCAGCATACTAGGGGCTAGAATGTCCTTCAGGTTTCTTGATTTTTTAAAAACTATCTCTGGATGAGGAGGGAGGATTTCCTTAAGGATGGGATCCATGAGCAGTATCCGCCAATGGTTTCTGAATGACTCTCTAATGGATTTTTCGTGCCGGTTATAAGTGGTTATAAAAGCCGTAGAGTCTTTCTTTGTTTCTCTTGTTTTATATTCCAGCAGTTGTGGTCTATCAATCAGGTTGGTTCTGGTGATGGCTTTCTTTAAAATTGTGTCTGGGTATTCTTTCTGTTTGAATCTGTTGGTGTATAATTCCAATTGTGTCTGACAGTCCTCTGGCTTGCTGCAATTTCTTTTGATCCTACTGAATTGGGAAAATGGGATATTATTTTTCCAGCTCTTTAGATGGTTACTTCTGAAGTGGAGATAGCTATTAGTGTCCACATGTTTAATATAATTTTTAGTGGTGATTTTTCCATTTTCCCCTATAAGAATCAAATCTAAAAACTCAATATGTTCTTTGTTCATATTGGATGTAAAAGCAAGATTCATGTCATTAGTACAGATATGTTTAAAAAATTGGTTAAAAAGATCCATGTCTCCATCCCAGATTATTAAAATGTCATCAATATATCTTCGATAAAAGATTAAATGATTTTTAAAAACCTGTTGATCATATATAAAAACTTTTTCCCAACATCCCATAAAAAGATTGGCAAAACTTGGCGCAAAAATAGTTCCCATTGCGGTACCGCACTGCTGTAGATAAAATTGATCCAGGAATTTAAAATAATTGTGTTGAAGAATAAAACGCATGATGTCACAAATAAAATTCCTGTGTTCAATTGTTAGTGTGTCATCTTTGTCCAAGAAATCTTTACAGGCTGCTACTCCCTTGCTGTGTTCAATACACGTGTATAGAGATTGTACATCTATTGTTACCCACGTGTATGAATCTTTCCACTCGATATCCTTCAGGAGGCCCAGTACCGATGTGGTATCCTTAAGGTAAGATGGGAGGTTTTTCACATAAGGTTTTAAAAAGACATCAGCGTATTCAGACAGATTAGAGGTAAGTGAATCAATACCCGCCACTATCGGTCTTCCTGGCGGGTTTTCCAAGCTCTTATGAATTTTCGGTAAAAAGTAAAATATGGGGGTAGTGGGGTCTGACCTCATTAAAAACTGGTATTCATCTTTGGTAATAATTCCTGTTCTAAAACCATGCAATAAAAGTGTCCTCAGTTCTTCGATGTAGTCATCCTTTGGATCTTTGGGAAGTTTTCTGTACGATTCTTCATCTGATAAGAGTCTTTCAGCTTCTGCAATATATTTTATCCGATCCATGATGACCAGCCCCCCCCCTTTATCAGCTTGTTTTATGATTATCCCTTTGTTTTTCTGTAAATTCTTTAGGGCTTCACTTTCTCTGTTATTAAGATTCTTCTCTTTGATTGCTCCCTGGTCAATGTCGCATAGGTCCTTTTTCACTAGTTCGTAAAACATACTAATATTACTTCCCTTAGATTCTAAGGGGTAAAACTTAGAGGTTGGTTTCAGGCCTGATTTTGAGCGGCTCTCATAATTTGCTATAACCGCATCCTCTTTTCGTAGAAAATGTCTTTTAAGTGTTAGCTTCCTGACATATTTGTTTAGGTCTATGAAGGTGTTGAATTTATTCAGGCCTTCTGTTGGTGCGAATGAAAGTCCTTTTACTAACAATGACACTTCTGGTTTTGTTAGTACATGTTGGGAAAGGTTGAATATCCCCTTTTCGCTTGGATTTGTTGTCATACTGTTCTTTTTTTGTTTTCCCTCCCTCCTGCCTCCTCGGGATCCTCTTCTTCTGTAAACCTTCTTTTGAGGGGCGATGCATGATGTATGTCTTCTCTCATTGTGTTCTTTATATTGTGCTTTGGTCTTGCTCCTGTTCTTTTGGATAAAAAATCCTGGTCACTGCTTGAGCCATGTCTCTGTAGTGCAGAAAATCTGTTGGATGTTTTCACATTGCTGTTAGGAGTGTTTGCATTGCTGTTTAATGTAGTATTAGTTCTTGAAGTGACAGTTCTCCAATTTCCTCTGTCCGTCCTCTGGTCTGATTGTTTATTGGTGTTGAATCTACTCCAATTTTTGACTCTCCCTTGTTCATAGTCATTTTTGTCCCTTTGGAACTTTTTTTCTTTTCCCTTAATCACCTCCTCTTCTATGTGCTCCATCTTCTTGTGTAATACAGACTCGTTAATTTTATAGTCCTCCTTATCTTTAAACTGTTCAAGATCTCTCTCCTTCAATTTAATGTCAGTCTCTAAGGATGAGAGGGATTGTTTCTTTTCATCAATTAGGAGTTTCATTAAGTCTATAGAACATGTGTGTAGTATTTTGTCCCATTTTTCCATAAATGTTCCCTCTTGGTTGCCAAATGTGGGTTGTTTAAGTATTCTGAGGCCTCTTGGTATTCTATTCATTGATATGTAGTGCTCAAGGCCTTTGATGTCCCACCATGTTTTGACCTCTTTTGTCAAAAGTCTTTCAATACCCCAAAATAAGTCATCTAAATTAGCAGAATGGGTTGGTTCATTACCTACAGTACTTTCGTTGAATATTTTTTGGCACCAAACATTCCTTTTGCTGGTACGATCTGTGTTCCTCAACATTCTATAGGGTGTAACCCTCCACCAGGCCGCAATAAAAAAATATCACCGAAAATAGTTTGGAAGACAAGGATTAATATTGCGCCACTTGTGATGTACACAGATATGTTGAGATACTAGATTTTTGGCAATTTTTTAGACACTCCCCTCTCTATTTAATGGGGCGTCAAGCTGGTTCCTTCAAATAAATGCAGGGATGGTGATTCCCTGACTAAGATTTATAGAAAATGGGGTGGATGAAGGATATAGCGACTCTAGGTGTCAATATAATAAGTGTATATTTGCCAAATGTAAATAAAACAAATATTTTATTAATGAAGTTTAAAATTTTACAGAGAATAATAAAGTATCAGTAAAATAATTAAAAGAACATTCTAAAAAATGGGACAATAATAAAACACACAAATGAACTAAAAGCACTTAAATGAATATTTAAAAGTAAGTAAGAGCAAGTATAAGATTTTTCCTTATCTTAATTGAGGTAGGTGTAGCTTCCCAACGCGTTTCGTCTGATGAGACTTCTTCAAAGGGTAAGGGTAGAATGAACCTGTGAGACTATTTATAGCTTGTTTTAGTATGGTGGGAGGGTCATGTCCTAACAGGGAGTCATGTGATCTAATTAAATGTATAGTACAAACAACACCATTACAAATGCAATCTAAATATAGACAGTCAGTTTAGAGTCCTTTGTAGGGAAAAACGATTGATGCTGAGTGATTTTTGAGTATTACAATGTTATGAATTGTCCGTTTTCTATGTAATCACGGTTCTTCCGCCACACTTCCGGTGGACGGAGGCCGCGATACGTCATTTCCGCCCCACTTCCGCTGCCGTCTGCGCATGCGTCCGCGGCGCTGCGAGGTTACTTCTTTAGTCTGCATAGCAATTTCATATGTGAGGGATTGAGGAGTCTTTGCAGTATGTCTCCTCTCGGCGGCCATGTGTGATAAGATTGCAGCTATTCTTTGGATGCATTTGCGGCCATTTTTTAGTAGATAATTTGGCCCAGCTCTCGTCCGGTAACCATGGTGATCGTTGTATATGAAAAAAAGACGGATAAATAGTATCAGGAGATTGTCCAAAATCATTTGATTATTCTTTCAAGTGCCAATTCATATATTGTAAGACTAGTGCAAGTAATTAAATTACAGTAATAAAGTGATTTAATAAAGTGCTTGTGCATAAGGTGTGCTATTTTTAAACGGATGGTTTTAATAATTGTGCACTGGGATTCAAGTGATGATGTGAAAACATTGCAATTAATATTTCTATGTTAACCTTTTGTGAGGATGTTAACTTATTTGTGATAATATATATATATAAATATACAATAAAATAAATAAAAAATTAATATAAAATTATGTATAGAGTGTTTTACCTTTCTCAGGCCTCTATGAGTTACTATTTCGTACAGTACCTGATCTTCCCAGTTGGTCTCCCCTACTGGTACTGTTCAGGCCCAGCGCTGCTTGGCTTCCAAGATCAGACGTGTTTGGGCATTTCCAGCGTGGTATGACTGTAACTTCGTTGTGCCTTACGGATTCACACTCTATACCTTATTATCATTAATTAAAATTGATATCTACACAAGTGGGGTAGGAGTGGGGTGGGGGGGGGGGGGGTTTGGGTTGGGGGGGGGGGGGAGGGGGGAGGAAACTTTGTGATCTGTGGAGGGAGTGGGATGGGGGTGAGTGGGAAAGGTAATGGGATTGTGAAGGGGATCAAAATGTGACTAGGCGTAGGACTATGGAGTTGAAGTAATATAAAATATGGATGGAGGATAATACCGTATTTTATAAGAATGGGGCGATTTCATAGTTATCGTTGAATCCTTTTGGTTGTAGCGTTTGTAGTTGGAAAATCCAGTACATTTCTCTACGTGATAGTTTGTTCGCAAGATCTCCTCCTCTTTCACCCATTTTCACCAGTTCTATGGCTTTGAACGTAAGAGCTTCTGGGTTGGAATTATGGGTTGTGGTAAAATGTTGGGAGACAGCGTGAGTTTCCACTTTATTTTTAATGTTCCTCACGTGTTCCTGTATTCTTAGTTTTAAAGGTCTCTTGGTTTTTCCTATGTACTGTTTGCCACAGTTACATTCCAGAAGATATATGACCGACGGAGTGTTGCAATTCATATATTCCTTAATCTTGTATTCCTTCTTCTTCTCCATATCCGTGAACGTTCTCCTATTGGGGTGTAGATATCGGCATACATTGCATCGCCCACATTTGTATGAGCCCTTGCATTTGGGCCAGGTGTGTTCTTTTTCTTGGTCATTCCTCAGCATACTAGGGGCTAGAATGTCCTTCAGGTTTCTTGATTTTTTAAAAACTATCTCTGGATGAGGAGGGAGGATTTCCTTAAGGATGGGATCCATGAGCAGTATCCGCCAATGGTTTCTGAATGACTCTCTAATGGATTTTTCGTGCCGGTTATAAGTGGTTATAAAAGCCGTAGAGTCTTTCTTTGTTTCTCTTGTTTTATATTCCAGCAGTTGTGGTCTATCAATCAGGTTGGTTCTGGTGATGGCTTTCTTTAAAATTGTGTCTGGGTATTCTTTCTGTTTGAATCTGTTGGTGTATAATTCCAATTGTGTCTGACAGTCCTCTGGCTTGCTGCAATTTCTTTTGATCCTACTGAATTGGGAAAATGGGATATTATTTTTCCAGCTCTTTAGATGGTTACTTCTGAAGTGGAGATAGCTATTAGTGTCCACATGTTTAATATAATTTTTAGTGGTGATTTTTCAATTTTCCCCTATAAGAATCAAATCTAAAAACTCAATATGTTCTTTGTTCATATTGGATGTAAAAGCAAGATTCATGTCATTAGTACAGATATGTTTAAAAAATTGGTTAAAAAGATCCATGTCTCCATCCCAGATTATTAAAATGTCATCAATATATCTTCGATAAAAGATTAAATGATTTTTAAAAACCTGTTGATCATATATAAAAACTTTTTCCCAACATCCCATAAAAAGATTGGCAAAACTTGGCGCAAAAACAGTTCCCATTGCGGTACCGCACTGCTGTAGATAAAATTGATCCAGGAATTTAAAATAATTGTGTTGAAGAATAAAACGCATGATGTCACAAATAAAATTCCTGTGTTCAATTGTTAGTGTGTCATCTTTGTCCAAGAAATCTTTACAGGCTGCTACTCCCTTGCTGTGTTCAATACACGTGTATAGAGATTGTACATCTATTGTTACCCACGTGTATGAATCTTTCCACTCGATATCCTTCAGGAGGCCCAGTACCGATGTGGTATCCTTAAGGTAAGATGGGAGGTTTTTCACATAAGGTTTTAAAAAGACATCAGCGTATTCAGACAGATTAGAGGTAAGTGAATCAATACCCGCCACTATCGGTCTTCCTGGCGGGTTTTCCAAGCTCTTATGAATTTTCGGTAAAAAGTAAAATATGGGGGTAGTGGGGTCTGACCGGAAGAACCGTGATTACATAGAAAACGGACAATTCATAACATTGTAATACTCAAAAATCACTCAGCATCAATCGTTTTTCCCTACAAAGGACTCTAAACTGACTGTCTATATTTAGATTGCATTTGTAATGGTGTTGTTTGTACTATACATTTAATTAGATCACATGACTCCCTGTTAGGACATGACCCTCCCACCATACTAAAACAAGCTATAAATAGTCTCACAGGTTCATTCTACCCTTACCCTTTGAAGAAGTCTCATCAGACGAAACGCGTTGGGAAGCTACACCTACCTCAATTAAGATAAGGAAAAATCTTATACTTGCTCTTACTTACTTTTAAATATTCATTTAAGTGCTTTTAGTTCATTTGTGTGTTTTATTATTGTCCCATTTTTTAGAATGTTCTTTTAATTATTTTACTGATACTTTATTATTCTCTGTAAAATTTTAAACTTCATTAATAAAATATTTGTTTTATTTACATTTGGCAAATATACACTTATTATATTGACACCTAGAGTCGCTATATCCTTCATCCACCCCATTTTCTATAAATCTTAGTCAGGGAATCACCATCCCTGCATTTATTTGAAGGAACCAGCTTGACGCCCCATTAAATAGAGAGGGGAGTGTCTAAAAAATTGCCAAAAATCTAGTATCTCAACATATCTGTGTACATCACAAGTGGCGCAATATTAATCCTTGTCTTCCAAACTATTTTCGGTGATATTTTTTTATTGCGGCCTGGTGGAGGGTTACACCCTATAGAATGTTGAGGAACACAGATCGTACCAGCAAAAGGAATGTTTGGTGCCAAAAAATATTCAACGAAAGTACTGTAGGTAATGAACCAACCCATTCTGCTAATTTAGATGACTTATTTTGGGGTATTGAAAGACTTTTGACAAAAGAGGTCAAAACATGGTGGGACATCAAAGGCCTTGAGCACTACATATCAATGAATAGAATACCAAGAGGCCTCAGAATACTTAAACAACCCACATTTGGCAACCAAGAGGGAACATTTATGGAAAAATGGGACAAAATACTACACACATGTTCTATAGACCTAATGAAACTCCTAATTGATGAAAAGAAACAATCCCTCTCATCCTTAGAGACTGACATTAAATTGAAGGAGAGAGATCTTGAACAGTTTAAAGATAAGGAGGACTATAAAATTAACGAGTCTGTATTACACAAGAAGATGGAGCACATAGAAGAGGAGGTGATTAAGGGAAAAGAAAAAAAGTTCCAAAGGGACAAAAATGACTATGAACAAGGGAGAGTCAAAAATTGGAGTAGATTCAACACCAATAAACAATCAGACCAGAGGACGGACAGAGGAAATTGGAGAACTGTCACTTCAAGAACTAATACTACATTAAACAGCAATGCAAACACTCCTAACAGCAATGTGAAAACATCCAACAGATTTTCTGCACTACAGAGACATGGCTCAAGCAGTGACCAGGATTTTTTATCCAAAAGAACAGGAGCAAGACCAAAGCACAATATAAAGAACACAATGAGAGAAGACATACATCATGCATCGCCCCTCAAAAGAAGGTTTACAGAAGAAGAGGATCCCGAGGAGGCAGGAGGGAGGGAAAACAAAAAAAGAACAGTATGACAACAAATCCAAGCGAAAAGGGGATATTCAACCTTTCCCAACATGTACTAACAAAACCAGAAGTGTCATTGTTAGTAAAAGGACTTTCATTCGCACCAACAGAAGGCCTGAATAAATTCAACACCTTCATAGACCTAAACAAATATGTCAGGAAGCTAACACTTAAAAGACATTTTCTACGAAAAGAGGATGCGGTTATAGCAAATTATGAGAGCCGCTCAAAATCAGGCCTGAAACCAACCTCTAAGTTTTACCCCTTAGAATCTAAGGGAAGTAATATTAGTATGTTTTACGAACTAGTGAAAAAGGACCTATGCGACATTGACCAGGGAGCAATCAAAGAGAAGAATCTTAATAACAGAGAAAGTGAAGCCCTAAAGAATTTACAGAAAAACAAAGGGATAATCATAAAACAAGCTGATAAAGGGGGGGGGGCTGGTCATCATGGATCGGATAAAATATATTGCAGAAGCTGAAAGACTCTTATCAGATGAAGAATCGTACAGAAAACTTCCCAAAGATCCAAAGGATGACTACATCGAAGAACTGAGGACACTTTTATTGCATGGTTTTAGAACAGGAATTATTACCAAAGATGAATACCAGTTTTTAATGAGGTCAGACCCCACTACCCCCATATTTTACTTTTTACCGAAAATTCATAAGAGCTTGGAAAACCCGCCAGGAAGACCGATAGTGGCGGGTATTGATTCACTTACCTCTAATCTGTCTGAATACGCTGATGTCTTTTTAAAACCTTATGTGAAAAACCTCCCATCTTACCTTAAGGATACCACATCGGTACTGGGCCTCCTGAAGGATATCGAGTGGAAAGATTCATACACGTGGGTAACAATAGATGTACAATCTCTATACACGTGTATTGAACACAGCAAGGGAGTAGCAGCCTGTAAAGATTTCTTGGACAAAGATGACACACTAACAATTGAACACAGGAATTTTATTTGTGACATCATGCGTTTTATTCTTCAACACAATTATTTTAAATTCCTGGATCAATTTTATCTACAGCAGTGCGGTACCGCAATGGGAACTATTTTTGCGCCAAGTTTTGCCAATCTTTTTATGGGATGTTGGGAAAAAGTTTTTATATATGATCAACAGGTTTTTAAAAATCATTTAATCTTTTATCGAAGATATATTGATGACATTTTAATAATCTGGGATGGAGACATGGATCTTTTTAACCAATTTTTTAAACATATCTGTACTAATGACATGAATCTTGCTTTTACATCCAATATGAACAAAGAACATATTGAGTTTTTAGATTTGATTCTTATAGGGGAAAATGGAAAAATCACCACTAAAAATTATATTAAACATGTGGACACTAATAGCTATCTCCACTTCAGAAGTAACCATCTAAAGAGCTGGAAAAATAATATCCCATTTTCCCAATTCAGTAGGATCAAAAGAAATTGCAGCAAGCCAGAGGACTGTCAGACACAATTGGAATTATACACCAACAGATTCAAACAGAAAGAATACCCAGACACAATTTTAAAGAAAGCCATCACCAGAACCAACCTGATTGATAGACCACAACTGCTGGAATATAAAACAAGAGAAACAAAGAAAGACTCTACGGCTTTTATAACCACTTATAACCGGCACGAAAAATCCATTAGAGAGTCATTCAGAAACCATTGGCGGATACTGCTCATGGATCCCATCCTTAAGGAAATCCTCCCTCCTCATCCAGAGATAGTTTTTAAAAAATCAAGAAACCTGAAGGACATTCTAGCCCCTAGTATGCTGAGGAATGACCAAGAAAAAGAACACACCTGGCCCAAATGCAAGGGCTCATACAAATGTGGGCGATGCAATGTATGCCGATATCTACACCCCAATAGGAGAACGTTCACGGATATGGAGAAGAAGAAGGAATACAAGATTAAGGAATATATGAATTGCAACACTCCGTCGGTCATATATCTTCTGGAATGTAACTGTGGCAAACAGTACATAGGAAAAACCAAGAGACCTTTAAAACTAAGAATACAGGAACACGTGAGGAACATTAAAAATAAAGTGGAAACTCACGCTGTCTCCCAACATTTTACCACAACCCATAATTCCAACCCAGAAGCTCTTACGTTCAAAGCCATAGAACTGGTGAAAATGGGTGAAAGAGGAGGAGATCTTGCGAACAAACTATCACGTAGAGAAATGTACTGGATTTTCCAACTACAAACGCTACAACCAAAAGGATTCAACGATAACTATGAAATCGCCCCATTCTTATAAAATACGGTATTATCCTCCATCCATATTTTATATTACTTCAACTCCATAGTCCTACGCCTAGTCACATTTTGATCCCCTTCACAATCCCATTACCTTTCCCACTCACCCCCATCCCACTCCCTCCACAGATCACAAAGTTTCCTCCCCCCTCCCCCCCCCCCCCCCAACCCAAACCCCCCCCCCCCCCCCACCCCACTCCTACCCCACTTGTGTAGATATCAATTTTAATTAATGATAATAAGGTATAGAGTGTGAATCCGTAAGGCACTACGAAGTTACAGTCATACCACGCTGGAAATGCCCAAACACGTCTGATCTTGGAAGCCAAGCAGCGCTGGGCCTGAACAGTACCAGTAGGGGAGACCAACTGGGAAGATCAGGTACTGTACGAAATAGTAACTCATAGAGGCCTGAGAAAGGTAAAACACTCTATACATAATTTTATATTAATTTTTTATTTATTTTATTGTATATTTATATATATATTATCACAAATAAGTTAACATCCTCACAAAAGGTTAACATAGAAATATTAATTGCAATGTTTTCACATCATCACTTGAATCCCAGTGCACAATTATTAAAACCATCCGTTTAAAAATAGCACACCTTATGCACAAGCACTTTATTAAATCACTTTATTACTGTAATTTAATTACTTGCACTAGTCTTACAATATATGAATTGGCACTTGAAAGAATAATCAAATGATTTTGGACAATCTCCTGATACTATTTATCCGTCTTTTTTTCATATACAACGATCACCATGGTTACCGGACGAGAGCTGGGCCAAATTATCTACTAAAAAATGGCCGCAAATGCATCCAAAGAATAGCTGCAATCTTATCAAACATGGCCGCCGAGAGGAGACATACTGCAAAGACTCCTCAATCCCTCACAGATGAAATTGCTATGCAGACTAAAGAAGTAACCTCGCAGCGCCGCGGACGCATGCGCAGACGGCAGCGGAAGTGGGGCGGAAATGACGTATCACGGCCTCCGTCCACCGGAAGTGTGGCGGAAGAACCGTGATTACATAGAAAACGGACAATTCATAACATTGTAATACTCAAAAATCACTCAGCATCAATCGTTTTTCCCTACAAAGGACTCTAAACTGACTGTCTATATTTAGATTGCATTTGTAATGGTGTTGTTTGTACTATACATTTAATTAGATCACATGACTCCCTGTTAGGACATGACCCTCCCACCATACTAAAACAAGCTATAAATAGTCTCACAGGTTCATTCTACCCTTACCCTTTGAAGAAGTCTCATCAGACGAAACGCGTTGGGAAGCTACACCTACCTCAATTAAGATAAGGAAAAATCTTATACTTGCTCTTACTTACTTTTAAATATTCATTTAAGTGCTTTTAGTTCATTTGTGTGTTTTATTATTGTCCCATTTTTTAGAATGTTCTTTTAATTATTTTACTGATACTTTATTATTCTCTGTAAAATTTTAAACTTCATTAATAAAATATTTGTTTTATTTACATTTGGCAAATATACACTTATTATATTGACACCTAGAGTCGCTATATCCTTCATCCACCCCATTTTATATATATCTATATATATATATATATATATATATATATATAAATGTAATAAATTATATTCAGACACTCCCACCATATGCACTGTATTTTATTTATTTTTGTATTTTATATAGATATATATACATATATGTATATAAATTTAATAAATTATATTCAGACACTCCAGAGTCTGCATCTTCTTTATTTTCCTGTTTAAATCTACCCCCCCCCCCCCCCCAGTCTCCATCCACTATGGACCCTGCTTCACCCCTGACCCCAGTACTAACCATAAGAACTCTTCTTGACCTCTCTCCTCGTCTGTAAGGATCCTCATGCAGTGCAGACGGCAGTAGCATCGGGAGAGCGGCAGAGTCGCTGTCAGGGAGCCAGGAACCAGGTATCTCTTCACACAGCCATGCGCCTGGGAGAAGCCACCTGTCAGCGCATTGAGGCATCCCTTTGCAAGACGGGCCGGCGCGGAGTAGGCGCTGAAGTGCTGCAACTAAGCGGCGCTGGCACTGGCAGGGCTTACATATTACTGCCCTTTGGCTTTGAAATGAGATGGAGGGGGGAGGACGGAACAGTTGCATCCGAGTGTGCGGCACACAGGGAGACTGGGCTAGCCGGCTCCCCGAGCAGTACAGGGTACTAAGGTCCGGGAACTTAGCTCCCAGTGCCCCAGCGCCACATGCACGGAGCTTGTCTGCACGGCTGGGGACCGGGAGCTCAGCTTAGCAGTGCACACCCCCGAATCTACCACTGCCCAATCACCTCCTTCACAGTGACAGGGGCGTGCTTTCAAATGGGCTGAAAGCACGCCCCTGTCAAAGCGGCACTTATACTAGTGCCGCTTGCTGGGCTTTTTTTCAATGGGATTTTACTCCCTGCTGGTTGGCCCCGCCCCCCGCTTCCGGCACTTTTATGTTGTCAGCGGGAGGCACCGCGAGCGGTGCCTCCGAACACGCATTTTTACATGATAAAAATGATTAAAATAATACAAATATACTTATGACACAAAATCTGTGTCATAAGTATCTTCTTTGTATTATTTGAATCATTAATGACAGGGGAGGCACTGCCTCCCCTGCCTCCCCTGACTGCACGTCCCTGTAGTGTCCCAAGACATTTCAATAAGTGTCATGAGGGTAATCCAGCATCTCTCAAAATGATTGGGTTGGAACACATTCCGATCACCAAGCGGGGAGGAGACAGATTTGCTAGACTCTGTAAGCAAGAGATCTATTGGACCTTTCGTTTAAACTCATTACATCCTCAAGGTCTAAACGAAGCTTTAGAGCTTAACACAGTGCTTGAGTAATGTATAAATCAGCTGTCTAGTTTTGTTTACCATCTGTAATACATCAACAAGTCCCAAGCGGGATTACCGCTATGGAAATTGCTTACAAGAAATGACTAAGATTTGTCTCTGAATATCGTTTATGGAGGACGTGGTCTAAATTTCCCCACTTCATCTAAGGGTTAAGATTTCTTCCCCCAGCCCCCGCTTTTCTTCTCCCTTCCTTGCTCTTTATTTTCCCCTTAGTGAGGAGATATATGTGTTGTTATATTTCAGTGTTAGTGTTCCCTCTTTATATTTATTTCTAAAGCCAAAAAAATATGAGGATTTAGTTGTCAGTATATGATCACTGTATTTAAACAAAACGTCTCTGATCATGTGACTTTGGTCCCGGTCTCATGAGGTTAATTATATGTTTTAATGTTTTTCACTTCTGGTTTATATCTCTAATGCTTTGAATGTATGTTTTTAATTAAGGAAATATAATTAATAATTGCTAGTCTGTGTTAATATATGATCTATATATGACTGTGTGCCCGATCATGTGACTTTTGTTTATGTCACATGACCGCTACCTCACTGGGAATCTATGAGAGGCAGTTCATCGAATCCTCCTTCCCCCTCCCTCTCTCATAATATGTGCGGTTGCTAACAACTCCGTTCACCAGGAAGTGACTGCTCCGTTGCTACGGAAGCCGGTCACTTCCGGGGATCTTGCACCCATGTGACTCGGGAGTGCAGTCACATGACGAATATGGGTCTTGTGATTATGAGTGACGGGCGGCTGCTCCAATGTAGATACAGCCGCATAGGAACTCACTGCCTGTGTGCGTCACGTGATCGGCATTACGACCACGTGACCAGTAGTTACAAAAGTAAAACACTAGCTATTTAACTGATCTTAAGGTATTTATTAGGAATTATATTATATCATTTTATTATACAATTTTATTTTAAAGTCTCTGCTGTTTCTATTTGGTCAGATTGTAGAAATTTTGATATTTAAAGATGATTGATCCTTAATCAATTGTTACTGCAAATGAATTGATGACATAATTTCCCCTATAAAAAGGAGATGATTTGAACAATACAGTACCCTTTGATAAAGCTGCCAGGAGCAGCGAAACGCGTCAGGGAACTTTGCTCCAGACCATTGGACTCCTCCTAAGGCAACCACATTGCTGGACTCAATTTCAGGACGACCCATCCATTTTGCATAAAGTGAACCAGGATCCTCCATTTTCTCATGGTCCTATGAGACATCATCTAACAGGATTCTCACCATTGGAACACAGTGTGCAGGATAATCAAGTGCCATCTTTACAGACTGTGAACCAGAATCCACTTCACCTATGTCAACCTATTAAGGACCTTCATTTTGGATCCCTGCATTGGAACACAGGTTGGGTAAAATGTCATACCAGTCCTGACTTTTGGCTATAGACTCTGTGTCCTATCCATCACATTGACTTTATTGCTTTTAAATGAAGTTGCCTTAAGGAGTGTATTGTATGTCCAACAACTGGTCTTTGGTTAACGGAGTGAGATAGTAACACCATCTTCTCTCATTTATTGCTCAGATTTAAATGTATCCATTTTCAGTATCTTTTGTTTAGCGCTGTATCCTTACCTATTGTTTGTTTTTCCCATTAAGGAGAGTGACTTTCTCCTATATACAGCAGCTTAGAAAAATCACTCACTTCAGCGCCTGTTAATTATATACTTGTTATATAAAATCCATTTGCTTCTACAATATACTCCTGGGCCTACTCATTGTAATGTGGTATAAAATGAACTAGAGGGCATTATAATTAGTGATGAGCGGATTCGGTTTTACTCGGTTTTACTCGGTTCTCAAAACCGAATCTTATTGGCTCACTGATGTCACGTGTTTTGGATAGCCAATAAGATTCGGTTTTGAGAACCGAGTAAAACCGAGTAAAACCGAATCCGCTCATCACTAATTATAATGTTACATAATATGGACTAGGGACACTGTAATGTGGCACAATACAGTGTGAAATGGGTACACTATCTGCCATAATGTGAGTTGGGAAAGCTGTGTTACATAGTTTATACTGGCAGCCCTGCAATGTGACATAATATGAACTAGGGCACTGTTATGAGGCATAACAGTAACAACTGCTGCAGAAAGGTGTCTTTGTAGAAACATTGGGACAGAAGCCCCCTTCAAAATTTTGCTATGGGGCCCACAAAGTACTGGCTTGGCCCCTGCACACAACAGTACAATTACACAACTTTTTTCAACAATCTATGCACTATACCCGAACTATACGCAAATCACTCTCCGATGGTCACCGGAGTTTGTTTTTACGAACGGGCCTGTGCCTACACTTGTGCGAATGTAATGCTCGCACAGCTTAACCGTGATTCAAGCAATTCAAACAGCAAACCCCCTTTTTAGTTGTGGCAAACAAGAATATGACAATAAACCCAATATAACGAGATTTATGGTAAGAACTTACCGTTATTAAATCTCTTTCTGCGAGGTACACTGGGCTCCACAAGGATTCACATTGGGGTGTAGAGTAGGATCTTGATCCGAGACACCAACAGGCTCAAGCTTTTGACTGTTCCCAAGATGCACAGCGCCGCCTCCTCTATAACCCTGCCTCCATGCACAGGGAGCTGTTTTGTTAACCAGCCCAATGCAGTAGCAGGTACCAGAGACGACAACCGCTCGTAGCCAAGTACACCACACACTCATCACAGGAGAGGGTGTCAGTGGCTATGCCAATACCAACCCAAAGAAGCTAAGTGCGTCAGGGTGGGCGCCTTGTGGAGCCCAGTGTACCTCGCAGAAAGATTTAACAACGGTAAGTTCTTACCATAAATCTCGTTTTCTGCTGCGGGGTACACTGGGCTTCACAAGGATTCACATCGGGATGTCCTAAAGCAGTTCCTTATGGGAGGGGACGCACTGTAGTGGGCAAAAGAACCCGGCGCCCAAAGGAAGCATCCTGGGAAGCGGCGGTATTGAAGGCATAGAACCTAATAAACGTGTTCCCGGAAGACCACGTAGCCGCCTTGCACAATTGTTCAAGGGTTGCACCAAGGTGGGCCGCCCAAGAAGGTCCAACCGACCGGGTAGAATGGGCCTTAATGGTAGCAGGAGCTGGGCGACCAGCCTGTACATAAGCATGTGCAATCACCATTCTAAACCATCTGGCCAGAGTATGCTTGGAAGCAGGCCAGCCACGTTTGTGAAAACCAAACACAAAAAGAGAATCAGACTTCCTAACTGAGGAAGTTCTCTTCACGTAGATACGGAGAACCCGTACCACATCCAAAGTCCGCTCTTTGGTAGACAACTCAGAAGAATTAAAGGCCGGAACCACAATCTCCTGGTTAAGGTGGAAGGAAGATACCACCTTGGGTAAATAAACTGTCCGTGTTCTATGAACCGCCCTGTCACAGTGAAAAATCAAATAAGTAGACTTATAGGATAAGGCACCTAAGTCCGAGACCCTTCTAGCTGAAGAAATAGCCAGCAAGAACAACACATAAAGGAAAGCCACTTAAGGTCAGCAGAGGTAAGAGGCTCAAATGGAGACTCTTGTAAGGCCTCCAAAACCACTGACAGATCCAAAGGGGCCACAGGTGGCACATAAGGAGTCTGAATCCGCAACACACCCTGAGTGAATGTATGTACATCAGGCAGGGTAGCAATTTTTCTCTGAAACCAAACCGACAAGGCAGAGATGTGAACCTTGAGGGAGGCCAGACGCAAGCCCAAGTCTAGGCCCTGTTGTAGAAAAGCCAATAGTTTTGCCGTACTAAACTTGAAAAGGTCATGATTGTGAGATGCACACCAAGTAAAGTAAGTATTCCAGACCCTATGGTAGATCTGAGCAGAAGCCGGCTTACGGGCCTTCAACATAGTTTGAACGACTGCCTCAGAAAAACCCTTGGCCCCCAGGACGGAAGCCTCAAGGGCCATGCCGTCAAAGCCAGACGGGCCAAATCCTGGTAAACACAAGGGCCCTGAACGGGGAGGTCTGGATGTTGTGGAAGTAGAAGGGGACGATCCCACGAGAGACCCAGGAGATCGGAAAACCAGTGCCGTCTGGGCCATGCTGGAGCAACCAGAAGCAGGTTTCCTCCTTTTTGCTTGAACTTACGTATTACTCTGGGCAGGAGTGACACCGGAGGGAACACGTACGGTAGATGAAAGTTCCATGGAATTGCCATAGCGTCCATGAACGCAGCCTGGGGATCCCTTGCCCTTGCTCCGAAGACCGGAACCTTGTGATTGTGTCAAAACGCCATCAGATCCACATCTGGAAGGCCCCACGTGTCGACGAGAAGTTGAAACACCTCAGGATGGAGGCTCCACTCTTATGCATGCACGTCCTGACGACTGAGATAATCCTTTTTCCCAGTTTAGGACGCCCGGAATGAACACAGCAGATATGGCCGGCAGATGGCACTCCGCCCACTGACGAATCCTTGACACTTCCCTCATTGACATGCGGCTTCGAGTGCAGCCTTGATGATTTATGTACGCCACCGTGGTGGCGTTGTCCGACTGTACTTGAACAGGTCTGTTCTGTATCAGATACTGGGCCATTGTCAACGCGTTGAACACTGCCCGCAGTTCCAGAATATTGATCGGGAGCAGAGACTCCTCCTTGGTCCACCGACCCTGAAGAGAGTGTTGTTCCAACACCGCGCCCAAACCTCTCAGACTGGCATCCGTTGTCAGAAGGACCAAGTCGGATATCCAGAAGGGACGGCCCCTGCTCAATTGTTGGTCCTGAAGCCACCAGCTGTGACAGGCGGACCTCCGGAGACAAGGAGATCATGTGAGATCTGATCCGGTGAGGCAGACCATCCCACTTGGTCAGAATTAACTTCTGCAGAGGGCAAGAGTGGAATTGAGCATACTCCACCATGTCGAAAGCCGACACCATGAGACCCAGCAATTGCATTGCCGAATGTATCGACACTTGCGGACGAGATAGGAACCATCGAATTCTGTCCTGAAGCTTCAGGAATTTCTCCTGAGACAGGAACAACCATTGGTTGCGAGTGTCCAATAATGCTCTCAGATGTAAAATGCTCCGAGCAGGAACCAGGGAGGATTTCTTCCAGTTGATTAGCCACCCGTGGTCTTTCATGCACTGGACCGTAAGATCGAGATGACACAGGAGAAGTTCTGGGGAAATTGCCAGGATCAACAAATCGTCCAAGTACGGTAGGATCCTGACCCCTTGACGGCGGAGTGTAGCTGTCATGACCGCCATTACTTTGGTCAAAACTCGCGGAGCAGTTGTCAAACCAAAGGGTAACGCCCGAAATTGTTGATACACCTCAATAGGAATATGTAAGTAGGCATCCTGTATTTCCAGGGAGACCATATAGTCCCCAGGCTCCATGGCCAGAACAATAGAGTGCAGCGTTTCCATACGAAATTTGGAGATCCACACATGCTTGTTCAAGGACTTCAGATTGAGAATGGGCTGCGAGGATCCGTTCGGTTTCGGGACTAGAAACAGCCGTGAATAGAACCCCATGCCCCTCTGAGCCAGAGGCACTTTCACTACCACTCCTGTGGTCAGGAGGGAATGTACCACCGAGTGCAACGTGTTTGCTTTTGCCATATCCAGAGGCACATCTGTCAGGCAAAATCGATGAGGGGGACGATTCTTGAAAGGTATGGCGTAACCTTGAGCGATGACTTCCCTCACCCAGGTATCTGAAGTGGTCTTCGACCATTCCTGGGCAAAACCTAGAAGTCGGCCCCCCACCCTGGGATCCCCCAGAGGGAGGCCCGCCCCTTCATGCGGCAGGCTTGTCAGTTTTGGAAGCTGGCTGACGGGCACGCTTCGGTCTGGGCTTGGCAGGTCTGGAAGCACGAGCTTGCTCCGGGTACGCCTGACCTTTTGCTTTTCCTGAAGGACGAAACGGCAGAGGGAAAGTACTTTTAGCCTTCTGTGTGGAAGGTGCCGTACTAGGTAGGCAAGCTGTCTTAGCAGTAGCCAGGTCAGCCACAATCTCATTGAGGTCTTCTCCAAAGAGAATGTCTCCCTTGAAATGAAGTACCTCCAGGGTTTTCTTGGAATCCATATCCACCGACCAGGATCTCAACCAAAGGATACGTCTGGCCAAGACGGACGTAGTAGCAGCCTTGGCCACGAGCACCCCGGCATCGGAGGCCACCTCCTTAAGGTACAGAGAAGCCGTGGCAATATATTCGAGACATTGTCGAGCATGCTCAGATGCATTGGAAGGCAGTTCCACCTCAAGTTCCTGAGCCCACGCCTCAACAGCTTCAGCAGCCCAAGTCGCTGCAATTGTTGGCCTATGCACAGCCCCCGTTAGGGTATATATCGCTTTTAAACAGCCCTCCACACGTCGATCCGTCGGATCCTTCAGAGAAACAACCATACGCGCCACATGAGAATCTACAGGCAAAGGGGTTTCCCAATTTTTACACACCTCCGCAGTGAGAGGATAGCGAGTCAACAGTCTCTTATTCGGTGTCAATTTGGTCCCCAGATTTTCTCAGGATTCCTGACGTATGTCAACCAGATGTTTAGAATGGGGTAAAACTTGTTTTACCACCTTCTTACGTTTAAACCTATCCGGTTTCTTGGAGACAGTCTCAGGCTCAGAATCATCAGACACCTGAAGAATGAGCCGTATCGCCTCAATCAAATCCGGGACATCCACCGATGACTTGCCTTCCCCATCCGAAACATCAGTGTCAGTGTCCGTGGGGTCAGTATATGCACCGTCCTCGTCAGAAGATGTGTCTGGAATAGCAGTGGATTGTGAGGAGGTAATGGCCCATTTAGAAGATGACTTAGTCTTAGGCAGGCGAGAGTGACACTTAGATTTAGTCATAGATCGGTTCAAATGCTGTAACTGAGTGGAAAGATGATCCGCCCATGGCGGGTTCACAGCAGGGACCATAATCTGTTGCAGTGGCACAGGTGGTCCCACAGGTGGCGTTAATTTAGTCACAAGCGTGTTTAACAATGTGGAAAATGTAGCCCAAGGTGGGTCTTGTAATGCCCCAGGTGCTACTGACCCACTGGCGGGTAAGGAACCCCCCTGAACCTGAACTCTCAGCTGCCATATTATCCTCCATTACGCCCGCGGCCTCACTACCACGCAGTGTGGGAGAAGCCCCAGCGTTGTTGCCACACTTAGCAGACATAACTATGTGCACAATAATGGGCAACCTGGTACGTGTAGCAGCACTATACTTCGCAAGAACTCTCAGAAAGGGTGCCTAAGATAGCACAAACCGGGAGTTCAAGAGATCTAGATTACATGGTGACTATAAATCACAAGTAAAAATACACCGGCAGTATATCTTGTGATACAATCCTATATTAACATAAAGAAAAACCCGAAACACTTGGCCTCCTCAGGTATAGCAATATAGGAATAGCCCACTGAGTGAAATACCCTGCAATAAGGCAACCACGCAGCAGCTACATGTACACACACGTATATAGTCACAAGCGTACCTTGCAGAAATGATGTACCATAAAACTGCACTGGACTAGCAATACAAAGTAATACTCAGTATGGCTATATGTGATAACAATAGATATAACAAACGCAGTAAACACTGGATGTATATCACAGGGTGTTTGTACCACACAACCCTGACAGTATGCACTCTTTCTTAACTAACACTGTCCCAGTGACAGGTAAAATACTTAAGTGTCCTGTAGGAAGCACAGCACTGGCAATTAGGCAGTTCCACAGAGGAGGATTTGCCCTAGCAGTCCCAGGAACAGCAAGGCTCTGTCTGTAATGGCTGCTGACCGGGAGTGAGGGAGAAGGAAGCAGCTCCAGGGCGGGAACATTGCTGAAATGGCGCCCTGGGGCTGGGGCCTCAGGTCCGACCTGGTCCCCCTGCTGGCATCCCCACCGGGTGCTTGCGGGCAGTGTAAAAATGGAGGTTTACATTAAAATGTCCCCCTGACCTGTGCCCATGAGTCGACCCTGGTGGCTAGTGGAGCGGCTGCCCAGTATTCAGTGTCCACGCCAGCGTGCGGCCCGCCTCCTACGGCCGCGCTGGATCGTGGTAAAGAGCGGGCACAGGAGCCCCTTATCTTCCCCTTGTCTGCAGCCCCACTATCCGGGAGACGGCGGCGTGTGTGACTCACTTTTAGAAGAAGCCGGCGCCTACGCTGCAGTGACCCGGCAACCAGGGCGCGGGAGTATACAGCGCCGCTGGAGGTGATGGAGCTGCGTGCAGGGAAGTCCATGAGACCTTGCCTGCAGCAGCCCTGTAGTATTCTTGTACAAGAATCTTCTTCTTTTTCTGTAAAATGAAGCTCTGAATAGGCAGCCTCCTGTCAAGTGCCTGCATACTGCATGTCACCAACTTACAAACTGAGCTCCCTGTGCATGGAGGCGGCGCTGTGCATCTTGGGAACAGTCAAAAGCTTTGAGCCTGTTGGTGCCTCGGATCAAGATCCTACTCCACACCCCGATGTGAATCCTTGTGGAGCCCAGTGTACCCCGCAGCAGAAAAATACAATATATGATTATTACAATATACCAAGAGACTGAGCTTATTGTCCGCAGGTTCACGTTAGCACCTTTCAAACGTTGTACCGACGCAGACTTGGTTTTTCCAGCACGTGTTTGATGACGTCAATCCCACCCTTTGCTGATAAACTTAAGTCTTGCGTATGGTACTTGTTTTAAAGTATGTAACGGCTGGCTAGAGCCCCCAACTGTTATAAACTGTTTTAAAGTAAACCGATGGACAATAAGTCAGTTGCGCAGTTTCCTCAATGTTACGCTAACTGTTTACACTTTATTCCTAGCTACGGGCGTACCTATGCGTAGCGCCACTTACCGTACCTTTTGAGCGTTGTGGCGCTCTCCTAATACCTTGATGAATATATATATGGCTACAGCAATATAACACACTTAAACCTTAGTATAGTATCGGAAGCGTCCCTGACACTTCGTCAGATTAACAAAATAACTTAGTCGAGACAGAGGTGTAAATTTGGATTAAAGGTCCAACCCAATAACCATATATATTAGTCCCTAGCGGACACAAGGGGATAACAATGCTACACTGTAGCAACACAATACAATTCAAAGATACAATAAATGTACAATAATATACAACAGACACGAGAAATAAATGCAAGTACAATTAGCAATACAACTATACCAATACAATAGTAACAGTTACCGTCATACATACGCTAGTTTCCCTGGTGCAGGCAGCCAGTCATCAGAGCAGAGTGTGTGTGTGTGAGTGTATGTGTGTGTGGTTGTGTGAATGTGTGTGTGTATGAAAGTGTGTGTGTGATAGTTCTGAGATAGGCGAGTTCTCTACCTGGGCCAGGAGTGTGCTCTTTTATACAATAGTTCAAACGGTAGTACAATAGGGAATGTATGCTCTTCTTCCATTGGTCCGGGGGTGGGACATATCCAGTACACTGGGGATCATTGGTCAGCTCAACCGGTGGGCGATGACTAAGTCCTGAGATGTGATTACTGTTTGTTTACATCTAAGTTCCTGCCCCAAGACCAGTCAAACACACCACATTATCTTACAGTAATATACATGAATCCGGTATTGCTAATAACTTGTTGCCGAAATATTTGACCATATTCTCGCAACTACCGAATTACAATTTGATCCCACACACTGTATTCTTACACGGTGTTCTTGATATTTAATGTAACAATAACTATAATTATATATATCCAAAAACAGGATTTTAATACCTACCGGTAAATCCTTTTCTCCTAGTCCGTAGAGGATGCTGGGGTCCACTTCAGTACCATGGGTTATAGCTGGTTCCGCAGGAGCCATGAGCACTTTAAGACTTTTTCAGAGTGTGAACTGGCTTCTCCCTCTATGCCCCTCCTCCAGACCTCAGTATAGGAACTGTGCCCAGGGAGACTGACATTTCGAGAATAGAATTTACTTTTAAGTTAATGGTGAGATTCATACCAGCTCACACTTCAACCATGCCGGTTTTTATTAAATGATGTTTTTTAAGCTATATAAATAACGATCCATATAGCAGATGTATTTTTATACTTTTAAATTACTAATTGATTAACCTCCAATGTCTGTCATTATTTGGTCATTTAATGTTAATAGGCGGTCACAACTAATCACATATGCTAATGAGCAACCATATTGGTAGGGTATATAAACCATCACCAGCAGGACTACTAGCACCTTGAAAAAGTTGCTTGTATGCAACGAAACGCGTTGGTGAGACTTGTCTGAAGGTGTTCACTCCCTACCTTCTGGAAACATTGGACCTGGACAAAGTCCCCGTTGAACATCCTCTATTGGACCTAGTGATGAGCGGGTTCGGTTCCTCGGAATCCGAACCCGCCCGAACTTCACCTTTTTTTTACACGGGTCCGAGCGACTCGGATCCTCCCGCCTTGCTCGGTTAACCCGAGCGCGCCCGAACGTCATCATCCCGCTGTCGGATTCTCGCGAGACTCGGATTCTATATAAGGAGCCGCGCGTCGCCGCCATTTTCACACGTGCATTGAGATTGATAGGGAGAGGACGTGGCTGGCGTCCTCTCCGTTATAGTAGAACACAGAGTGACTTAGTTAGTTATAATTGTGGGGAGGATTGGGGACGGGGTGCAGCTGTTAGGGAGTACAGTGCAGGGTTTTGATTATACCACCAGTGAGTTTAATCCTTTGTTTCTCTGCCTGAAAAAAACGCTCCACCATATCTGTGCTCACTCAGTGTGCTGCACTGCTGCATGATATATCTGTGCAGAGTGCACTGCTCTGCTCACACTGCCTAATTGTGGGGACTGGGGAGCAGTTATAGCAGGAGTACAGTGCACAGTTTTGCTGACAGTGACCACCAGTCCAGTATACGTTTGTCTGCCTGAAAAACACTCCTGTGTTTTTTTTTTTCTTCATACTAGTTTAGCAGTCTGCTGACAGTGTCCACCAGGTCCGTTATACAGCATATTATATATATAAGCAGCAGTACGGTAGGCCACGGCTGTACCTACCTCTGTGTCATCAGTGCACTCATCGTCCATAAGTAATATAATACTATACTATCCATCCATCTACATTGTATACCTGTGGTGTTTTTTTTTTCTTTTCTTCATACTAGTTTAGCAGTCTGCTGACAGTGTCCACCAGGTCCGTTATACAGTATATTATATATATAAGCAGCAGTACGGTAGGCCACGGCTGTACCTACCTCTGTGTCGTCAGTGCACTTGTCGTCCATAAGTAATATAATACTATACTATCCATCCATCTACATTGTATACCTGTGGTGTTTTTTTTTTTCTTCATACTAGTTTAGCAGTCTGCTGACAGTGTCCACCAGGTCCGTTATACAGTATATTATATATATAAGCAGCAGTATGGTAGGCCACGGCTGTACCTACCTCTGTGTCGTCACTCGTCGTCCATAAGTAATATAATACTATACTATCCATCCACCTACATTGTATACCTGTGGTGTTTTTTTTTTCTTCATACTAGTTTAGCAGTCTGCTGACAGTGTCCACCAGGTCCGTTATACAGTATATTATATATATAAGCAGCAGTACGGTAGGCCATGGCTGTACCTACCTCTGTGTCGTCACTCGTCGTCCATAAGTAATATAATACTATACTATCCATCCATCTACATTGTATACCTGTGGTGTTTTTTTTTTTTCTTCATACTAGTTTAGCAGTCTGCTGACAGTGTCCACCAGGTCCGTTATACAGTATATTATATATATAAGCAGCAGTACGGTAGGCCACGGCTGTACCTACCTCTGTGTCATCAGTGCACTCGTCGTCCATAAGTAATATAATACTATACTATCCATCCATCTACATTGTATACTTGTGGTGTTTTTTTTTTTCTTCATCCTAGTTTAGCAGTCTGCTGACAGTGTCCGCTAGGTCCGTTATACAGTATATTATATATATAAGCAGCAGTACGGTAGGCCACGGCTGTACCTACCTCTGTGTCGTCACTCGTCGTCCATAAGTAATATAATACTATACTATCCATCCATCTACATTGTATACCTGTGGTGTTTTTTTTTTTCTTCATACTAGTTTAGCAGTCTGCTGACAGTGTCCACCAGGTCCGTTATACAGTATATTATATATATAAGCAGCAGTACGGTAGGCCACGGCTGTACCTACCTCTGTGTCGTCACTCGTCGTCCATAAGTAATATAATACTATACTATCCATCCATCTACATTGTATACCTGTGGTGTTTTTTTTTTCTTCATCCTAGTTTAGCAGTCTGCTGACAGTGTCCACCAGGTCCGTTATACAGTATATTATATATATAAGCAGCAGTACGGTAGGCCATGGCTGTACCTACCTCTGTGTCGTCACTCGTCGTCCATAAGTAATATAATACTATACTATCCATCCATCTACATTGTATACCTGTGGTGTTTTTTTTTCTTCATACTAGTTTAGCAGTCTGCTGACAGTGTCCACCAGGTCCGTTATACAGTATATTATATATATATAAGCAGCAGTACGGTAGGCCACGGCTGTACCTACCTCTGTGTCGTCAGTGCACTCGTTGTCCATAAGTAATATAATACTATACTATCCATCCATCTACATTGTATACCTGTGGTGTTTTTTTTTTCTTCATCCTAGTTTAGCAGTCTGCTGACAGTGTCCACCAGGTCCGTTATACAGTATATTATATATATAAGCAGCAGTACGGTAGGCCACGGCTGTACCTACCTCTGTGTCGTCACTCGTCGTCCATAAGTAATATAATACTATACTATCCATCCATCTATATTGTGTACCTGTGGTGTTTTTTTTTTCTTCATACTAGTTTAGCAGTCTGCTGACAGTGTCCACCAGGTCTGTTATACAGTATATTATATATATAAGCAGCAGTACGGTAGGCCACGGCTGTACCTACCTCTGTGTCGTCACTCGTCGTCCATAAGTAATATAATACTATACTATCCATCCATCTACATTGTATACCTGTGGTGTTTTTTTTTTCTTCATCCTAGTTTAGCAGTCTGCTGACAGTGTCCACCAGGTCTGTTATACTGTATATTATATATATAAGCAGCAGTACGGTAGGCCACAGCTGTACCTACCTCTGTGTCGTCACTCGTCGTCCATAAGTAATATAATACTATACTATCCATCCATCTACATTGTATACCTGTGGGTTTTTTTTTTCTTCATCCTAGTTTAGCAGTCTGCTGACAGTGTCCACCAGGTCCGTTATACAGTATATTATATATATAAGCAGCAGTACGGTAGGCCACGGCTGTACCTACCTCTGTGTCGTCACTCGTCGTCCATAAGTAATATAATACTATATTATCCATCCATCTACATTGTATACCTGTGGTGTTTTTTTTTTCTTCATACTAGTTTAGCAGTCTGCTGACAGTGTCCACCAGGTCCGTTATTATTATTCTGTATATATTATATATATAGCAGTACGGTAGGCCACGGCTGTACCTACCTCTGTGTCGTCACTCGTCGTCCATAAGTATAAGTAATAATAGTATACTATCCACCCATCTACATTGTATACCTATGGCGGCTTTTAGTTGTGCGCAAAATATGGAGAACAAAAATGTGGAGGTTAAAAAAATAGGGAAAGATCAAGATCCACTTCCACCTCCTGCTGAAGCTGCTGCCACTAGTCATGGCCGAGACGATGAAATGCCATCAACGTCGTCTGTCAAGGCCGATGCCCAATGTCATAGTACAGAGCATGTAAAATCCAAAACACAAAAGATCAGTAAAAAAATGACCCAAAAATCAAAATTAAAAGCGTCTGAGGAGAAGCGTAAACTTGCCAATATGCCATTTACGACACGGAGTGGCAAGGAACGGCTGAGGCCCTGGCCTATGTTCATGGCTAGTGGTTCAGCTTCACATGAGGATGGAAGCACTCATCCTCTTGCTAGAAAAAAAGAAGACTTGCGGCAAAAGCACAGCAAAGAACTGTGCGTTCTTCGAAATCACAAATCCCAAAGGAGAGTCCCATTGTGTCAGTTGCGATGCCTGACCTTCCCAACACTGGACGGGAAGAGCTTGCGTCTTCCACCATTTGCACGCCCCCTGCAAGTGTTGAAAGGAGCACCCGCAGTCCAGTTCCTGATAGTGAAATTGAAGATGTCAGTGTTGAAGTACACCAGGATGAGGATATGGGTGTTGCTGGCGCTGGGGAGGAAATTGACAAGGAGGATTCTGATGGTGAGGTGGTTTGTTTAAGTCAGGCACCCGGGGAGACACCTGTTGTCCGTGGGAGGAATATGGCCATTGACATGCCTGGTGAAAATACCAAAAAAATCAGCTCTTCAGTGTGGAAGTATTTCAACAGAAATGCGGACAACAGGTGTCAAGCCGTGTGTTGCCTTTGTCAAGCTGTAATAAGTAGGGGTAAGGACGTTAACCACCTCGGAACATCCTCCCTTATACGTCACCTGCAGCGCATTCATAATAAGTCAGTGACAAGTTCAAAAACTTTGGGCGACAGCGGAAGCAGTCCACTGACCAGTAAATCCCTTCCTCTTGTAACCAAGCTCGCGCAAACCACACCACCAACTCCCTCAGTGTCAATTTCATCCTTTCCCAGGAAAGCCAATAGTCCTGCAGGCCATGTCACTGGCAAGTCTGACGAGTCCTCTCCTGCCTGGGATTCCTCCGATGCATCCTTGAGTGTAATGCCTACTGCTGCTGGCGCTGCTGTTGTTGCTGCTGGGAGTCGATCGTCATCCCAGAGGGGAAGTCGGAAGACCACTTGTACTACTTCCAGTAAGCAATTGACTGTCCAACAGTCCTTTGCGAGGAAGATGAAATATCACAGCAGTCATCCTGTTGCAAAGCGGATAACTGAGGCCTTGGCATCCAGGGCGGTGAGAAACGTGGTTCCGGTATCCATCATTACTGCAGAGCCAACTATAGACTTGTTTGAGGTACTGTGTCCCCGGTACCAAATACCATCTAGGTTCCATTTCTCTAGGCAGGCGATACCGAGAATGTACACAGACGTCAGAAAAAGACTCACCAGTGTCCTAAAAAATGCAGTTGTACCCAATGTCCACTTAACCACGGACATGTGGACAAATGGAGCAGGGCAGACTCAGGACTACATGACTGTGACAGCCCACTGGGTAGATGTATTGCCTCCCGCTGCAAGAACAGCAGCGGCGGCACCAGTAGCAACATCTCGCAAACGCCAACTCGTTCCTAGGCAGGCTACGCTTTGTATCACCGCTTTCCAGAATACGCACACAGCTGAAAACCTCTTACGGCAACTGAGGAAGATCATCGCAGAATGGCTTACCCCAATTGGACTCTCCTGGGGATTTGTGTCATCGGACAACGCCAGCAATATTGTGCGTGCATTACATCTGGGCAAATTCCAGCACGTCCCATGTTTTGCACATACCTTGAATTTGGTGGTGCAGAATTATTTAAAAAACGACAGGGGCGTGCAAGAAATGCTGTCGGTGGCCAGAAGAATTGCGGGACACTTTCGGCGTACAGGCACCGCGTACAGAAGACTGGAGCACCACCAAAAAAACCTGAACCTGCCCTGCCATCATCTGAAGCAAGAGGTGGTAACGAGGTGGAATTCAACCCTCTATATGCTTCAGAGGATGGAGAAGCAGCAAAAGGCCATTCAAGCCTATACATCCGCCCACGATATAGGCAAAGGAGGTGGAATGCACCTGTCTCAAGCGCAGTGGAGAATGATTTCAACGTTGTGCAAGGTTCTGCAACCCTTTGAACTTGCCACACGTGAAGTCAGTTCAGACACTGCCAGCCTGAGTCAGGTCATTCCCCTCATCAGGCTTTTGCAGAAGAAGCTGGAGGCATTGAAGGAGGAGCTGAAACAGAGCGATTCCGCTATGCATGTGGGACTTGTGGATGGAGCCCTTCATTCGCTTAACCAGGATTCACGTGTGGTCAATCTGTTGAAATCAGAGCACTACATTTTGGCCACCGTGCTCGATCCTAGATTTAAAACCTACGTTGGATCTCTCTTTCCAGCAGACACAAGTCTGCAGAGATTCAAAGAACTGCTGGTGAGAAAATTGTCAAGTCAAGCGGAACGCGACCCGTCAACATCTCCTCCTTCACATTCTCCCGCAACTGGGGGTGCGAGGAAAAGGCTACGAATTCCGAGCCCACCCGCTGGCGGTGATGCAGGGCAGTCTGGAGCGACTGCTGATGCTGACATCTGGTCCGGACTGAAGGACCTGCCAACGATTACTGACATGTCGTCTACTGTCACTGCATATGATTCTCTCACCATTGAAAGAATGGTGGAGGATTATGTGAGTGACGGCATCCAAGTAGGCACGTCAGACAGTCCGTACGTATACTGGCAGGAAAAAAAGGCAATTTGGAGGCCCTTGCAGAAACTGGCTTTATTCTACCTAAGTTGCCCTCCCTCCAGTGTGTACTCCGAAAGAGTGTTTAGTGCCGCCGCTCACCTTGTCAGCAATCGGCGTACGAGGTTACTTCCAGAAAATGTGGAGAAGATGATGTTCATTAAAATGAATTATAATCAATTCCTCCATGGAGACATTCACCAGCAGCAATTGCCTCCAGAAAGTACACGGAGATCTGAGATGGTGGATTCCAGTGGGGACGAATTAATAATCTGTGAGGAGGGGGATGTACACAGTGAAAGGGGTGATGAATCGGACGATGATGATGAGGTGGACATCTTGCCTCTGTAGAGCCAGTTTGTGCAAGGAGAGATTGCTTCTTTTTTGGTGGGGGCCCAAACCAACCAGTCATTTCAGTCACAGTCGTGTGGCAGACCCTGTCGCTGAAATGATGGGTTGGTTAAAGTGTGCATGTCCTGTTTATACAACATAAGGGTGGGTGGGAGGGCCCAAGGACAATTCCATCTTGCATCTCTTTTTTCTTTCATTTTTCTTTGCGTCATGTGCTGTTTGGGGAGTATTTTTTGGAAGGGCCATCCTGCGTGACACTGCAGTGCCACTCCTAGATGGGCCAGGTGTTTGTGTCGGCCACTAGGGTCGCTTAGCTTAGTCGTCACACAGCTACCTCATTGCGCCTCTTTTTTTCTTTGCGTCATGTGCTGTTTGGGGAGTATTTTTTGGAAGGGCCATCCTGCGTGACACTGCAGTGCCACTCCTAGATGGGCCAGGTGTTTGTGTCGGCCACTAGGGTCGCTTAGCTTACTCACACAGCTACCTCATTGCGCCTCTTTTTTTCTTTGCGTCATGTGCTGTTTGGGGAGTATTTTTTGGAAGGGCCATCCTGCCTGACACTGCAGTGCCACTCCTAGATGGGCCAGGTGTTTGTGTCGGCCACTAGGGTCGCTTAGCTTACTCACACAGCTACCTCATTGCGCCTCTTTTTTTCTTTGCGTCATGTGCTGTTTGGGGAGTATTTTTTGGAAGGGCCCTCCTGCCTGACACTGCAGTGCCACTCCTAGATGGGCCAGGTGTTTGTGTCGGCCACTAGGGTCGCTTAGCTTACTCACACAGCTACCTCATTGCGCCTCTTTTTTTCTTTGCGTCATGTGCTGTTCAGGGAGTATTTTTTGGAAGGGCCATCCTGCCTGACACTGCAGTGCCACTCCTAGATGGGCCAGGTGTTTGTGTCGGCCACTTGTGTCGCTTAGCTTAGCCATCCAGCGACCTCGGTGCAAATTTTAGGACTAAAAATAATATTGTCAGGTGTGAGGTGTTCAGAATAGACTGGAAATGAGTGTAAATTATGGTTATTGAGGTTAATAATACTATGGTATCAAAATGACCCCCAAATTCAATGATTTAAGCTGTTTTTTTAGGGTTTTTTGAAAAAAACACCCGAATCCAAAACACACCCGAATCCGACAAAAAAAATTCGGTGAGGTTTTGCCAAAACGCGTTCGAACCCAAAACACGGCCGCGGAACAGAACCCAAAACCAAAACACAAAACCCGAAAAATTTCCGGTGCACATCACTAATTGGACCACACAAGGACATTCCTATTTCACCGTGGAAAGCTACAATTCACCACCCGCCGAGGAACAGCACTCTTGCGGACGCAGATTCACCTAATTACCTCGAGAGATGTTGGTGGTAACTATAATCCACGGATAGGACATTGAGCCCTAAAAATCAAGGGGACTTTCATAGGAACAGGCCCATTGCATCATCAGTTTTCCATTAGGATTATTCAATATTGGGAGTCACACTATTCATTTTTCTTCAGTGTTTTTATGTGGCATTGACCACTTATGTGCATTACATTTAATTTTTATCATGCTCAAAATTATATAATTTTATAATAAATTGTGATTTTATTTGTGACACGCCTTTGCATTTGTGACCATTAAGCGCTAATATTCTTTGTATTTGCCATACTTCAACCATGCCGCACACATGGCATTCAACAAAATACATGCCAACGGGCATGAACATTACAGCAACCGTGCTAAAAACATTTTGAACAAATTAACAACTGCAGGTAAAGTATGCACTGGGCTGGGTGCCCAGCATCCTCTACGGACTAGGAGAAAAGGATTTACCGGTAGGTATTAAAATCCTGTTTTCTCATACGTCCTAGAGGATGCTGGGGTCCACTTCAGTACCATGGAGATATACCAAAGCTCCAGTACGGGCGGGAGAGTGCGGATGACCCTGCAGCACCGATTGACCAAACTGTAGGTCCTCATCGGCCAAGGTGTCAAACTTATAAAACTTAGCAAATGTGTTTGCCCCTGACCAAGTAGCTGCTCGGCAAAGTTGTAATGCCGAGACCTCCCGGGCAGCCGCCCAGGATGAGCCCACCTTTCTAGTAGAATGGGCAGTCACCCAATTCGGTATCGGCAATCCTGCCGTAGAATGAGCGTGCTGAATCGTCCCTCTGATCCAGCGCGCAATAGTCAGCTTAGAAGCAGGACACCCAATCTTGTTGGGAGCATACAGGACAAACAGGGCCTCTGTTTTCCTTATCCGAGCCTTTCCTGCGACATAGATTTTCAAAGCCCTGACCACATACAGAGACTTTGAAGCAGCGAAGGTGTCAGTAGCCACTGGCACCACAATAGGTTGGTTTATATGGAAGGAAGAAATTGTTGACGAGTTCGTAACTCAGCCCTATCTTCATGGAAAACCAAGTAAGGGCTCTTGTGAGACAAGTAAAAAGGACAAAAACAAAATATAGCCAAGCGCTCGATACACACCAATCTATATGCTGCCAGCAAAATAAGGCTACTCAACCTTATCAGAGAAAAAAAATCAAATAAGACAAAAATACTGCAGCGCATATAGATTGAGCAAAAGTTTATTACTTCATTCCAATAAAAATAACAATATTAAAATTCAATAAATCAAAACATCCATAACCACCGGCCGGTAATTCCAACACATGAAATATATTATTTTAAAAACATAAAATATGCTCTTTTCTATCTGGACACTGCTATAGACTAATCAGGAAAGATGCTCCCATCTACTTATAGACACAAAAAATTTTTTTAAATAAAAATTCATTCAACAATTATTATCCTCTACAGTGTATGTCTTAGTTGCTATGATTTAAACAGTCCTTTTGACAATGTAGCAGGAATTAATTCTTTATAGCGTCTGGCCAGACAGAATAGGTGTATGCTCATGAAGCCGATGAAGCCGCTGAACCCGGAGGGAGGTGGGGAAATGCGTTAAGGACTCACGTATCTTTGCTCCTGTTAGGGTCTCCTGCCCTGTGCTGCCACGTTGTCATGGCAACCGGGAGACAAGTGCTAGCGGAGTAACCTGAGCGCAGCTGATACTCCGGTTCGGGTCTTTTGCTGTGCAGTGGTTACAGGCTCTGTGCACGGCAGGGGATCCGGTGCTGGTTTTTGTGCTCACAGTCTGTGAGGTCTGAGTGGGGCGTGGACAGCACCTGCTTTATAAGGCCTCTTCTCAGGTTAAGCAGATGCTGCTGAATCTTTGTTGGTTAGTCAGTTCCTGAAAGTTAGCCAGTACTGTGTAGCTTTGTATTTGTTGTTGCTTACTGCAAATAGGCCTGGGGATTTGGTACTACACTCTGCCAATCCAGACCTAGCAGTAAGACTGGAGTCAGTCGTTTAGCTTGCTGGGGTTCTTTTACTACTCTGTGAACTTAGCAAGTTTGCGGCTGTATTCTAAGACTTGCCTGCCTAAATCCTGTCTCACTGTGCAAGGTGTCAGGTGTCAGTTTAGTGGCAGTAAGATGAACCTGTGCACTGCAAGTGAGGATTAGGATTGTGGAGACTCTCCTTGTGTCTATCATTCCATCTCTGACCAAGGAGTTTACTGCCACACCCGTTGGTAACCCTTTAGGGTTTTGCTGTTGCCCTTAGCAACAGCATTTCGGGTTCTCTACGTATTAAAACACAACATCTTGCTTTTCCCATCTGAGCATTACTAATACTAGGGAGACACCCAGTTTCTTAGCCTCTGGGCTTCTCTGTTCACTTTGTGTTATTTTGTTACCCTATCACCTTCTGTGTACGTAATGTCATATTCCCCAGTCTGTCTGTGAGTTCATTTGTTTTGCATACCTATCCGTTCAGACAACAGTACATTCCTGCAGGCACTGGTGTGCATAACAGTTCAAACACCAGTACAATCCTGCAGGCACTGGTGTGCATAACAATTCAAACACCAGTACATTCCTGCAGGCACTGGTGTGCATAACATATTCAGCAGCCAAATACTCCTGTTGAAATTTTGTGGGAATATGGAGCATACCCCTCAAAATACGTTGCAACAGGTGGTCGATCAGGTGCAGGTCCTGACTCGACAATTTAATGATTTGTCCATTAAAATGCACACCTCCCAGGCCGTTGGCAGAGCTCCCGCAGCAGCAGCACCTTCAGGGGTTAAGGAGCCGAAAGTAAATCTCCCGGATCGTTTTTCTGGAGATCGCTTGCAGTTCTTTTGTTTCAAGGAGAGCTGCAAGCTATACTTCCGGCTTAGGCCTCAGTCTTCTGGGTCGGAGATTCAGCGGGTGGGCATAGTGATTTCCTTGCTACAAGGAGACCCACAGGTCTGGGCATATGGGTTGCAGCCTGACTGTCCGTCGCTTAAAAGTGTTGATGTTTTTTTTACGGCACTGGGCATGTTGTATGATGACCCTGACAAGACGGCCTCAGCCGAGGCTCAGATTTCGATCCTTAAGCAAGGGCGAAGGCCAGTTGAGGTTTACTGTACGGAGTTTCGGAGGTTGGCCCATGATACCCAGTGGAATGACCCAGCCCTGAGACACAAGTACCGAAGAGGTCTTTCTAACCAGATAAAAGACCAACTGGTACAATATCCCTTGCCTGATAGCTTGGATCAGCTCATGCAGTTATCCATCCGGGTGGATAGACGGCTGAGAGAGCGTAGGCTTGAAAGGGAGACTGAGGTTTCCTTCTTTCCCAAGGGAACCTCAGACTCTGAGGAATTTTCCGAGGAGCCTATGCAGATTGGGGCTACCCGCCTCTCCTCGCGTGAGAAGACGCGGAGGAGACAGCAGGGGTTGTGTTTGTACTGTGGGAATAAAGGTCATGTGGTAGTATCATGCCCAGAAAAGCCGGAAAACTTCACCTGCCAGGTGAGATACTATGATCATGAAGGTGCTTCTCCCAGGGCAAGGCTCACCCATTGCACTCTGGGTGTGCTGCTCCTGTGATTTCCCCAAATGTGGGAAACTTGACTGCATAATTTGTGTTTCCCCTGGTCGGCTCTCGTATAATTCAGATCTCTTTGTCTCAGGTCTCTCTCCAGCCTAGTTTGCTGTCTGTTTCCACTTCTCTTTTCTTGAGCCGCTCCCTTCTATGCCCTTGCGCACTATCCTGACTTCTCCCGTCTGCTTAATTTGTGCCTTCCAATGCACAATGCGAACTACAGGTAGTGCTGCAGGGCCCACACCCTTTTACTTGCCTTACAGAGCAGCTCTGGAGCTGTTACAGTGCCCAGCTGCTGCAAGAAATCAGCTTGAATGCTTCAGGGGCTGGGGCATAGCCAACATGAGCCCCACACCGAAGGAGGGTGGAGGTGTTTAATGCGAACTAGGGGTCATCCAAGCGCCGCAAAAGGCCGCCATGCCCTGCACGCCCCTTTTCTCTTTTCATATGCAGACGAGGGTTGAAGCCAACTTTGACTCACTGCTTGGATGACATCACCATATGCAAATCCATCTGCTGCAGGCCTTCCCCCAGGAATGCTTGCACTAGTTGTTGCATTTGGTTTGTTGTTTGGGGGTGCTTCAGTATTAGGCAGCCTTCTGCCCTCCCATGTTCATCTGAAAATATGTGTTCTCCCTGGAGTTGTTGTCCCCAGATGAGAGTTCCCTTGTGCTGCCTCAGTTGAATCTCCTTTACTTGACAGAGATGTGCCTGAGCAGCGGCCCTCCCCAGCCCTATCCCAAATCATACTTATTTTGCATAGGAGATACCATGGTCATGAAGATTGTTCTCCCAGGGTGAGGTTCATTCATTGCATTCTGGGTATGCTGACCCGTATGATTTCCCCAAATGTGGGAAACTCGACTGCATTATTTGTGGTAGTGGGGGACTGTGTTTGTGCTTTCCTCTGGTCAGCTCTGGTAAAAGTCAGATTTCTTTGTCTCAGATCTTCCTCTAGCCTTGTTCTTCTTCCGAGACTTCCCTTGTGCTACCTCAGTTGGATCACCTTCACTTGACAGGGGGGTGCCCGAGCAGCGACCCTCCCCAGCTCTAGCCCCACTCCTACTTACCTGCCAGGTGAGATACTATGAAAAGGAAGGTGCTTCTCTCAGGGCAGGGCTCACCCATTGCACTCTGGGTGTGCTGCTCCTGTGATTTTCCCAAATGTGGGAAACTTGACTGCATAATTTGTGTTTCCCCTGGTCGGCTCTCTTATAATTCAGATCTCTTTGTCTCAGGTCTCTCTCCAGCCTAGTTTGCTGTCTGTTTCCACTTCTCTTTTCTTGAGCCGCTCCCTTCTATGCCCTTGCGCACTATCCTGACTTCTCCCGTCTGCTTAATTTGTGCCTTCCATCGCACAATGCGAACTACAGGTAGTGCTGCAGGACCCACACCCTTTTACTTGCCTTACAGAGCAGCTCTGGAGCTGTTACAGTGCCCAGCTGCTGCAAGAAATCAGCTTGAATGCTTCAGGGGCTGGGGCATAGCCAACATGAGCCCCACACCGAAGGAGGGTGGAGGTGTTTAATGCGAACTAGGGGTCATCCAAGCGCCGCAAAAGGCCGCCATGCCCTGCACGCCCCTTTTCTCTTTTCATATGCAGACGAGGGTTGAAGCCAACTTTGACTCACTGCTTGGATGACATCACCATATGCAAATCCATCTGCTGCAGGCCTTCCCCCAGGAATGCTTGCACTAGTTGTTGCATTTGGTTTGTTGTTTGGGGGTGCTTCAGTATTAGGCAGCCTTCTGCCCTCCCATGTTCATCTGAAAATATGTGTTCTCCCTGGAGTTGTTGTCCCCAGATGAGAGTTCCCTTGTGCTGCCTCAGTTGAATCTCCTTTACTTGACAGAGATGTGCCTGAGCAGCGGCCCTCCCCAGCCCTATCCCAAATCATACTTATTTTGCATAGGAGATACCATGGTCATGAAGATTGTTCTCCCAGGGTGAGGTTCATTCATTGCATTCTGGGTATGCTGACCCGTATGATTTCCCCAAATGTGGTAAACTCGACTGCATTATTTGTGGTAGTGGGGGACTGTGTTTGTGCTTTCCTCTGGTCAGCTCTGGTAAAAGTCAGATTTCTTTGTCTCAGATCTTCCTCTAGCCTTGTTCTTCTTCCGAGACTTCCCTTGTGCTACCTCAGTTGGATCACCTTCACTTGACAGGGGGGTGCCTGAGCAGCGACCCTCCCCAGCTCTAGCCCCACTCCTACTTACCTGCCAGGTGAGATACTATGAAAAGGAAGGTGCTTCTCTCAGGGCAGGGCTCACCCATTGCACTCTGGGTGTGCTGCTCCTGTGATTTTCCCAAATGTGGGAAACTTGACTGCATAATTTGTGTTTCCCCTGGTCGGCTCTCTTATAATTCAGATCTCTTTGTCTCAGGTCTCTCTCCAGCCTAGTTTGCTGTCTGTTTCCACTTCTCTTTGCTTGAGCCGCTCCCTTCTATGCCCTTGCGCACTATCCTGACTTCTCCCGTCTGCTTAATTTGTGCCTTCCATCGCACAATGCGAACTACAGGTAGTGCTGCAGGACCCACACCCTTTTACTTGCCTTACAGAGCAGCTCTGGAGCTGTTACAGTGCCCAGCTGCTGCAAGAAATCAGCTTGAATGCTTCAGGGGCTGGGGCATAGCCAACATGAGCCCCACACCGAAGGAGGGTGGAGGTGTTTAATGCGAACTAGGGGTCATCCAAGCGCCGCAAAAGGCCGCCATGCCCTGCACGCCCCTTTTCTCTTTTCATATGCAGACGAGGGTTGAAGCCAACTTTGACTCACTGCTTGGATGACATCACCATATGCAAATCCATCTGCTGCAGGCCTTCCCCCAGGAATGCTTGCACTAGTTGTTGCATTTGGTTTGTTGTTTGGGGGTGCTTCAGTATTAGGCAGCCTTCTGCCCTCCCATGTTCATCTGAAAATATGTGTTCTCCCTGGAGTTGTTGTCCCCAGATGAGAGTTCCCTTGTGCTGCCTCAGTTGAATCTCCTTTACTTGACAGAGATGTGCCTGAGCAGCGGCCCTCCCCAGCCCTATCCCAAATCATACTTATTTTGCATAGGAGATACCATGGTCATGAAGATTGTTCTCCCAGGGTGAGGTTCATTCATTGCATTCTGGGTATGCTGACCCCTATGATTTCCCCAAATGTGGGAAACTCGACTGCATTATTTGTGGTAGTGGGGGACTGTGTTTGTGCTTTCCTCTGGTCAGCTCTGGTAAAAGTCAGATTTATTTGTCTCAGATTTTCCTCTAGCCTTGTTCTTCTTTCGAGAGTTCCCTTGTGCTGCCTCAGTTGGATCTCCTTCACTTGACAGGGGGGTGCCCGAGCAGCGACCCTCCCCAGCTCTAGCCCAACTCCTACTTACCTGCCAGGTGAGATACTATGATCATGAAGGTGCTTCTCCCAGGGCAAGGCTCACCCATTGCAGTCTGGGTGTGCTGCTCCTGTGATTTCCCCAAATGTGGGAAACTTGACTGCATAATTTGTGTTTCCCTTGTCGGCTCTCGTATAATTCAGATCTCTTTGTCTCAGGTCTCTCTCCAGCCTAGTTTGCTGTCTGTTTCCACTTCTCTTTTCTTGAGCCGCTCCCTTCTATGCCCTTGCGCACTATCCTGACTTCTCCCGTCTGCTTACTTTGTGCCTTCCAACGCACAATGCAAACTACAGGTAGTGCTGCAGGGCCCACGCCCTTTTACTTGCCTTACAGAGCAGCTCTGGAGCTGTTACAGTGCCCAGCTGCTGCAAGAAATCAGCTTGAATGCTTCAGGGGCTGGGGCATAGCCAACATGAGCCCCACACCGAAGGAGGGTGGAGGTGTTTAATGCGAACTAGGGGTCATCCAAGCGCCGCAAAAGGCCGCCATGCCCTGCACACCCCTTTTCTCTTTTCATATGCAGACGAGGGTTGAAGCCAACTTTGACCCACTGCTTGGATGACATCACCATATGCAAATCCATCTGCTGCAGGCCTTCCCCCAGGAATGCTTGCACTAGTTGTTGCATTTGGTTTGTTGTTTGGGGGTGCTTCAGTATTAGGCAGCCTTCTGCCCTACCATGTTCATCTGAAAATATGTGTTCTCCCTGCAGTTGTTGTCCCCAGATGAGAGTTCCCTTGTGCTGCCTCAGTTGAATCTCCTTTACTTGACAGAGATGTGCCTGAGCAGCGGCCCTCCCCAGCCCTATCCCAAATCATACTTATTTTGCATAGGAGATACCATGGTCATGAAGATTGTTCTCCCAGGGTGAGGTTCATTCATTGCATTCTGGGTATGCTGACCCCTATGATTTCCCCAAATGTGGGAAACTCGACTGCATTATTTGTGGTAGTGGGGGACTGTGTTTGTTCTTTCCTCTGGTCAGCTCTGGTAAAAGTCAGATTTATTTGTCTCAGATCTTCCTCTAGCCTTGTTCTTCTTTCGTGAGTTTCCTTGTGCTGCCTCAGTTGGATCTCCTTCACTTGACAGGGGGGCGCCCGAGCAGCGACCCTCCCCAGCTCTATTCCAAATCTTACTTACCTGCCAGGTGAGATACTATGATCATGAAGGTGCTTCTCCCAGGGCAAGGCTCACCCATTGCACTCTGGGTGTGCTGCTCCTGCGATTTCCCCAAATGTGGGAAACTTGACTGCATAATTTGTGTTTCCCCTGGTCGGCTCTCGTATAATTCAGATCTCTTTGTCTCAGGTCTCTCTCCAGCCTAGTTTGCTGTCTGTTTCCACTTCTCTTTTCTTGAGCCGCTCCCTTCTATGCCCTTGCGCACTATCCTGACTTCTCCCGTCTGCTTAATTTGTGCCTTCCAACGCACAATGCGAACTACAGGTAGTGCTGCAGGGCCCACACCCTTTTACTTGCCTTACATATCAGCTCTGGAGCTGTTACAGTGCCCAGCTGCTGCAAGAAATCAGCTTGAATGCTTCAGGGGCTGGGGCATAGCCAACATGAGCCCCACACCGAAGGAGGGTGGAGGTGTTTTATGCGAACTAGGGGTCATCCAAGCGCCGCAAAAGGCTGCCATGCCCTGCACGCCCCTTTTCTCTTTTCATATGCAGACCTGTGTTGAAGCCATCTTTGACCCATTGCTTGGATGACATCACCATATGCAAATCCATCTGCTGCAGGCCTTCCCCCAGGAATGTTTGCACAAGTTGTTGCATTTGGTTTGTTGTTTGGGGGTGCTTCAGTATTAGGCAACCTTCTGCCCTCCCATGTTCATCTGAAAATATGTGTTTTCCCTGGAGTTGTTGTCCCCAGATGAGAGTTCCCTTGTGCTGCCTCAGTTGAATCTCCTTTACTTGACAGAGATGTGTCTGAGCAGCGGCCCTCCCCAGCCCTATCCCAAATCATACTTATTTTGCATAGGAGATACCATGGTCATGAAGATTGTTCTCCCAGGGTGAGGTTCAGTCATTGCATTCTGGGTATGCTGACCCCTGTGATTTCCCCAAATGTGGGAAACTCGACTGCATTATTTGTGGTAGTGGGGGACTGTGTTTGTGCTTTCCTCTGGTCAGCTCTGGTAAAAGTCAGATTTCTTTGTCTCAGATCTTCCTCTAGCCTTGTTCTTCTTTCGAGAGTTCCCTTGTGCTGCCTCAGTTGGATCTCCTTCACTTGACAGGGGGGTGCCCGAGCAGCGACCCTCCCCAGCTCTAGCCCCACTCCTACTTACCTGCCAGGTGAGATACTATGTTCAGGAAGGTGCTTCTCCCAGGGCAAGGCTCACCCATTGCACTCTGGGTGTGCTGCTCCTGTGATTTCCCCAAATGTGGGACACTTGACTGCATAATTTGTGTTTCCTCTGGTCGGCTCTCGTATAATTCAGATCTCTTTGTCTCAGGTCTCTCTCCAGCCTAGTTTGCTGTCTGTTTCCACTTCTCTTTTTTTGAGCCGCTCCCTTCTATGCCCTTGCGCACTATCCTGACTTCTCCCGTCTGCTTACTTTGTGCCTTCCAACGCACAATGCGAACTACAGGTAGTGCTGCAGGTCCCACACCCTTTTATTTGCCTTACAGAGCAGCTCTGGAGCTGTTACAGTGCCCAGCTGCTGCAAGAAATCAGCTTGAATGCTTCAGGGACTGGGGCATAGCCAACATGAGCCCCACACCGAAGGAGGGTGGAGGTGTTTAATGCGAACTAGGGGTCATCCAAGCACCGCAAAAGGCTGCCATGCCCTGCACGCTTCTTTTCTCTTTTCATATGCAGACGAGGGTTGAAGCCAACTTTGACCCACTGCTTGGATGACATCACCATATGCAAATCCATCTGCTGCAGGCCTTCCCCCAGGAATGCTTGCACTAGTTGTTGCATTTGGTTTGTTGTTTGGGGGGTGCTTCAGTATTAGGTAGCCTTCTGCCCTCCCATGTTCATCTGAAAATATGTGTTCTCCCTGCAGTTGTTGTCCCCAGATGAGAGTTCCCTTGTGCTGCCTCAGTTGAATCTCCTTTACATGACAGAGATGTGCCTGAGCAGCGGCCCTCCCCAGCCCTATCCCAAATCATACTTATTTTGCATAGGAGATACCATGGTCATGAAGATTGTTCTCCCAGGGTGAGGTTCATTCATTGCATTCTGGGTATGCTGACCCGTACGATTTCCCCAAATGTGGGAAACTCGACTGCATTATTTGTGGTAGTGGGGGACTGTGTTTGTTCTTTCCTCTGGTCAGCTCTGGTAAAAGTCAGATTTATTTGTCTCAGATCTTCCTCTAGCCTTGTTCTTCTTTCGAGAGTTTCCTTGTGCTGCCTCAGTTGGATCTCCTTAACTTGACAGGGGGGTGCCCGAGCAGCGACCCTCCCCAGCTCTAGCCCAACTCCTACTTACCTGCCAGGTGAGATACTATGATCATGAAGGTGCTTCTCCCAGGGCAAGGCTCACCCATTGCAGTCTGGGTGTGCTGCTCCTGTGATTTCCCCAAATGTGGGAAACTTGACTGCATAATTTGTGTTTCCCCTGGTCGGCTCTCTTATAATTCAGATCTCTTTGTCTCAGGTCTCTCTCCAGCCTAGTTTGCTGTCTGTTTCCACTTCTCTTTTCTTGAGCCGCTCCCTTCTATGCCCTTGCGCACTATCCTGACTTCTCCCGTCTGCTTAATTTGTGCCTTCCAACGCACAATGCGAACTACAGGTAGTGCTGCAGGACCCACACCCTTTTACTTGCCTTACAGAGCAGCTCTGGAGCTGTTACAGTGCCCAGCTGCTGCAAGAAATCAGCTTGAATGCTTCAGGGGCTGGGGCATAGCCAACATGAGCCCCACACCGAAGGAGGGTGGAGGTGTTTAATGCGAACTAGGGGTCATCCAAGCGCCGCAAAAGGCCGCCATGCCCTGCACGCCCCTTTTCTCTTTTCATATGCAGACGAGGGTTGAAGCCAACTTTGACTCACTGCTTGGATGACATCACCATATGCAAATCCATCTGCTGCAGGCCTTCCCCCAGGAATGCTTGCACTAGTTGTTGCATTTGGTTTGTTGTTTGGGGGTGCTTCAGTATTAGGCAGCCTTCTGCCCTCCCATGTTCATCTGAAAATATGTGTTCTCCCTGGAGTTGTTGTCCCCAGATGAGAGTTCCCTTGTGCTGCCTCAGTTGAATCTCCTTTACTTGACAGAGATGTGCCTGAGCAGCGGCCCTCCCCAGCCCTATCCCAAATCATACTTATTTTGCATAGGAGATACCATGGTCATGAAGATTGTTCTCCCAGGGTGAGGTTCATTCATTGCATTCTGGGTATGCTGACCTGTATGATTTCCCCAAATGTGGGAAACTCGACTGCATTATTTGTGGTAGTGGGGGACTGTGTTTGTGCTTTCCTCTGGTCAGCTCTGGTAAAAGTCAGATTTATTTGTCTCAGATTTTCCTCTAGCCTTGTTCTTCTTTCGAGAGTTCCCTTGTGCTGCCTCAGTTGGATCTCCTTCACTTGACAGGGGGGTGCCCGAGCAGCGACCCTCCCCAGCTCTAGCCCAACTCCTACTTACCTGCCAGGTGAGATACTATGATCATGAAGGTGCTTCTCCCAGGGCAAGGCTCACCCATTGCAGTCTGGGTGTGCTGCTCCTGTGATTTCCCCAAATGTGGGAAACTTGACTGCATAATTTGTGTTTCCCCTGGTCGGCTCTCGTATAATTCAGATCTCTTTGTCTCAGGTCTCTCTCCAGCCTAGTTTGCTGTCTGTTTCCACTTCTCTTTTCTTGAGCCGCTCCCTTCTATGCCCTTGCGCACTATCCTGACTTCTCCCATCTGCTTACTTTGTGCCTTCCAACGCACAATGCAAACTACAGGTAGTGCTGCAGGGCCCACGCCCTTTTACTTGCCTTACAGAGCAGCTCTGGAGCTGTTACAGTGCACAGCTGCTGCAAGAAATCAGCTTGAATGCTTCAGGGGCTGGGGCATAGCCAACGTGAGCCCCACACCGAACGAGGGTGGAGGTGTTTAATGCGAACTAGGGGTCATCCAAGCGCCGCAAAAGGCCGCCATGCCCTGCACGCCCCTTTTCTCTTTTCATATGCAGACGAGGGTTGAAGCCAACTTTGACCCACTGCTTGGATGACATCACCATATGCAAATCCATCTGCTGCAGGCCTTCCCCCAGGAATGCTTGCACTAGTTGTTGCATTTGGTTTGTTGTTTGGGGGTGCTTCAGTATTAGGCAGCCTTCTGCCCTACCATGTTCATCTGAAAATATGTGTTCTCCCTGCAGTTGTTGTCCCCAGATGAGAGTTCCCTTGTGCTGCCTCAGTTGAATCTCCTTTACTTGACAGAGATGTGCCTGAGCAGCGGCCCTCCCCAGCCCTATCCCAAATCATACTTATTTTGCATAGGAGATACCATGGTCATGAAGATTGTTCTCCCAGGGTGAGGTTCATTCATTGCATTCTGGGTATGCTGACCCCTATGATTTCCCCAAATGTGGGAAACTCGACTGCATTATTTGTGGTAGTGGGGGACTGTGTTTGTTCTTTCCTCTGGTCAGCTCTGGTAAAAGTCAGATTTATTTGTCTCAGATCTTCCTCTAGCCTTGTTCTTCTTTCGAGAGTTTCCTTGTGCTGCCTCAGTTGGATCTCCTTCACTTGACAGGGGGGTGCCCGAGCAGCGACCCTCCCCAGCTCTAGCCCAACTCCTACTTACCTGCCAGGTGAGATACTATGATTATGAAGGTGCTTCTCCCAGGGCAAGGCTCACCCATTGCACTCTTGGTGTGCTGCTCCTGCGGTTTCCCCAAATGTTGGACACTTGACTGCATAATTTGTGTTTCCCCTGGTCGGCTCTCGTATAATTCAGATCTCTTTGTCTCAGGTCTCTCTCCAGCCTAGTTTGCTGTCTGTTTCCACTTCTCTTTTCTTGAGCCGCTCCCTTCTATGCCCTTGCGCACTATCCTGACTTCTCCCGTCTGCTTAATTTGTGCCTTCCAACGCACAATGCGAACTACAGGTAGTGCTGCAGGGCCCACACCCTTTTACTTGCCTTACAGATCAGCTCTGGAGCTGTTACAGTGCCCAGCTGCTGCAAGAAATCAGCTTGAATGCTTCAGGGGCTGGGGCATAGCCAACATGAGCCCCACACCGAAGGAGGGTGGAGGTGTTTAATGCGAACTAGGGGTCATCCAAGCGCCGCAAAAGGCTGCCATGCCCTGCACGCCCCTTTTCTCTTTTCATATGCAGACGAGGGTTGAAGCAATCTTTGACCCACTGCTTGGATGACATCACCATATGCAAATCCATCTGCTGCAGGCCTTCCCCAAGGAATGCTTGCACAAGTTGTTGCATTTGGTTTGTTGTTTGGGGGTGCTTCAGTATTAGGCAACCTTCTGCCCTCCCATGTTCATCTGAAAATATGTGTTCTCCCTGGAGTTGTTGTTCCCAGATGTGAGTTCCCTTGTGCTGCCTCAGTTGAATCTCCTTTACTTGACAGAGATGTGCCTGAGCAGCGGCCCTCCCCAGCCCTATCCCAAATCATACTTATTTTGCATAGGAGATACCATGGTCATGAAGATTGTTCTCCCAGGGTGAGGTTCAGTCATTGCATTCTGGGTATGCTGACCCCTGTGATTTCCCCAAATGTGGGAAACTCGACTGCATTATTTGTGGTAGTGGGGGACTGTGTTTGTGCTTTCCTCTGGTCAGCTCTGGTAAAAGTCAGATTTCTTTGTCTCAGATCTTCCTTTAGCCTTGTTCTTCTTTCGAGAGTTCCCTTGTGCTGCCTCAGTTGGATCTCCTTCACTTGACAGGGAGGTGCCCGAACAGCGACCCTCCCCAGCTCTAGTCCCACTCCTACTTACCTGCCAGGTGAGATACTATGATCAGGAAGGTGCTTCTCCCAGGGCAAGGCTCACCCATTGCACTCTGGGTGTGCTGCTCCTGTGATTTCCCCAAATGTGGGACACTTGACTGCATAATTTGTGTTTCCTCTGGTCGGCTCTCGTATAATTCAGATCTCTTTGTCTCAGGTCTCTCTCCAGCCTAGTTTGCTGTCTGTTTCCACTTCTCTTTTCTTGAGCCGCTCCCTTCTATGCCCTTGCGCACTATCCTGACTTCTCCCGTCTGCTTAATTTGTGCCTTCCAACGCACAATGCGAACTACAGGTAGTGCTGCAGGGCCCACACCCTTTTACTTGCCTTACAGATCAGCTCTGGAGCTGTTACAGTGCCCAGCTGCTGCAAGAAATCAGCTTGAATGCTTCAGGGGCTGGGGCATAGCCAACATGAGCCCCACACCGAAGGAGGGTGGAGGTGTTTTATGCGAACTAGGGGTCATCCAAGCGCCGCAAAAGGCTGCCATGCCCTGCACGCCCCTTTTCTCTTTTCATATGCAGACGAGGGTTGAAGCCAACTTTGACTCACTGCTTGGATGACATCACCATATGCAAATCCATCTGCTGCAGGCCTTCCCCCAGGAATGCTTGCACTAGTTGTTGCATTTGGTTTGTTGTTTGGGGGTGCTTCAGTATTAGGCAGCCTTCTGCCCTCCCATGTTCATCTGAAAATATGTGTTCTCCCTGGAGTTGTTGTCCCCAGATGAGAGTTCCCTTGTGCTGCCTCAGTTGAATCTCCTTTACTTGACAGAGATGTGCCTGAGCAGCGGCTCTCCCCAGCCCTATCCCAAATCATACTTATTTTGCATAGGAGATACCATGGTCATGAAGATTGTTCTCCCAGGGTGAGGTTCATTCATTGCATTCTGGGTATGCTGACCCGTATGATTTCCCCAAATGTGGGAAACTCGACTGCATTATTTGTGGTAGTGGGGGACTGTGTTTGTGCTTTCCTCTGGTCAGCTCTGGTAAAAGTCAGATTTATTTGTCTCAGATTTTCCTCTAGCCTTGTTCTTCTTTCGAGAGTTCCCTTGTGCTGCCTCAGTTGGATCTCCTTCACTTGACAGGGGGGTGCCCGAGCAGCGACCCTCCCCAGCTCTAGCCCAACTCCTACTTACCTGCCAGGTGAGATACTATGATCATGAAGGTGCTTCTCCCAGGGCAAGGCTCACCCATTGCAGTCTGGGTGTGCTGCTCCTGTGATTTCCCCAAATGTGGGAAACTTGACTGCATAATTTGTGTTTCCCCTGGTCGGCTCTCGTATAATTCAGATCTCTTTGTCTCAGTTCTCTCTCCAGCCTAGTTTGCTGTCTGTTTCCACTTCTCTTTTCTTGAGCCGCTCCCTTCTATGCCCTTGCGCACTATCCTGACTTCTCCCGTCTGCTTACTTTGTGCCTTCCAACGCACAATGCGAACTACAGGTAGTGCTGCAGGTCCCACACCCTTTTATTTGCTTTACAGAGCAGCTCTGGAGCTGTTACAGTGCCCAGCTGCTGCAAGAAATCAGCTTGAATGCTTCAGGGGCTGGGGCATAGCCAACATGAGCCCCACACCGAAGGAGGGTGGAGGTGTTTAATGCGAACTAGGGGTCATCCAAGCGCCGCAAAAGGCTGCCATGCCCTGTACGCCCCTTTTCTCTTTTCATATGCAGACGAGGGTTGAAGCCAACTTTGACCCACTGCTTGGATGACATCACCATATGCAAATCCATCTGCTGCAGGCCTTCCCCCAGGAATGCTTGCACTAGTTGTTGCATTTGGTTTGTTGTTTGGGGGTGCTTCAGTATTAGGTAGCCTTCTGCCCTCCCATGTTCATCTGAAAATATGTGTTCTACCTGCAGTTGTTGTCCCCAGATGAGAGTTCCCTTGTGCTGCCTCAGTTTAATCTCCTTTACTTGACAGAGATGTGCCTGAGCAGCGGCCCTCCCCAGCCCTATCCCAAATCATACTTATTTTGCATAGGAGATACCATGGTCATGAAGATTGTTCTCCCAGGGTGAGGTTCATTCATTGCATTCTGGGTATGCTGACCCGTATGATTTCCCCAAATGTGGGAAACTCGACTGCATTATTTGTGGTAGTGGGGGACTGTGTTTGTTCTTTCCTCTGGTCAGCTCTGGTAAAAGTCAGATTTATTTGTCTCAGATCTTCCTCTAGCCTTGTTCTTCTTTCGAGAGTTTCCTTGTGCTGCCTCAGTTGGATCTCCTTCACTTGACAGGGGGGTGCCCGAGCAGCGACCCTCCCCAGCTCTAGCCCAACTCCTACTTACCTGCCAGGTGAGATACTATGATCATGAAGGTGCTTCTCCCAGGGCAAGGCTCACCCATTGCACTCTGGGTGTGCTGCTCCTGTGATTTCCCCAAATGTGGGAAACTTGACTGCATATTTTGTGTTTCCCCTGGTCGGCTCTCGTATAATTCAGATCTCTTTGTCTCAGGTCTCTCTCCAGCCTAGTTTGCTGTCTGTTTCCACTTCTCTTTTCTTGAGCCGCTCCCTTCTATGCCCTTGCGCACTATCCTGACTTCTCCCGTCTGCTTAATTTGTGCCTTCCAACGCACAATGCGAACTACAGGTAGTGCTGCAGGGCCCACACCCTTTTACTTGCCTTACAGAGCAGCTCTGGAGCTGTTACAGTGCCCAGCTGCTGCAAGAAATCAGCTTGAATGCTTCAGGGGCTGGGGTATAGCCAACATGAGCCCCACAGCGAAGGAGGGTGGAGGTGTTTAATGCGAACTAGGGGTCATCCAAGCGCCGCAAAAGGCCGCCATGCCCTGCATACCCCTTTTCTCTTTTCATATGCAGATGAGGGTTCCAGCCAACTTTGGCCCACTGCTTGGATGACATCACCGTATGCAAATCCGTCTTCTGCAGACCTTCCCCCAGGAATGCTTGTACTAGTTGTTGCATTTGGTTTGTTGTTTGGGGGTGCTTCAGTATTAGGCAGCCTTCTGCCCTCCCATGTTCATCTGAAAATATGTGTTCTCCCTGCAGTTGTTGACCCCAGATGAGAGTTCCCTTGTGCTGCCTCAGTTGAATCTCCTTTACTTGACAGAGATGTGCCTGAGCAGCGGCCCTCCCCAGCCCTATCCCAAATCATACTTATTTTGCATAGGAGATACCATGGTCATGAAGATTGATCTCCCAGGGTGAGGTTCATTCATTGCATTCTGGGTATGCTGACCCCTATGATTTCCCCAAATGTGTGAAACTCGACTGCATTATTTGTGGTAGTGGAGGACTGTGTTTGTGCTTTTCTCTGGTCAGCTCTGGTAAAAGTCAGATTTCTTTGTCTCAGATCTTACTCTAGCCTTGTTCTTCTTTTGAGAGTTCCCTTGTGCTGCCTCAGTTGGATCTCCTTCACTTGACAGGGGGGTGCCCGAGCAGCGACCCTCCCCAGCTCTAGCCCAACTCCTACTTACCTGCCAGGTGAGATACTATGATCATGAAGGTGCTTCTCCCAGGGCAAGGCTCACCCATTGCACTCTGGGTGTGCTGCCCCTGTGATTTCCCCAAATGTGGGAAACTTGACTGCATAATTTGTGTTTCCCCTGGTCGGCTCTCGTATAATTCAGATCTCTTTGTCTCAGGTCTCTCTCCAGCCTAGTTTGCTGTCTGTTTCCACTTCTCTTTTCATGAGCCGCTCCCTTCTATGCCCTTGCGCACTATCCTGACCTCTCCCATCTGCTTACTTTGTGCCTTCCAACACACAATGCGAACTACAGGTAGTGCTGCAGGACCCACACCCTTTTACATGCTTTACAGAGCAGCTCTGGAGCTGTTACAGTGCCCAGCTGCTGCAAGAAATCAGCTTGAATGCTTCAGGGGCTGGGGCATAGCCAACATGAGCCCCACACCGAAGGAGGGTGGAGATGTTTAATGCGAATTAGGGGTCATCCAAGCGCCACAAAAGGCCGCCATGCCCTGCACATCCCTTTTTTCTTTTCATATGCAGACGAGGGTTGAAGCCAACTTTGACCCACTGCTTGGATGACATCACCATATGCAAATCCATCTGCTGCAGGCCTTCCCCCAGGAATGCTTGCACTAGTTGTTGCATTTGGTTTGTTGTTTGGGGGTGCTTCAGTATTAGGCAGCCTTCTGCCCTCCCATGTTCATCTGAAAATATGTGTTCTCCCTGCAGTTGTTGTCCCCAGATGAGAGTTCCCTTGTGCTGCCTCAGTTGAATCTCCTTTACTTGACAGAGATGTGCCTGAGCAGCGGCCCTCCCCAGCCCTATCCCAAATCATACTTATTTTGCATAGGAGATACCATGGTCATGAAGATTGTTCTCCCGGGGTGAGGTTCATTCATTGCATTCTGGGTATGCTGACCCGTATGATTTCCCCAAATGTGGGAAACTCGACTGCATTATTTGTGGTAGTGGGGGACTGTGTTTGTTCTTTCCTCTGGTCAGCTCTGGTAAAAGTCAGATTTATTTGTCTCAGATCTTCCTCTAGCCTTGTTCTTCTTTCGAGAGTTTCCTTGTGCTGCCTCAGTTGGATCTCCTTCACTTGACAGGGGGGTGCCCGAGCAGCGACCCTCCCCAGCTCTAGCCCAACTCCTACTTACCTGCCAGGTGAGATACTATGATCATGAAGGTGCTTCTCCCAGGGCAAGGCTCACCCATTGCACTCTGGGTGTGCTGCTCCTGTGATTTCCCCAAATGTGGGAAACTTGACTGCATATTTTGTGTTTCCCCTGGTCGGCTCTCGTATAATTCAGATCTCTTTGTCTCAGGTCTCTCTCCAGCCTAGTTTGCTGTCTGTTTCCACTTCTCTTTTCTTGAGCCGCTCCCTTCTATGCCCTTGCGCACTATCCTGACTTCTCCCGTCTGCTTACTTTGTACCTTCCAACGCACAATGCGAACTACAGGTAGTGCTGCAGGGCCCACACCCTTTTACTTGCCTTACAGAGCAGCTCTGGAGCTGTTACAGTGCCCAACTGCTGCAAGAAATCAGCTTGAATGCTTCAGGGGCTGGGGCATAGCCAACATGAGCCCCACACCGAAGGAGGGTGGAGGTGTTAAATGCGAACTAGGGGTCATCCAAGCGCCGCAAAAGGCCGCCATGCCCTGCACGCCCCTTTTCTCTTTTCATATGCAGACGAGGGTTGAAGCCAACTTTGACCCACTGCTTGGATGACATCACCATATGCAAATCCATCTGCTGCAGGCCTTCCCCCAGGAATGCTTGCACTAGTTGTTGCATTTGGTTTGTTGTTTGGGGGTGCTTCAGTATTAGGCAGCCTTCTGCCCTCCCATGTTCATCTAAAAATATGTGTTCTCTCTGCAGTTGTTGTCCCCAGATGAGAGTTCCCTTGTGCTGCCTCAGTTGAATCTCCTTTACTTGACAGAGATGTGCCTGAAAAGTGGCCCTCCCCAGCCCTATCCCAAATCATACTTATTTTGCATAGGAGATACCATGGTCATGAAGATTGTTCTCCCAGGGTGAGGTTCATTCATTGCATTCTGGGTATGCTGACCCCTGTGATTTCCGCAAATGTGGGAAACTCGACAGCATTATTTGTGGTAGTGGGGGACTGTGTTTGTGCTTTCTTCTGGTCAGCTCTGGTAAAAGTCAGATTTCTTTGTCTCAGATCTTCCTCTAGCCTTGTTCTTCTTTCGAGAGTTCCCTTGTGCTGCCTCAGTTGGATCTCCTTCACTTGACAGGGGGGTGTCCGAGCAGCAACCCTCCCCAGCTCTAGCCCAACTTCTACTTACCTGCCAGGTGAGATACTATTAAGTTGATTTTTGAAAGAAAACAATACTGTCAATATACTATTAAAACAAATTAAAATGGTAAAAGTTATTGTACTTTAAGTAAAAATAAAAGAGCTAAAATATCAATCCCAGTTTTGGATTACTTTAATTAACAAAAAAAATGCATATAGCAGAGGATAGTTTCAATCTGCCTACCTCTGGGTTATGGGCCCAGCATGCTTCCATTGCAGTACTCTGCTGCACATGTAAGTGCAAGAGATCCTGAAGCACTCACTCATCATGGGAAAGTACCAATGTGTTTCTTCGTTGGTTGATCTAAGAAACATCTTACAAAAACTCTCCAGATTATTGACTTTTTAAAGTTTTTCTAGGAATCGTTCTAGATGAATGCTTATTAGCCTTTGTCAGTATGCACTTTTGCAAAGTGTCTCTGTGGCGCAATCAGTTAGTGTGTTTGGCTACTAACCAAAATGTTGGTGGTTCAATCCCACCCAGGGATGTAATTGACTTTGTGATCAGGTTTTGGTAATCTTTAAGTAGACAAGTCAAAATTTCAAACCCCCTCTTATGATGTAGGGTACCTGGCCTTCTCTGATGTAATCAGAGTTAGATTTGATTAAGTGATTTTATAAAAAATAGCTAGGAAGCACAATTTAGCAGTGGGTTGCAGAGAAAAAGAAAAATGCTGGCAGAAAAATCCAATTGAGTGATTAAACAGCTCTTCATTTTCTGGCTTTATTTTTATGCTAACAAATTTGGTCTCTGAAAAGGGTCCACAAAGCCAAGTCTCTGATTAACACCTTTGTAGGGATGGTTTTTCACCTATTACTAAATTAAACTTGCTTCATTGGAAAGGCAGCAAGATGCATCCTCATTTCAATGTCTACTGAAATAATACAGGTTGACACCAGGAAACATTAACGCCACTGCATCCTTGCTGCTTTCTCATGTGGAAGTCTGTTTAATGTGAAAACAAGGTGATATCTAATTAGCGCACAGGTAAGGAATTAAGAAAATATTTAAGGGTGAAGATGTTTCTCACAAAATCGTTGCCCCAATGCATCATTGAAATTCAAGCTGGAAAGATGATTTTAATATATCACTTGTACATTTTGTATTGCTCTTCTGGTGACAATGTAGTTTGTTTTTGTCAATTACCACTTTAATAACAGGGTAAAGAAAATTAAGTGGATTTTTGAAAGAAAACAATACTGTCAATATACTATTAAAACAAATTAAAATGGTAAAAGTTATTGTACTTTAAGTAAAATTAAAAGAGCTAAAATATCAATCACAGTTTTGGATTACTTAATTAAAAAAATGCATATAGCAGAGGATAGTTTCAATCTGCCTACCTCTGGGTTATGGGCCCAGCATGCTTCCATTGCAGTACTCTGCTGCACATGTAAGTGCAAGAGATCCTGAAGCACTCACTCATCATGGGAAAGTACCAATGTGTTTCTTCGTTGGTTGATTTAAGAAACATCTTACAAAAACTCTCCAGATTATTGACTTTTTAAAGTTTTTCTAGGAAACGTTCTAGATGAATGCTTATTAGCCTTTGTCAGTATGTACTTTTTGCAAAGTGTCTCTGTGGCACAATCGGTTAGTGTGTTCGGCTATTAACCAATAGGTTGGTGGTTCAATCCCACCCAGGGACGTAATTGACCTTGTTATCAGATTTTGGTGATCTTTAAGTAGACAAGTCAAAATTTCAAACCCCCTCTTATGGTGTAGGGTACCTGGCCTTCTCTGATGTAATCAGAGTTAGATTTGATTAAGTGATTTTATAAAACAACAGATAGGAAGTACAATTTAGCAGTGGGTTGCAGAGAAAAAGAAAAATGCTGGCAGAAAAATCCAATTGAGTGATTAAACAGCTCTTCATTTTCTGGCTTTATTTTTATGCTAACAAATTTGTTCTCTGAAAAGGGTCCACAAAGCCAAGTCTCTGATTAACACCTTTGTAGGGATGGTTTTTCACCTATTACTAAATTAAACTTGCTTCATTGGAAAGGCAGCAAGATGCATCCTCATTTCAATGTCTACTGAAATAATACAGGTTGACACCAGGAAACATTAACGCCACTGCATCCTTGCTGCTTTCTCATGTGGAAGTCTGTTTAATGTGAAAACAAGGTGATATCTAATTAGCGCACAGGTAAGGAATTAAGAAAATATTTAAGGGTGAAGATGTTTCTCACAAAATCGTTGCCCCAATGCATCATTGAAATTCAAGCTGGAAAGATGATTTTAATATATCACTTGTACATTTTGTATTGCTCTTCTGGTGACAATGTAGTTTGTTTTTGTCAATTACCACTTTAATAACAGGGTAAAGAAAATTAAGTGGATTTTTGAAAGAAAACAATACTGTCAATATACTATTAAAACAAATTAAAATGGTAAAAGTTATTGTACTTTAAGTAAAATTAAAAGAGCTAAAATATCAATCACAGTTTTGGATTACTTAATTAAAAAAATGCATATAGCAGAGGATAGTTTCAATCTGCCTACCTCTGGGTTATGGGCCCAGCATGCTTCCATTGCAGTACTCTGCTGCACATGTAAGTGCAAGAGATCCTGAAGCACTCACTCATCATGGGAACGTACCAATGTGTTTCTTCGTTGGTTGATTTAAGAAACATCTTACAAAAACTCTCCAGATTATTGACTTTTTAAAGTTTTTCTAGGAAACGTTCTAGATGAATGCTTATTAGCCTTTGTCAGTATGCACTTTAGCAAAGTGTCTCTGTGGCGCAATCAGTTAGTGTGTTTGGCTACTAACCAGAAGGTTGGTGGTTCAATCCCACCCAGGGACGTAATTGATCTTGTGATCATATTTTGGTGATCTTTAAGTAGTCAAGTCAAAATTTCAAACCCCCTCTTATGGTGTAGGGTACCTGGCCTTCTCTGATGTAATCAGAGTTAGATTTGATTAAGTGATTTTATAAAAAAAAACAGATAGGAAGTACAATTTAGCAGTGGGTTGCAGAGAAAAAGAAAAATGCTGGCAGAAAAATCCTATTGAGTGATTAAACAGCTCTTCATTTTCTGGCTTTATGTTTATGCTAACAAATTTGTTCTCTGAAAAGTGTCCACAAAGCCAAGTCTCTGATTAACACCTTTGTAGGGATGGTTTTTCACCTATTACTAAATTAAACTTGCTTCATTGGAAAGGCAGCAAGATGCATCCTCATTTCAATGTCTACTGAAATAATACAGGTTGACACCAGGAAACATTAACGCCACTGCATCCTTGCTGCTTTCTCATGTGGAAGTCTGTTTAATGTGAAAACAAGGTGATATCTAATTAGCACACAGGTAAGGAATTAAGAAAATATTTAAGGGTGAAGATGTTTCTCACAAAATCGTTGCCCCAATGCATCATTGAAATTCAAGCTGGAAAGATGATTTTAATATATCACTTGTACATTTTGTATTGCTCTTCTGGTGACAATGTAGTTTGTTTTTGTCAATTATCACTTTAATAATAGGGTAAAGAAAATTAAGTGGATTTTTGAAAGAAAACAATACTGTCAATATACTATTAAAACAAATTAAAATGGTAAAAGTTATTGTACTTTAAGTAAAATTAAAAGAGCTAAAATATCAATCCCAGTTTTGGATTACTTTAATTTAAAAAAATGCATATAGCAGAGGATAGTTTCAATCTGCCTACCTCTGGGTTATGGGCCCAGCATGCTTCCATTGCAGTACTCTGCTGCACATGTAAGTGCAAGAGATCCTGAAGCAATCACTCATCATGGGAAAGTACCAATGTGTTTCTTCGTTGGTTGATTTAAGAAACATCTTACAAAAACTCTCCAGATTATTGACTTTTTAAAGTTTTTCTAGGAAACGTTCTAGATGAATGCTTATTAGCCTTTGTCAGTATGTACTTTTTGCAAAGTGTCTCTGTGGCACAATCGGTTAGTGTGTTCGGCTATTAACCAATAGGTTGGTGGTTCAATCCCACCCAGGGACGTAATTGACCTTGTTATCAGATTTTGGTGATCTTTAAGTAGTCAAGTCAAAATTTCAAACCCCCTCTTATGGTGTAGGGTACCTGGCCTTCTCTGATGTAATCAGAGTTAGATTTGATTAAGTGATTTTATAAAAAAAAACAGATAGGAAGTACAATTTAGCAGTGGGTTGCAGAGAAAAAGAAAAATGCTGGCAGAAAAATCCTATTGAGTGATTAAACAGCTCTTCATTTTCTGGCTTTATGTTTATGCTAACAAATTTGTTCTCTGAAAAGTGTCCACAAAGCCAAGTCTCTGATTAACACCTTTGTAGGGATGGTTTTTCACCTATTACTAAATTAAACTTGCTTCATTGGAAAGGCAGCAAGATGCATCCTCATTTCAATGTCTACTGAAATAATACAGGTTGACACCAGGAAACATTAACGCCACTGCATCCTTGCTGCTTTCTCATGTGGAAGTCTGTTTAATGTGAAAACAAGGTGATATCTAATTAGCGCACAGGTAAGGAATTAAGAAAATATTTAAGGGTGAAGATGTTTCTCACAAAATCGTTGCCCCAATGCATCATTGAAATTCAAGCTGGAAAGATGATTTTAATATATCACTTGTACATTTTGTATTGCTCTTCTGGTGACAATGTAGTTTGTTTTTGTCAATTACCACTTTAATAACAGGGTAAAGAAAATTAAGTGGATTTTTGAAAGAAAACAATACTGTCAATATACTATTAAAACAAATTAAAATGGTAAAAGTTATTGTACTTTAAGTAAAATTAAAAGAGCTAAAATATCAATCACAGTTTTGGATTACTTAATTAAAAAAATGCATATAGCAGAGGATAGTTTCAATCTGCCTACCTCTGGGTTATGGGCCCAGCATGCTTCCATTGCAGTACTCTGCTGCACATGTAAGTGCAAGAGATCCTGAAGCACTCACTCATCATGGGAACGTACCAATGTGTTTCTTCGTTGGTTGATTTAAGAAACATCTTACAAAAACTCTCCAGATTATTGACTTTTTAAAGTTTTTCTAGGAAACGTTCTAGATGAATGCTTATTAGCCTTTGTCAGTATGCACTTTAGCAAAGTGTCTCTGTGGCGCAATCAGTTAGTGTGTTTGGCTACTAACCAGAAGGTTGGTGGTTCAATCCCACCCAGGGACGTAATTGATCTTGTGATCATATTTTGGTGATCTTTAAGTAGTCAAGTCAAAATTTCAAACCCCCTCTTATGGTGTAGGGTACCTGGCCTTCTCTGATGTAATCAGAGTTAGATTTGATTAAGTGATTTTATAAAAAAAAACAGATAGGAAGTACAATTTAGCAGTGGGTTGCAGAGAAAAAGAAAAATGCTGGCAGAAAAATCCTATTGAGTGATTAAACAGCTCTTCATTTTCTGGCTTTATGTTTATGCTAACAAATTTGTTCTCTGAAAAGTGTCCACAAAGCCAAGTCTCTGATTAACACCTTTGTAGGGATGGTTTTTCACCTATTACTAAATTAAACTTGCTTCATTGGAAAGGCAGCAAGATGCATCCTCATTTCAATGTCTACTGAAATAATACAGGTTGACACCAGGAAACATTAACGCCACTGCATCCTTGCTGCTTTCTCATGTGGAAGTCTGTTTAATGTGAAAACAAGGTGATATCTAATTAGCGCACAGGTAAGGAATTAAGAAAATATTTAAGGGTGAAGATGTTTCTCACAAAATCGTTGCCCCAATGCATCATTGAAATTCAAGCTGGAAAGATGATTTTAATATATCACTTGTACATTTTGTATTGCTCTTCTGGTGACAATGTAGTTTGTTTTTGTCAATTACCACTTTAATAACAGGGTAAAGAAAATTAAGTGGATTTTTGAAAGAAAACAATACTGTCAATATACTATTAAAACAAATTAAAATGGTAAAAGTTATTGTACTTTAAGTAAAATTAAAAGAGCTAAAATATCAATCACAGTTTTGGATTACTTAATTAAAAAAATGCATATAGCAGAGGATAGTTTCAATCTGCCTACCTCTGGGTTATGGGCCCAGCATGCTTCCATTGCAGTACTCTGCTGCACATGTAAGTGCAAGAGATCCTGAAGCACTCACTCATCATGGGAACGTACCAATGTGTTTCTTCGTTGGTTGATTTAAGAAACATCTTACAAAAACTCTCCAGATTATTGACTTTTTAAAGTTTTTCTAGGAAACGTTCTAGATGAATGCTTATTAGCCTTTGTCAGTATGCACTTTAGCAAAGTGTCTCTGTGGCGCAATCAGTTAGTGTGTTTGGCTACTAACCAGAAGGTTGGTGGTTCAATCCCACCCAGGGACGTAATTGATCTTGTGATCATATTTTGGTGATCTTTAAGTAGTCAAGTCAAAATTTCAAACCCCCTCTTATGGTGTAGGGTACCTGGCCTTCTCTGATGTAATCAGAGTTAGATTTGATTAAGTGATTTTATAAAAAAAAACAGATAGGAAGTACAATTTAGCAGTGGGTTGCAGAGAAAAAGAAAAATGCTGGCAGAAAAATCCTATTGAGTGATTAAACAGCTCTTCATTTTCTGGCTTTATGTTTATGCTAACAAATTTGTTCTCTGAAAAGTGTCCACAAAGCCAAGTCTCTGATTAACACCTTTGTAGGGATGGTTTTTCACCTATTACTAAATTAAACTTGCTTCATTGGAAAGGCAGCAAGATGCATCCTCATTTCAATGTCTACTGAAATAATACAGGTTGACACCAGGAAACATTAACGCCACTGCATCCTTGCTGCTTTCTCATGTGGAAGTCTGTTTAATGTGAAAACAAGGTGATATCTAATTAGCACACAGGTAAGGAATTAAGAAAATATTTAAGGGTGAAGATGTTTCTCACAAAATCGTTGCCCCAATGCATCATTGAAATTCAAGCTGGAAAGATGATTTTAATATATCACTTGTACATTTTGTATTGCTCTTCTGGTGACAATGTAGTTTGTTTTTGTCAATTATCACTTTAATAATAGGGTAAAGAAAATTAAGTGGATTTTTGAAAGAAAACAATACTGTCAATATACTATTAAAACAAATTAAAATGGTAAAAGTTATTGTACTTTAAGTAAAATTAAAAGAGCTAAAATATCAATCCCAGTTTTGGATTACTTTAATTTAAAAAAATGCATATAGCAGAGGATAGTTTCAATCTGCCTACCTCTGGGTTATGGGCCCAGCATGCTTCCATTGCAGTACTCTGCTGCACATGTAAGTGCAAGAGATCCTGAAGCAATCACTCATCATGGGAAAGTACCAATGTGTTTCTTCGTTGGTTGATTTAAGAAACATCTTACAAAAACTCTCCAGATTATTGACTTTTTAAAGTTTTTCTAGGAAACGTTCTAGATGAATGCTTATTAGCCTTTGTCAGTATGCACTTTTGAAAAGTGTCTCTGTGGCTCAATCAGTTAGTGTGTTTGGCTACTAACCAGAAGTTTGGTGGTTCAATCCCACCCAGGGACGTAATTGACTTTGTGATCAGATTTTGGTGATTTTTAAGTAGTCAAGTCAAAATTTCAAACCCCCATATTATGGTGTAGGGTACCTGGCCTTCTCTGATGTAATCAGAGTTAGATTTGATTAAGTGATTTTATAAAAAAATTGCTAGGAGGCACAATTTAGCAGTGGGTTGCAGAGAAAAAAAAATATGCTGGCAGAAAAATCCAATTGAGTGATTAAACAGCTCTTCATTTGCTGGCTTTATTTTTATGCTAACAAATTTGTTCTCTGAAAAGTGTCCACAAAGCCAAGTCTCTGATGAACACCTTTGTAAGGATGGTTTTTTACCTATTACTAAATTAAACTTGCTTCATTGGAAAGGCAGCAAGATGCATCCTCATTTCAATGTCTACTGAAATAATACGGGTTGACACCAGGAAACATTAACGCCAATGCATCCTTGCTGCTTTCTCATGTGGAAGTCTGTTTAATGTGAAAACAAGGTGATATCTAATTAGCACACAGGTAAGGAATTAAGAAAATCTTTATTTAAGGGTGAAGATGTTTCTCACAAAATCGTTGCCCCAATGCATCATTGAAATTCAAGCTGGAAAGATGATTTTTATATATCACTTGTACATTTTGTATTGCTCTTCTGGTGACAATGTAGTTTGTTTTTGTCAATTACCATTTTAATAATAGGGTAAAGAAAATTAAGTGGATTTTTGAAAGAAAACAATACTGTCAATATACTATTAAAACAAATTAAAATGGTAAAAGTTATTGTACTTTAAGTAAAAATAAAAGAGCTAACATATCAGTCCCAGTTTTGGATTACTTTAATTAACAAAAAAAATGCATATAGCAGATGATAGTTTCAATCTGCCTACCTCTGGTAATGGGCCCAGCATGCTTCCATTGCAGTACTCTGCTGCACATGTAAGTGCAAGAGATCCTGAAGCACTCACTCATCATGGGAAAGTACCAATGTGTTTCTTCGTTGGTTGATTTAAGAAAATTCTTACAAAAACTCTCCAGATTATTGACTTTTTAAAGTTTTTCTAGGAAACGTTCTAGATGAATGCTTATTAGCCTTTGTCAGTATGTACTTTTCGCAAAGTGTCTCTGTGGCGCAATAGGTTAGTGTGTTCGGCTATTAACCAAAAGTTTGGTGGTTCAATCCCACCCAGGGACGTAATTGACCTTGTTATCAGATTTTGGTGATCTTTAAGTAGACAAGTCAAAATTTCAAACCCCCTCTTATGGTGTAGGGTACCTGGCCTTCTCTGATGTAGTTAGATTTGATTAAGTGATTTTATAAAAAAACAGATAGGAAGTACAATTTAGCAGTGGGTTGCAGAGAAAAAGAAAAATGCTGGCAGAAAAATCCTATTGAGTGATTAAACAGCTTTTCATTTTCTGGCTTTATGTTTATGCTAACAAATTTGTTCTCTGAAAAGTGTCCACAAAGCCAAGTCTCTGATTAACACCTTTGTAGGGATGGTTTTTCACCTATTACTAAATTAAACTTGCTTCATTGGAAAGGCAGTAAGATGCATCCTCATTTCAATGTCTACTGAAATAATACAGGTTGACACCTGGAAACATTAACGCCACTGCATCCTTGCTGCTTTCTCATGTGGAAGTCTGTTTAATGTGAAAACAAGGTGATATCTAATTAGCACACAGGTAAGGAATTACGAAAATCTTTATTTAAGGGTGAAGATGTTTCTCACAAAATCGTTGCCCCAATGCATCATTGAAATTCAAGCTGGAAAGATGATTTTAATATATCACTTGTACATTTTGTATTGCTCTTCTAGTGACAATGTAGTTTGTTTTTGTCAATTACCATTTTAATAATAGGGTAAAGAAAATTAAGTGGATTTTTGAAAGAAAACAATACTGTCAATATACTATTAAAACAAATTAAAATGGTAAAAGTTATTGTACTTTAAGTAAAAATAAAAGAGCCAAAATATCAATCCCAGTTTTGGATTACTTTAATTTAAAAAAATGCATATAGCAGAGGATAGTTTCAATCTGCCTACCTCTGGGTTATGGGCCCAGCATGCTTCCATTGCAGTACTCTGCTGCACATGTAAGTGCAAGAGATCCTGAAGCACTCACTCATCATGGGAAAGTACCAATGTGTTTCTTCGTTGGTTGATTTAAGAAACATCTTACAAAAACTCTCCAGATTATTGACTTTTTAAAGTTTTTCTAGGAAACGTTCTAGATGAATGCTTATTAGCCTTTGTCAGTATGTACTTTTTGCAAAGTGTCTCTGTGGCGCAATCAGTTAGTGTGTTTGGCTACTAACCCAAAGGTTGGTGGTTCAATCCCACCCAGGGATGTAATTGACCTTGTGATCAGGTTTTGGTGATCTTTAAGTAGACAAGTCAAAATTTCAAACCCCCTCTTATAAGTGTGGCATATACCTGCGCTTGCTCGCGGGGTGAGGACATCTCCCTAATTGAATTCAGCGATATGAATAGAGGTTGTGCAGCAGCCACAGAAAGGGTTAATCTCTGCAGCTTGTTACTAAATTACATTGTTGCAATTTTAGCTGGGAGCTGCAATAATTACTCTAATACATAACACAGCCAACACTTCTATATTCACACAATATACTGCATGGTGAATATATAAGTGGTGCTTACTAAACAGCACCTCCTACTGCATTCCACATCACCGCTGGTCACACTCATATCAGGCCCATAATGCTGTATTGCCATAGTGGTGCTCACTACTGCCATAGTGGTGCTTACTATATAACACCAGGTGCTGTGCAGTGGTCAAAACACACTAACTGGTCCCATGCTGTTGTTGAACTAAAGGCCTATACACACGATGAGATTCTGTCTATGCTAATAGGTTTAAAAAGGTTACATAAAAGCTACTTTATGTATTTATTCATTAAAGTTTTTAAGTTGTATTTTACAACCATACAATGATATGATATATAATGTATCGTATAATCATTACATAATGTTGATGGCATTGAATTGTCTCTGCCTTGACTAGTGGCAGCAGCTTCAGCACTTGGTGGAAGTGGATCTTGATCTTTCCCTATTTTACCCTCCACCTTTTTGTTCTCCATTTTTTAATGTGTGGAATTATATGCCAGTAATATATCTGGAATTAGACGGTGGTAATGTCTGGAATTAGATACCACTAGATAGATACCAGATATCACTGTGACTGGAATGATGACATATGCACAGTGACAGGACACTACCACAGCACCCTACAGCAGCCATATGCGGCACAAGACACTGGAGTATTAGTAATGTACTGTAGTATACTGAGCACCACAAGACAATGAGCAGTGATACGGAGCACTGATGAGATTACTAGAACTGACACTGAGCAGCCAGATGCAGCACTGGACTATTAGTAATGTTCTGTAGTATACTGAGCACCACAATGCAGCACAAGACAATGAGCAGTGATACTGAGCACTGATGAGGATACTAGAACTGACACTGAGCAGCAAGATGCAGCACTGGACTATTAGTAATGTACTCTAGTATACTGAGCACCACAATGCAGCACAAGACAATGAGCAGTGATACTGAGCACTGATGAGGATACTACTGAGAACTGACACTGAGCAGGAGAGACACACTACAATTTCATCTTGCGCCTCTTTTTTATTTATCTTTGCATCATGTGCTGTTTGGGGCTATTTTTTTAAGTGCCATCCTGTCTGACACTACAGTGCCACTCCTAGATAAGCCAGGTGTTTGTGCTGCCCCCTTGGGTCGCTTAGCTTAGTCATCCAGGGACCTTGGTGCAAATTTTAGGACTAAAAATAATATTGGGAGGTGTGAGGTGTTCAGAATAGACTGGAAAGGAGTAGAAATTATGGTTATTGAGCTTAATACTATAGGATCAAAATTACCCCCAAATTCTATGATTTTAGCTGTTTGAGGTTTTAAAAAAAAATCACCCAAATCCAAAACCCGAAAGGGTGGTTTTGCCAAAACGCGTCCGTATCCAAAACACAACTGCGGATCCGAAACCAAAACCAAAACATGAAACACGAAAAATGCCCGCTGCACATCTCTAGTTAGGGGAGAAGCATGTAGCCTTGTAGACTATGCACAGCTATATCTAGAAAAATATACGATCTAATCTTTAACCAACCAATGCAAGAAAGTATTTAATGTGAAAATACGAAACACTAGACTAATTGGAGGTGCGCCCTAAAGCAAATTACAATGTTAGGATTAGGGGGTTCGGAAAGACCTCTAGTGTATACACTACTATATACATTTTAAGATAGGAAGGTACAAATTACATATTCACATTGCATCTATGGGCTGGATTCAAATGTCCCTTTCCTCCCTCAATCGTGCCCGTCAGCAGTTATTCTAATGTTGCTGCCAACGGGTGCGACATGTTTATTTCAGCTCGCTACCCCCAGGGGAAACAAGCTGAAATGTGTGCAAAGAGACCCATTTGGGCAACCAAACGGTGTCTTTTCACGATCGCGCCCATTACTTTATTCAGGTTTAGGTGCTTTGTGCACCTAAACCAGAGTGTAATGGGCGCAATAATTGAGGGCATTTGAATTTCCCTTATATGTGTGTGTGTGATATACACACAGACACACATACTGTATTTCTTTATATAATGGACACCTCAGTTTCTATTCATTCATGTCCTGCCCCCTACTCTGTCAGACCCCTTCCCCTCTACTTTTCTGACCCCAAACGCCACTCATTCTTGTTGAGTGCTGGTGGGCCCATTCAGAATTTTGCTATGGGGCCCACAAAGGTCTAGTTACGCCACTGGGCAGGGTTATAGAGGAGGCGGTGCAAGGCATCCTGGGAACAGTCAAAGCTTTAGCCTGTTGGTGCCTTGGATCAACATCCAACTCTACACCCCGATGTTAGTGTAGTGCCTTTTGGGGTTAAGGTTTTACAGAAAGTTACAGGTTTTTTTAATTTAGTAAAATATGCCCCATTTTAAAGATAGGACATTTAAATTTGTTGCACCTGTGCAGTACATAGCAGCCTGCAGGGCATGTACAGTGGCTTCATTTGGGTGCACATACATTGCCGGCTCCTGGTCGCAAACTGAAATTATTGTGTGTAAGTGGAATTAGCGGTGTTTATGTCATACAGGGGGGTGGGGGAGGTTTGTGGTTGGTGGGGGGCACGCTGTGCGATTATTATCCTGCATCTATACATACATGCGCTAACACCTGGACATACACTGATGTACCCACACCTAATATCCATACATACACGCCCTGACACCTGGACATACACCAACATTCCCACACCTGCATCTATACATACACATGCTGACACCTGGACATACACCAACATACAAGCACCTGCATCTATATATACACGCGCTGACAAATGGACATACACCGACGTACCCACACTTGCATCTATACATACATGCACTGACATCTGGACATGCAAGCACCTGTATCTATACATACACGCGCTGACACCTGAACCTACACTGACGTTCCCACACCTGCATCTATACATACACATTCTGACACCTGGACATACACAGACGTACCCACACCTGCATCTATACATACACGCGTTGACACCTGGACGTACACTGACGTACACACACCTACATCTATATATGCATGGATGCAAATGTGGGTACGTCTGTATACGTCCAGGTGTTAGCATGCGTATGTATAGATGTTAGGTGTGGGTACATCAGTGTATGTCCAGGTGTCAGCACATGTATGTATAGATTCACATGTGAGTAAGCCGGTGTACGTCCACGTGTCAGCATGTGTAGGTATAGATGCAGGTGTGGGTACGTTGGTGTACGTTTAGGGGTCAGCGTGTTTATGATGTTGGTGTGTGTATGTCAGTGTACGTACAGATATAGGTGTGTGTATGTATGTATGTATGTATATGTATAGAGGAAGGTGTGATACATACATATAACACATACATGATAGATACATACATATATCACACACACAATAGATAGATAGATAGATAGATAGATAGAACACATACATACAAGATAGATACATACATACATACATGATAGATACATATATACACACATACGATAGATAGATAGATAGATCACAAACATATATGATTCATACATATATCACACACACATGATACATACATGAGAAAGACCTGGGATGGTGATGAGGCCCGGGCCCCCTGCTGATGTTGCGTTGAGGAAGGCAGTGTTCCAGGGCGGATGCCAGTCGGGGAGAGCGCCACGCAGCCCGGGAAAAATACTGCTGAGGAGCTACATCTGGAAGAGCCCCAGGGAGGGAGAGAGAGTGCCACGTTCCACATGCCCCATCCTGCGCGGCACACTCTGCAGGCCTGCACATGGGAAGGGAGGTCTCTGGCCACACAAACTCACCCTGCTGCTGAAGCCCCGCTGCTGTCCCCATCAGCGCTCTCCAGCGGGGAGCAGGGCCAGGATGAACCTCAACCTGTGAGCACTATCTTCATGATCAAGAGATCTCATATGCAAGATAAGTATGTGTTGGGATAGGGCTGGGGAGGGCGGCTGCTCGGGCACACCCTCGTCAAGTTAAGGAGATTTAACTGAGGAAGCACAAGGGAACTCTCGTCTGGGGACAACAACTGCAGGGAGACCACATCTTTTCAGATGAACATGGGAGGGCGGAAGGCTGCCTAATACTGAAGCACCCTCAGACATTAAACCATATGCAACAACTATTGCAAGCATTCCTGGGGGAAGGTCTGCAGCAGACGGATTTGCATACGGTGATGTCATCCAAGCAGTGGGCCAAAGTTGGCTGGAACCCTCATCTGTATATGAAAAGAGAAAAGGGGCATGCGGGGCATGGCGGCCTTTTGCGGCGCTTGGATAACCCCAAGTTTGCATTAAACACCCCCACCCTCCTTCGGTGTGGGGCTCATGTTGGCCATGCCCAAGCCCCTGAAGCATTCAAGCTGATTTCTTGCAGCAGCTGGGCACTGTAACAGCTTCAGAGCTGCTCTACAAGACAAGTAAAAGGGTGTGGGCCCTGCAGCACCACCGGTAGTTTGCATACACACATATATAGGACAGCATCTCTTATATGCCCCAGGGTCAATAAAATAGTATCCTTGTCTAGGCTATCCATCCCCTCAGATAAGGCATTTGTCCATGCCGCTACAGCACTACACACCCAGGTCGACGCAATTGCCGGTCTGAGTAAGGTACCTGAATGTGTATAAATGGACTTCAGGGTAATCTCCTGTTTGCGGTCAGCACACTCTTTGAGGGTAGCCGTATCCTGGGACGGGAAGGCTACCTTCTTGGATAAGCGTGTTAATGCTTTGTCCACCCTAGGGGAGGATTCCCATCGTAACCTATCCGTTGATGGGAAAGGATACGCCATAAGAATCCTTTTGGAAATCTGCAGTCTTTTATCTGGAGATTCCTAAGCTTTTTCACATAACTCGTTCAGCTCGTGTGAGGGGGGAAAGGTTACCTCAGGCTTCTTTCCCTTGTACATATGTACCCTCTTGTCAGCGACAGGGGGTTACTCTGTGATGTGCAAAACATATTTTATTGCCATAATCATAAATCGAATGGATTTTGCCAATTTTGGCTGTAACTTTGCATCATCGTAATCGACACTGGAGTCAGAATCCGTGTCGGTATCTGTGTCAACAATCTGGGATAGTGGGCGCTTATGAGACCCTGACAGTCCCTGCAACATAGGATCAGGCATGGGTTGAGACCCTGACTGTCCCAAAGCTTCTCCCTTGTCTAATCTTTTGTGCAATGAGTTTACACTAGCATTTAAAACATTCCACATATCCATCCAATCAGCTGTCGGCGGAGACACCACATTCATTTGCTCCCGCTCCTCTCTAATATAGCCTTCTTCCTCAGACATGTCAACACACGTGTACCGACACACCACACACACAGGGAATGCTTTTTCTGAAGACAGTTTCCCCACAAGGCCCTTTGGAGAGACAGAGAGAGAGTATGCCAGCACATACCCCAGCGCTATATAACCCAGGAATAAAACAGTAACTTATGCTGCATTCACACCGCAAATGCCGGGTCCTACCCGGTAAGACAAACGTGTACTTACCGGGTGGGATCCGGCATTTGCGCTCCGTTGCAGGCTTCCCGACCCGGCAATATACCGGGTCGGTTGCCATGACAACGGAGGCCGCAGCAGCAGCAGGGGCGGGGGTGAAGGCGGCGTCGGGAGATGAGCTCATCTCCAGCGCCGCCTCTCCCTATCTTGTGAATGGGAACCGTGTCGCATCGACACGGCTCCCATTCACACCGCACCTGACCCGGTAATCAACCCGGGTAAAACCCTTCTTTTTTACCGGGTTGATTTACCGGGTCAGGCGACCCGCTAAATCGCCCAGTGTGCTTTCACATCGCACACTGACCCGGTTCGACACGGCAATATGCCGTGTCGGTACCGGGTTATTTGTGCGATGTGAAAGGGGTATTAATGTTTGCCCAGTAGTGCTGCTGTATGTAATTTGCGAATTATGTGCCCCCCCCCCCTCTTTTCAACCCTCTTGTCTAACGTGGTATAAGCAGGGTAGAGTCCGGGGAGCTTCCTCTCAGCGGTGCTGTGGAGAAAAAATGGCGCTGGTGAGTGCTGAGGGAGAAGCCCCGCCCCCTCGGAGGCGGGCTTCTGTCCCGCTTAAACTGTAAAATTGGTGGGGGCTCATACATATATACAGTGCCCAGCTGTATATATGTTATATTTTTGCGAAAGAGGTTTATATTGCTGCCCAGGGCGCCCCCCCTGCGCCCTGCACCCTTACAGTGACCGGAGTATGTGAGGTGTATGGGAGCAAAGGCGCACAGCTGCAGTGCTGTGCGTTACCTCAGTGAAGATCATGAAGTCTTCTGCCGCCTCTGAAGTCTTCTTTTCTTCTCATACTCACCCGGCTTCTATCTTCCGGCTCTGCGAGGGGGACGGCGGCGCGGCTCTGGGATGGACGGCGAGGGTGAGACCCTGCGTACCAATCCCTCTGGAGCTAATGGTGTCCAGTAGCCTAAAAAGCAGGACCTTGCAACTCAGAGAGTAGGGCTGCTTCTCTCCCCTCAGTCCCTCGATGAGGGAGTCTGTTGACAGCAGTGCTCCCTGAAAATTAAAAACCTAACAAAATACTTTCTGTCAGAAAGCTCAGGAGAGCTCCTGAAAAGCACCCAGTCTCCACTGGGCACAGTATCAAACTGAGGTCTGGAGGAGGGGCATAGAGGGAGGAGCCAGTGCACACCCAGAACTAAAGTCTTTCTTAAAGTGCCCATGTCTCCTGCGGAGCCCGTCTATCCCCATGGTCCTTACGGAGTCCCCAGCATCCTCTAGGACGTTAGAGAAAATAGGATTTTAATACCTACTGGTAAATCCTTTTCTCTTAGTCCGTAGAGGATGCTGGGCACCCGTCCCAGTGCGTACTGTGTCTGCAGTTATTAAATGGCCCTTATCTCCAGAACATTTATGTGGAGACAACTTTCCTGACTTGACCATCTTCCATGGATGTTTTCCCCCTGTGTGACTGCTCCCCAGCCTCGGAGGGTTGCATCCGTGGTCCCTAGGATCCCGTCCTGGATCCCAAACCATCGCCCCTCTAGGTGGTGAGAACTGTGCAGCCACCAATGGAGTGAGATTCTGGTCTTGGAAGACAGGATTATCCTCCGGTGCATGTGTAGGTGGGATCCGGACCACTTGTCCAACAGGTCCCACTGGAACACTCTGGCATGGAACCTGCCAAACTGAATGGCCTCGTAGGCCGCAACCATCTTCCCCAACAACCGAATGCATTGATGGATTAACACTCTTGCTGGTTTCAGAATTTGTTTGACCAGACTCTGGATCTCCAGAGCCATTCCACTAGAAGAAAACCTCTTCTGTGTCCAGTATCACTCCCAAAAACAACAACCGCGTCATTAGGACCAACTGCGATTTTGGCAAGTTTAGGAGCCAACCATGTTGTTAAAGAACTGTCAGGGAGAGTAGATGTTTTGCACCAACTGGTACCTGGATCTCGCCTTTATCAGGAGATCATCCAAGTACGGGATAATTGTGACTCCTTGCTTGCGAAGGAGAACCATCATTTCCGCCATCACCCTGGTGAAAATCCTCGGAGCCGTGGACAGACCAAACGGCAACGTCTGAAATTGGTAATGACAATCCTGAATTGCAAACCTCAGGTAGCTTGATGCAGTGGCTAAATGGGAACATGTAAGTAGGCATCCTTTATGTCTACCAAAACCATGAAATCTCCTTTATCCCCTGGACTGGAGATCACTACCCTGAGAGATTCCATCTTGAAATTGAATTTCTTTAGGTAGAAAATAAGGGATTTCAGATTTAAGATTGGTCTGACTGAGCCGTCCAGCTTCGGGACCACGAAGAGGCTTGAATAAAAACCTTCTCCCTGCTGACTAAGGCTGATTTGAACAATCGGTGAGGGGGAACGTATTGAAACCCCAGTTTGTACCCTTGGGACACTATTTGTAAAACCCACGAGTCCAGGTCCGAATGAATCCAGAACTGACTGAAGAGTTTTAGACGTGCCCCCCAGTGGCGGAACTAGCGAGCAGTGGGCCCATGTGCGACAAAATGGCTTGGGCCCCCCCCCCCCCCATCCCATCCAAGTCCACCCCCTCACCCCTGGAGAGGATCTGGTGAGGGGGTCCTGCTCAGGGAAGTGGATACCTAGCAACAGTGCCGTAACTAGACATTTTAGCAGTGTGTGCAAGAAACGGCATTGGAGCCCCACCCCTGCATGCAAAACAGGGGCAGTGCGCGCCTTAGGCGCGCGCAAAAATACATAGTGGCGTGGCTTCGTGGTTAAGGGGTGTGGCCACAAAATAATACCAATTCATAAAACGGTGCACAGTAGTCTCCATTATTCAAATTACGCCGCACAGTAGAACCACTACACCAGGTAGAGACCCTTTTACTAGAAATGTGCACTTGAAATTTTTCGGGTTTTGTGTTTTGGTTTTGGGTTCGGTTCCGCGGCCGTGTTTTGGGTTCGACCGCGTTTTGGCAAAACCTCACCGAATTTTTTTTGTCGGATTCGGGTGTGTTTTGGATTCGGGTGTTTTTTTTTTCAAAAAACACTAAAAAACAGCTTAAATCATAGAATTTGGGGGTCATTTTGATCCCAAAGTATTATTAACCTCAAAAACTATAATTTCCACTCATTTTCAGTCTATTCTGAACACCTCACACCTCACAATATTATTTTTAGTCCTAAAATTTGCACCGAGGTCGCTGGATGACTAAGCTAAGCGACCCTAGTGGCCGACACAAACACCTGGCCCATCTAGGAGTGGCACTGCAGTGTCACGCAGGATGGCCCTTCCAAAAAACACTCCCCAAACAGCACATGACGCAAAGAAAAAAAGAGGCGCAATGAGGTAGCTGTGTGAGTAAGATAAGCGACCCTAGTGGCCGACACAAACACCTGGCCCATCTAGGAGTGGCACTGCAGTGTCACGCAGGATGGCCCTTCCAAAAAACACTCCCCAAACAGCACATGACGCAAAGAAAAAAAGAGGCGCAATGAGGTAGCTGTGTGAGTAAGATAAGCGACCCTAGTGGCCGACACAAACACCTGGCCCATCTAGGAGTGGCACTGCAGTGTCACGCAGGATGGCCCTTCAAAAAAATACTCCCCAAACAGCACATGACGCAAAGAAAAATTAAAGAAAAAAGAGGTGCAAGATGGAATTGTCCTTGGGCCCTCCCACCCACCCTTATGTTGTATAAACAGGACATGCACACTTTAACCAACCCATCATTTCAGTGACAGGGTCTGCCACACGACTGTGACTGAAATGACGGGTTGGTTTGGACCCCCACCAAAAAAGAAGCAATTAATCTCTCCTTGCACAAACTGGCTCTACAGAGGCAAGATGTCCACCTCATCATCATCCTCCGATATATCACCGTGTACATCCCCCTCCTCACAGATTATCAATTCGTCCCCACTGGAATCCACCATCTCAGCTCCCTGTGTACTTTGTGGAGGCAATTGCTGCTGGTCAATGTCTCCACGGAGGAATTGATTATAATTCATTTTAATGAACATCATCTTCTCCACATTTTCTGGAAGTAACCTCGTACGCCGATTGCTGACAAGGTGAGCGGCGGCACTAAACACTCTTTCGGAGTACACACTTGTGGGAGGGCAACTTAGGTAGAATAAAGCCAGTTTGTGCAAGGGCCTCCAAATTGCCTCTTTTTCCTGCCAGACGGACTGTCTGACGTGCCTACTTGGATGCGGTCACTCATATAATCCTCCACCATTCTTTCAATGGGGAGAGAATCATATGCAGTGACAGTAGACGACATGTCCGTAATCGTTGTCAGGTCCTTCAGTCCGGACCAGATGTCAGCATCAGCAGTCGCTCCAGACTGCCCTGCATCACCGCCAGCGGGTGGGCTCGGAATTCTGAGCCTTTTCCTCGCACCCCCAGTTGCGGGAGAATGTGAAGGAGGAGATGTTGACAGGTCGCGTTCCGCTTGACTTGACAATTTTCTCACCAGCAGGTCTTTGAACCCCAGCAGACTTGTGTGTGCCGGAAAGAGAGATCCAAGGTAGGTTTTAAATCTAGGATCGAGCACGGTGGCCAAAATGTAGTGCTCTGATTTCAACAGATTGACCACCCGTGAATCCTTGTTAAGCGAATTAAGGGCTCCATCCACAAGTCCCACATGCCTAGCGGAATCGCTCTGTGTTAGCTCCTCCTTCAATGTCTCCAGCTTCTTCTGCAAAAGCCTGATGAGGGGAATGACCTGACTCAGGCTGGCAGTGTCTGAACTGACTTCACGTGTGGCAAGTTCAAAGGGCAGCAGAACCTTGCACAACGTTGAAATCATTCTCCACTGCGCTTGAGACAGGTGCATTCCACCTCCTATATCGTGCTCAATTGTATAGGCTTGAATGGCCTTTTGCTGCTCCTCCAACCTCTGAAGCATATATAGGGTTGAATTCCACCTCGTTACCACTTCTTGCTTCAGATGATGGCAGGGCAGGTTCAGGCGTTTTTGGTGTTGCTCCAGTCTTCTGTACGTGGTGCCTGTACGCCGAAAGTGTCCCGCAATTCTTCTGGCCACCGACAGCATCTCTTGCACGCCCCTGTCGTTTTTTAAAAAATTCTGCACCACCAAATTCAAGGTATGTGCAAAACATGGGACGTGCTGGAATTTGCCCATATTTAATGCACACACAATATTGCTGGCGTTGTCCGATGCCACAAATCCACAGGAGAGTCCAATTGGGGTTAGCCATTCCGCGATGATCTTCCTCAGTTGCCGAAAGAGGTTTTCAGCTGTGTGCGTATTCTGGAAACCGGTGATACAAAGCGTAGCCTGCCTAGGAAAGAGTTGGCGTTTGCGAGATGCTGCTACTGGTGCCGCCGCTGCTGTTCTTGCGGCGGGAGTCCATACATCTACCCAGTGGGCTGTCACAGTCATATAGTCCTGACCCTGCCCTGCTCCACTTGTCCACATGTCCGTGGTTAAGTGGACATTGGGTACAACTGCATTTTTTTGGACACTGGTGAGTCTTTTTCTGACGTCCGTGTACATTCTCGGTATCGCCTGCCTAGAGAAGTGGAACCTAGATGGTATTTGGTAACGGGGGCACACTACCTCAAGAAATTGTCTAGTTCCCTGTGAACTAACGGCGGATACCGGACGCACGTCTAACACCAACATAGTTGTCAAGGCCTCAGTTATCTGCTTTGCAACAGGATGACTGCTGTGATATTTCATCTTCCTCGCAAAGGACTGTTGGACAGTCAATTGCTTGGTGGAAGTAGTAAAAGTGGGCTTACGACTTCCCCTCTGGGATGACCATCGACTCCCAGCAGCAACAACAGCAGCGCCAGCAGCAGTAGGCGTTACACGCAAGGATGCATCGGAGGAATCCCAGGCAGGAGAGGACTCGTCAGAATTGCCAGTGACATGGCCTGCAGGACTATTGGCATTCCTGGGGAAGGAGGAAATTGACACTGAGGGAGTTGGTGGGGTGGTTTGCGTGAGCTTGGTTACAAGAGGAAGGGATTTACTGGTCAGTGGACTGCTTCCGCTGTCGCCCAAAGTTTTTGAACTTGTCACTGACTTATTATGAATGCGCTGCAGGTGACGTATAAGGGAGGATGTTCCGAGGTGGTTAACGTCCTTACCCCTACTTATTACAGCTTGACAAAGGCAACACACGGCTTGACAAATGTTGTCCGCATTTCTGTTGAAATACTTCCACACCAAAGAGCTGATTTTTTTGGTATTTTCACCAGGCATGTCAATGGCCATATTCCTCCTACGGACAACAGGTGTCTCCCCGGGTGCCTGACTTAAACAAACCACCTCACCATCAGAATCCTCCTTGTCAATTTCCTCCCCAGCGCCAGCAACACCCATATCCTCCTCATCCTGGTGTACTTCAACACTGACATCTTCAATCTGACTATCAGGAACTGGACTGCGGGTGCTCCTTCCAGCACTTGCAGGGGGCGTGCAAATGGTGGAAGGCGCATGCTCTTCACGTCCAGTGTTGGGAAGGTCAGGCATCGCAACCGACACAATTGGACTCTCCTTGTGGATTTGGGATTTCGAAGAACGCACAGTTCTTTGCTGGGCTTTTGCCAGCTTGAGTCTTTTCATTTTTCTAGCGAGAGGCTGAGTGCTTCCATCCTCATGTGAAGCTGAACCACTAGCCATGAACATAGGCCAGGGCCTCAGCCGTTCCTTGCCACTCCGTGTGGTAAATGGCATATTGGCAAGTTTACGCTTCTCCTCCGACAATTTTATTTTAGATTTTTGAGTCCTTTTTTTACTGATATTTGGTGTTTTGGATTTTACATGCTCTGTACTATGACATTGGGCATCGGCCTTGGCAGACGACGTTGCTGGCATTTCATCGTCTCGGCCATGACTAGTGGCAGCAGCTTCAGCACGAGGTGGAAGTCGATCTTGATCTTTCCCTATTTTTGGAACCTCAACATTTTTGTTCTCCATATTTTAATAGGCACAACTAAAAGGCACCTCAGGTAAACAATGGAGATGGATGGATACTAGTATACTTATGGATGGACGAGCGACTGCCGACACAGAGGTAGCTACAGCCGTGGACTACCGTACTGTGTCTGCTGCTAATATAGACTGGATGATAATGAGATAAAATTAAAATATATATATATATCACACTAGTACTGCAGCCGGACAGGTATATATTATGTAATGACGGACCTGCTGGACACTGTCTGTCAGCACTGCAGACTCCTAAAGTAAGCTACTAGTATCAAGAAGATAGAAAAAAAAAAAAACACGGGTAGGTGGTATACAATTATGGATGGACGAGCGACTGCCGACACAGAGGTAGCTACAGCCGTGGACTACCGTACTGTGTCTGCTGCTAATATAGACTGGATGATAATGAGATAAAATTAAAATATATATATATATCACACTAGTACTGCAGCCGGACAGGTATATATATGTAATGACGGACCTGCTGGACACTGTCTGTCAGCACTGCAGACTCCTAAAGTAAGCTACTAGTATCAAGAAGATAGAAAAAAAAAAAAAACACGGGTAGGTGGTATACAATTATGGATGGACGAGCGACTGCCGACACAGAGGTAGCTACAGCCGTGGACTACCGTACTGTGTCTGCTGCTAATATAGACTGGATGATAATGAGATAAAATTAAAATATATATATATCACACTAGTACTGCAGCCGGACAGGTATATATTATGTAATGACGGACCTGCTGGACACTGTCTGTCAGCACTGCAGACTCCTAAAGTAAGCTACTAGTATCAAGAAGATAGAAAAAAAAAAAACACGGGTAGGTGGTATACAATTATGGATGGACGAGCGACTGCCGACACAGAGGTAGCTACAGCCGTGGACTACCGTACTGTGTCTGCTGCTAATATAGACTGGATGATAATGAGATAAAATTAAAATATATATATATATCACACTAGTACTGCAGCCGGACAGGTATATATTATGTAATGACGGACCTGCTGGACACTGTCTGTCAGACTCAGCACTGCAGACTCCTAAAGTAAGCTACTAGTATCAAGAAGATAGAAAAAAAAAACCACGGGTAGGTGGTATACAATTATGGATGGACGAGCGACTGCCGACACAGAGGTAGCTACAGCCGTGGACTACCGTACTGTGTCTGCTGCTAATATAGACTGGATGATAATGAGATAAAATTAAAATATATATATATATATCACACTAGTACTGCAGCCGGACAGGTATATATTATGTAATTACGGACCTGCTGGACACTGTCTGCAGAATGCGTTTATAAAAACACCACACGACGAGTGTTTAACTTTTTCAGGCAGACAATCACAATATACTGGTGGTCAGCAGACAATCACAATACTGGTGGTCAGTGGTCACTGGTCAGTCACACTGGCAGTGGCACTCTGGCAGCAAAAGTGTGCACTGTACTTAAAATATGTACTCCTGCTATAACTGCTCCCCAGTGTCCCCCACAATTAAGCTGTGTGAGCACTGCAGTGAGCACTCAGCAGTCAGATAATGATATACAGTATTACATATGATGCAGCACACTGGGCTGAGCACAGATATGGTATGTGTGACTGTGTCACACTGTGTATCGTTTTTTTTCAGGCAGAGAACGGATTAATTAAACTGGTGGCACTGGTGTCACTGGTCACACTATCAGCAGCAAGTAGTACTCCTCCTATATGCTCCCCAAAATTTGTGTCTCTCTCTAGTACTCTAGTCACTCTAAACGGAGAGGACGCCAGCCACGTCCTCTCCCTATCAATCTCAATGCACGTGTGAAAATGGCGGCGACGCGCGGCTCCTTATATAGAATCCGAGTCTCGCGATAGAATCCGAGCCTCGCGAGAATCCGACAGCGGGATGATGACGTTCGGGCGCGCTGGGTTAACCGAGCAAGGCGGGAGGATCCGAGCCTGCTCGGCCCCGTGTAAAAAAAGCTGAAGTTCGGCGGGTTCGGATTCCGAGAAACCGAACCCGCTCATCTCTACCTTTTACACCTTACGGCGGACAGATTCCTCTTTTTACAGATTACAGCAGACAGCGTCCTCTTTTTACACATTACAGCAGACAGCGTCCCCTTTTTACACATTACGGCAGACAGCATCCCCCTTTTTTACACAACGGCAGACAGCGTGCCCTTGTTACACATAGCGGCAGACAGCGTACACTTTTTTCACATAACGGCAGACAGCCTGCCCTTGTTAAACATAGCGGCAGACAGCGTACACTTTTTACACATAACGGCAGACAGCCTGCCCTTGTTAAACATAGCGGCAGACAGCGTACACTTTTTTCACATAACAGCAGTCAGCCTGCCCTTGTTACACATAATGGCAGACAGTGTACACTTTTTACACATTACAGCAGACAGCTTGCCCTTGTTACACATTACAGCAGACAGCTTGCCCTTGTTACACATTATGGCAGACAGCGTGCCCTTGTTACACATTACGGCAGACAGCATCCCCCTTGTTACACATTACGGCAGGCAGATTCCCCCTTGTTACACATTGCGGCAAGCAGATTCCCCCTTTTTACACATTGCGGCAAGCAGATTCCCCCTTTTTACACATTGCGGCAGGCAGATTCCCCCTTTTTACACATTGCGGCAGGCAGTCCCCCTTTTTACACATAGCTGCAGGCAGATTCCCCCTTTTTACACATAGCGGCAGGCAGATTCCCCCTTTTTACACATTGCGGCAGGCAGTCCCCCTTTTTACACATAGCTGCAGGCAGATTCCCCCTTTTAACACATAGCTGCAGGCAGATTCCCCCTTTTTACACATAGCTGCAGGCAGATTCCCCCTTTTTACACATAGCGGCAGGCAGATTCCCCCTTTTTACACATAGCGGCAGGCAGATTCCCCCTTTTTACACATAGCGGCAGGCAGATTCCTCCTTTTTACACATAGCGGCAGGCAGTCCCAACAAAGAAAGAAAGAGACGAAAGAAAGAAAGAAAGAAAGAAAGAAAGAAAGAAAGAAAGAAAGAAAGAAGAATTATACTTACCCTCTCCGCTGGCTCAGGCTCCTCGTGCAGCTTGACGATTCCCGGGCAGTAGAGAAGGAGGAGGAGGGAGGTGGAGGAGGGAGCCGCAGCAGCGCTGTGTTATTGGTGGAGGCGCTGCTGCTGCTGCCCCTCTGCTTCACTATAGGCTGTTCTCGGAAGACCCCAGTAACAAAGCGCTGCTGCGGCTCCTTCCTTCACCTCCCTCCTCCTCCTCCTCCCCCCCGTGCCGCTGCTCCTCTCATCTCCAAGCGACCCTCCTCCCTCTTCGTGTGTTACAGAGGCGGCAGCATGTCTGGTGCTGCGGTTGCTGCCCATAGTGCCCTGGCCTGATCTGTTCGTTACGACGGGCGGGCGGCGGGAGTCACGGGACGCAGACCCGACGGGAGCGCTGGTGTGCGGCTGCGGCATGATACAATGAGTCATTGTGACTCATTGTAATGCCGGCGGCTGTGGGCCCTTGAGTGTGGCGGGGCCCCAGTGCAATGCACTGCCTGCCCTGCCAGTAGTTCCGCCCCTGGTGCCCCCCACTGGTGTGGGCTCCTGCAAGAGAGCCCCAGCGTCATGCAGTGGATTTGGCAGAAGCAGAGGACGATCTCTGCTCCTGCGATCTTGAAGAGGCTACAGACCTCTTCCCTCTTTTCCTTCCTCTACCTGCAAAGAAAGGGGAATCTTAACTTCTTGCATATCTATTGGGCCGAAATGACTGCGTCAGATAATGATGCGTCTTCATTGGTTGAGAGGGAACATAGGGCAAGAAGGCTGACTTACCTGCGGGAGCTGCCGAGATCAAATTAACTAGGCCGTCGCCAAACAAGGCTTCACCTTCATAGGGAAGAGACTCCCTTTCTTCTTGGAGTCAGCATCAGCATTCCCTTGGTGAATCCACAATGCCCTCCTATCCGAGACTGCCATAAAATTGGCCCGTGAACTCAAGAGTCCTATATCCCTTGCAGTCGTAAGTATGCTGCAGTGTCAACAGGCCAACAAAACCCTCCCCCCTCCTTTTACCCCATCACTTTGTCCAGTCCCTGTGGTCCATACTGTATTGCCATTATTATGCATGTTGCTGTGCTGGCCCTTTTCTGAATGTCCCTGCCACCGCCACCGAAGAGCTGGATAGCCCAGTATGAAAACCACCTGCCGGCCTCACTGACGGTCCAAATCAAAGGCTCCATTTTTTTTAAAAGATCCCTCTGCCAAGTTAGGGGGGGGGGTTGAGGGGGCCCCAGAGATATCAGTGTACTGGGCCCCAAGATTTCTGTTGCTGGCCCTGACCCTCAGGGGCGTATCTACCCCTTGGCGAGGATGGCACTTGCCAGGGGCACCATCCAGCTGTGCCATCCGTGGCTAAGGGATAGAGTTCTGCAGTCTCGAAGGGGCACTATGGCAATCAGCGTGGGACTGACCAATTAGACGGTGAGGGAAGGATACTGAAATTGTCCCAACCCTGTTACAGTTTGAAACGCCCCTCAACTGCTGTCCACTGCTTCACTCCTAGCTCTGCCCCTTTGAAATTATTAATCCCTACCCCCCGGTAGGTGGAGTTCTCCAGGCCCATACTCAGGAGTCACCACTGCTGTACATTATGTGCCGGTTGTAGAGGCAGAGCGGGGAACATCAGAGAACGCCACAAATTACACAGTGGGCAAGGAGATGGCTGGAGACAGCTGCACAGCCATACCTTGCAAGTTCGAGAGAGCTGTTGAATTTCAGCACTTCAAGTCAGAGCCTGCCCCCTGCTGCCCAAGCAGTCAGTGACAGTTAGTGTCGAGGAGGGGGGGATTTGTGCATGTGTGCTATCAGTGTGTGTGTGTGGGGGGTGGGGGGGTGGAGGATGTGTGTGACTGTGAGGGAGCTGTCAGTGTCAGTGGGGAGAGGAGCAGGAGGGAGTTGTCAGTGTGTAGAAGTGATGAGAGTTGTCAGTACTGGGGAAATGTGTGTGTGTGTGTGTGTGTACTAGATTTAGGAGTGTGTGTTTGTGAGAGGTTTCAGTTAGGGGATTAGAGTTCATACAGTAATTAAATGTTTTCATATTGAGAACTACATCTCACAGCATATACAGTGTGCTGGGGATGCAAACAAGCTTTATTTAAAAGTTTAAAAAACATTGCTTTTATGACTGCAATGGTTAAAAAGGGAGAGCTATAAATCAATTTATCAGTGAATGATCGCAGTTTGAGCTGTTACATTTTACTGAACCACCTATCCCTCCAAACTCACTACCTGTCCTCAGGATACATTTACCATCCCGGCAGATGGTATACCGGTGGTCATTTGACCGATGGAATCCTGACACCACTTGGGAGACTGGTGCCGGCACACAGACAGCCAACATCCCGAAGGCGAGTATTGGAGGGAGGTTTCACTATCTCTCTGATGTAATGAGGATGTATGGTCTAGAGCAGGGGTGGGCAATTATTTCAGCTGGGGGGCCGCTTAACACTTCCAGTGAATGTTCGAGGGCCACACACAGTCCCTAATATGAATGACAAATATTTGTAGGAGTAAGTCCTGGGCTGCGCAGAGACTGCACAAAGTAGATTTTTGCAGCTCTGCGTACACATACGATCGTACACTTGCACGGGTGAATTTACATTCCCCCTGGGGGCGGCGACTACCCGAACGCAGGACAGCAAAATTTGCAGCACAGTGATCAGGTCTGAATCAGCTTCTTAGTCAGCAGTTGCTGAAAAATAAGACCCGTTATAGGGCCCAATTCTGACCCGGTCGCAGCTGTGTATTTTCGCACAGCAGATGATCGGGTCTGAACTGCGCATGCATTGCAGTGCGCAGGCACGTCGGTCCGCCGCGCTGGGGAGCGTCGGGCAGTGATGGGATGGTGCGAACAAAGCGATCGTACAGGCGATCGCAAGGTGATTGACAGAAAGAGGCCGTTTGTGGGTGGTAACTGACCGGTTTAGAGGAGTGCACGGAAAAATGCAGGAGAGACCAGGCGTTTGGAGGGAGGGTTTCTGACGTCAGCTCCGGCCCCGATCATCCCACTGGAAGAGTAAGTCCTGGGCTGCGCAGAGACTGCACAAACTTCTGTTTCTGCAGCTCTCCTGCACATGCGATCGCTCCCCTGCACATCGATTACCCTCCTCCCCCTGTAGGCGGTGACTACCTGATCGTAGCAGTGCAAAAATCACACCCTAGCGATCAGTTCTGAATTAGGCCCATAGTTTTTTTTATATATATATATATATATATATATATATATATATATACACAAAGGCCCTCATTCCGAGTTGTTCGCTCGGTATTTTTCATCGCATCGCAATGAAAATCCGCTTAGTACGCATGCGCAATGTTCGCACTGCGACTGCGCCAAGTAACTTTACTATGAAGAAAGTATTTTTACTCACGGCTTTTTCATCGCTCCGGCGATCGTAATGTGATTGACAGGAAATGGGTGTTACTGGGCGGAAACACGGCGTTTCAGGGGCGTGTGGCTGAAAACGCTACCGTTTCCGGGAAAAAACGCAGGAGTGGCCGGAGAAACGGTGGGAGTGCCTGGGCGAACGCTGGGTGTGTTTGTGACGTCAACCAGGAACGACAAGCACTGAACTGATCGCACAGGCAGAGTAAGTCTGGAGCTACTCTGAAACTGCTAAGTAGTTAGTAATCGCAATATTGCGAATACATCGGTCGCAATTTTAAGAAGCTAAGATTCACTCCCAGTAGGCGGCGGCTTAGCGTGTGTAACTCTGCTAAATTCGCCTTGCGACCGATCAACTCGGAATGAGGGCCAAAGTGTAGTAATCCCGGCACTCCCTCTCCAAATGGCAATGTGCTGCGGTGCCCTCCTAGAGAAACAATGCTGATCCTCAATATAATGGATGGAGACAGGCGGCACTCAAGCAGACTCAAATAGAGTGAAAAAAGCGGTCCGTTTATTGATCCAATATGGATCAATAAACGGACCGCTTTTTTCACTCTATTTGAGGCTGCTTGAGTGCCGCCTGTCTCCATCCATTATATATATATATATATATATATAAAACTATAAAAACATAGTATTATATACATATATATATATATATATATTATAAGGGCACGGTCGTGCCCTTATTATAAGGGCACGGTCGTGCCCTTATATTAAGGCTGAATCGAACAAACGGAATTCTCCCATAGGGAACTTCTGAGATGGGGGCATGGTGTTTGAGGGGCTACACCTCAAAACTGATTGGACGTACCGAGCTGAAATTTGGCATGGACGTGTAGAATCGTCACCCGCTGGTGCATGCCAAATTTCAGGGCAAAATAATAAAAAATGAGGAATTGAGAGTAAGCTAAAGTTCCAACTGTCAGTTTTTTTCTGCCACTCCCTCTGTGGCTTTTTGACATGGTTTTCCTATAGAGTGAATGAGGATTTTTTTGGGAAGGCATAACTCAGGATAGAGGACAAATTAAGACTTGGGGTTTGTTTTATTAGATAGAGTATGTCCCAGTGTAGTGCCTTTTGGGGTTGTGGTTTTTGAAAAAGTTATAGTTTTTTTTTAATTAAGTAAAATATGCCCCATTTTAAAGATAGGGCTTTTCAATTTGTTGCGCCTGCGCAGTGGCCGCCAGCAGGGGGTGAACATAGATGAGCTTGTCAAGTTGTGCACGAGGAGAGCGCGGGAAGCAGTGTCTCGTGCATGACGAGGACAGCTGCAGGCGGCGGGAGGACGAGAAGGAGGGAGCGTCTACAAGACCCGGAGGAGATCGCGGGACGTGATCGACGGAGGGAGCCTTACTGGGGAAGGAGAACGACGGAGCAGAAGCCGGGTCCCCTTCAGGAGTGTCAGCGGGAGGAGATAGCCGCAGCTCGGAGGAAGCCGGCAGGATGTATGCCATCCTTTCTTATTTTTCTTATACTTCTCCCGCCCGCCCTGTTGTGTCCGCCCGCCCGGCCGCCCTGCTGTGTCCCGCCCGCCCCGGCCGCCCTGCTGTGTCCGCCCGCCCGGCCGCCCTGCTGTGTCCGCCCGCCCGGCCGCCCTGCTGTGTCCGCCCGCCCGGCCGCCCTGCTGTGTCCGTCCCCCGCCCGCCTGTCCGCCCTGCTGTGTCCGTCCCCCGCCTGCCCGCCCTGCTGTGTCCGTCCTCCGCCTGCCCGCCCTGCTGTGTCCGTCCTCCGATGCTGTGCCCGGCCGCCCGCCCTGCTGTGTCCGTCCTGCCGTGTCCGTCCTCCGCCCATCCCCCCCCGCCCTCCCTGCTGTCTACGCCCATCCCCCCCCCGCCCTCCCTGCTGTCTACGCCCATCCCCCCCCCGCCCTCCCTGCTGTCTACGCCCATCCCCCCCCGCCCTCCCTGCTGTCTACGCCCATCCCCCCCGCCCTCCCTGCTGTCTACGCCCATCCCCCACCCGCCCTCCCTGCTGTCTACGCCCATCCCCCCCCGCCCTCCCTGCTGTCTACGCCCATCCCCCCCCCCGCCCTCCCTGCTGTCTACGCCCATCCCCCCCCCCGCCCTCCCTGCTGTCTACGCCCATCCCCCCCCGCCCTCCCTGCTGTCTACGCCCATCCCCCCCCCCGCCCTCCCTGCTGTCTACGCCCTCCCTGCTGTCTACGCCCTCCCTGCTGTCTACGCCCATCCCCCCCGCCCTCCCTGCTGTCTACGCCCATCCCCCCCCGCCCTCCCTGCTGTCTACGCCCACCCCCCCCCGCCCTCCCTGCTGTCTACGCCCATCCCCCCGCCCTCCCTGCTGTGTACGCCCACCCCCCCGCCCTCCCTGCTGTGTACGCCCACCCCCCCGCCCTCCCTGCTGTCTACGCCCACCCCCCCCCGCCCTCCCTGCTGTGTCCGCCCATCCCCCCCGCCCTCCCTGCTGTGTCCGCCCATCCCCCCCCCGCCCTCCCTGCTGTCTACGCCCCCCCCCCCCCCACCCTCCCTGCTGTGTCCGCCCATCCCCCCCGCCCTCCCTGCTGTGTCCGCCCATCCCCCCCCGCCCTCCCTGCTGTCTACGCCCATCCCCCCCCCGCCCTCCCTGCTGTCTACGCCCATCCCCCCCGCCCTCCCTGCTGTCTACGCCCATCCCCCCCCGCCCTCCCTGCTGTCTACGCCCATCCCCCCCCGCCCTCCCTGCTGTCTACGCCCATCCCCCCCCGCCCTCCCTGCTGTCTACGCCCATCCCCCCCCGCCCTCCCTGCTGTCTACGCCCATCCCCCCCGCCCTCCCTGCTGTCTACGCCCATCCCCCCCCGCCCTCCCTGCTGTCTACGCCCTCCCTGCTGTCTACGCCCTCCCTGCTGTCTACGCCCATCCCCCCCCCGCCCTCCCTGCTGTCTACGCCCATCCCCCCCCGCCCTCCCTGCTGTCTACGCCCATCCCCCCCGCCCTCCCTGCTGTCTACGCCCTCCCTGCTGTCTACGCCCTCCCTGCTGTCTACGCCCTTCCCGCCCCGCCCTCCCTGCTGTCTACGCCCATCCCCCCCCGCCCTCCCTGCTGTCTACGCCCATCCCCCCCCGCCCTCCCTGCTGTCTACGCCCATCCCCCCCGCCCTCCCTGCTGTCTACGCCCATCCCCCCCGCCCTCCCTGCTGTGTACGCCCACCCCCCGCCCTCCCTGCTGTGTACGCCCACCCCCCCGCCCTCCCTGCTGTGTCCGCCCACCCCCCCCGCCCTCCCTGCTGTGTCCGCCCATCCCCCCGCCCTCCCTGCTGTGTCCGCCCATCCCCCCCGCCCTCCCTGCTGTGTACGCCCACCCCCCCGCCCTCCCTGCTGTGTCCGCCCACCCCCCCCGCCCTCCCTGCTGTGTCCACCCATCCCCCCCGCCCTCCCTGCTGTGTCCGCCCATCCCCCCCCCCCGCCCTCCCTGCTGTGTCCGCCCATCCCCCCCCGCCCTCCCTGCTGTGTCCGCCCATCCCCCCCCCCGCCCTCCCTGCTGTGTCCGCCCATCCCCCCCGCCCTCCCTGCTGTGTACGCCCACCCCCCCCGCCCTCCCTGCTGTGTACGCCCACCCCCCCCGCCCTCCCTGCTGTGTACGCCCCCCCCCCCCCGCCCTCCCTGCTGTGTCCGCCCACCCCCCCGCCCTCCCTGCTGTGTCCGCCCATCCCCCCCCGCCCTCCCTGCTGTGTCCGCCCATCCCCCCCCCCGCCCTCCCTGCTGTGTCCGCCCATCCCCGCCCTCCCTGCTGTGTCCGCCCATCCCCCCCGCCCTCCCTGCTGTGTCCGCCCATCCCCCCCGCCCTCCCTGCTGTGTACGCCCATCCCCCCCACCCTCCCTGCTGTGTACGTCCACCCCCCCCGCCCTCCCTGCTGTGTCCGTCCACCCCCCCCCCCGCCCTCCCTGCTGTGTCCGTCCATCCCCCCCCCGCCCTCCCTGCTGTGTCCGTCCATCCCCCCCCGCCCTCCCTGCTGTGTCCGTCCACCCCCTCCCCCGCCCTCCCTGCTGTGTCCGTCCATCCCCCCCGCCCTCCCTGCTGTGTCCGTCCATATCCCTGCTGTGTCTGTCCATCCCCCCCCCGCCCTCCCTGCTGTGTCCGTCCATCCCCCCCCCGCCCTCCCTGCTGTGTCCGTCCACCCCCCCCCCCCGCCCTCCCTGCTGTGTCCGTCCATCCCCCCCGCCCTCCCTGCTGTGTCCGTCCATCCCCCCCGCCCTCCCTGCTGTGTCCGTCCATATCCCTGCTGTGTCCGTCCATATCCCTGCTGTATCCGTCCACCCCCCCGCCCTCCCTGCTGTGTCCGTCCATCCCCCCGCCTTCCCTGCTGTGTCCGTCCATCCCCCCCGCCCTCCCTGCTGTGTCCGTCCATCCCCCCCCCGCCCTCCCTGCTGTGTCCGTCCATCCCCCCCGCCCTCCCTGCTGTGTCCGTCCATCCCCCCCGCCTTCCCTGCTGTGTCCGTCCATCCCCCCCGCCCTCCCTGCTGTGTCCGTCCATCCCCCCCCGCCCTCCCTGCTGTGTCCGTCCATCCCCCCCGCCCTCCCTGCTGTGTCCGTCCATCCCCCCCCCGCCCTCCCTGCTGTTTCCGTCCATCCCCCCCGCCCTCCCTGCTGTGTCCGTCCATCCCCCCCGCCCTCCCTGCTGTGTCCGTCCATCCCCCCCCGCCCTCCCTGCTGTGTCCGTCCATCCCCCCCCGCCCTCCCTGCTGTGTCCGTCCATCCCCCCCCGCCCTCCCTGCTGTGTCCGTCCATCCCCCCCCCGCCCTCCCTGCTGTGTCCGTCCATCCCCCCCCCGCCCTCCCTGCTGTCTGTCCATCCCCCCCCCGCTCTCCCTGCTGTGTCCGTCCATCCTCCCCCGCCCTCCCTGCTGTGTCCGTCCATCCCCCCCGCCCTCCCTGATGTGTCCGTCCATCCCCCCCGCCCTCCCTGCTGTGTCCGTCCATCCCCCCCGCCCTCCCTGCTGTGTCCGCCCATCCCCCCCTTGCCCTCCCTGCTGTGTCCGTCCATCCCCCCCGCCCTCCCTGCTGTGTCCGTCCATCCCCCCCCTGCCCTCCCTGCTGTGTCCGTCCATCCCCCCCGCCCTCCCTGCTGTGTCCGTCCATCCCCCCCCGGCCTCCCATCCCCCCCGCCCTCCCTGCTGTGTCCGTCCATCCCCCCCCGCCTTCCCTGCTGTGTCCGTCCATCCCCCCCCGCCGCCCTCCCTGCTGTGTCCGTCCATCCCCCCCGCCCTCCCTGCTGTGTCCGTCCATCCCTCCCCGCCGTCCCCAGACGCAGCACCTGACACTCACACGGACCTGACACACACGCACACATTCACACGCAGCGCCTGACACACACAGTCGCGCAGCGCCTGACACACACAGACGCGCAGCGCCTGACACACACAGACGCGCAGCGCCTGACACACACAGACGCGCAGCGCCTGACACACACAGACGCGCAGCGCCTGACACACACAGACGCGCAGCGCCTGACACACACAGACGCGCAGCGCCTGACACACACAGACGCGCAGCGCCTGACACACAGACGCGCAGCGCCTGACACACACAGACGCGCAGCGCCTGACACACACACAGACGCGCAGCGCCTGACACACAGACGCGCAGCGCCTGACACACACAGACGCGCAGCGCCTGACACATACAGACGCGCAGCGCCTGACACACACAGATGCGCAGCGCCTGACACACACAGACGCAGCACCTGACACACACACACAGCAGCACCTGACACACACAGCAGCACCTGACACACACAGCAGCACCTGACACACACAGCAGCACCTGACACACACACGCAGCACCTGACACACACACTCACGCACCTGACACATGCACTCACACGCAGCACCTGACATACTCACACGCAGCACCTGACACACACACACACACACACACACACACATGCAGCACCTGACACACACACACGCAGCACCTGACACACGCAGACATGCAGCACCTGACACACGCAGCACCTGACACATGCAGACACGCAGCACCTGACACACGCAGACACGCAGCACTTGACATGCAGCACCTGACACACACACACGCAGCACCTGACACACACACACACACACACACACACAGCACCTGACATTCAGACATGCAGCGCCTGACACATACACACACGCAGACATGCAGCGCCTGACATGCAGCACCTGACAGACACACACACACCCACACACACAGACATGCAGCACCTGACACACAAACACACAAATATGCAGCACTTGACACACCCACACACATACAGACATGCAGCACCTGACACACACACACACAGGCAGCACCTGACACACACACACAGACGCAGCACATGACACTCACACGGACCTGACACACGCACACACTCACACGCAGCACCTGACACACACACACAGACGTGCAGCGCCTGACACACACAGGCACGCAGCACCTGACACACACACACAGACGCGCAGCACCTGACACACACACACACACAGACGCGCAGCGCCTGACACACACACACAGACGCGCAGCGCCTGACACACACACACAGACGCGCAGCGCCTGACACACACACAGACGCGCAGCGCCTGACACACACACACACAGACGCGCAGCGCCTGACAGACACAGACACGCAGCGCCTGACGCACGCAGCGCCTGACAGACACGCGCACTCACACGCAGCGCCTGACAGACACACGCACTCACACGCAGCACCTGACAGACATGCGCACACGCACTCACACGCAGCGCCTGACAGACACGCGCACTCACACGCAGCGCCTGACACACACGCGCACTCACAGGCAGCGCCTGACACGCACACACACTCACACGCAGCGCCTAACACACTCACACGCAGCGCCTGACACGCACATACTAGTGATGAGTGGGTTCGGTTCGTCGGAATCCGGACCCCCCGAACTTCACCCCTTTTACACGAGGCAGGTTCGAACCTTCCCGCCTTGCTCGGCTAACCCAAGCGCGCCCGAACGTCATCATCCCGCTGTCGGATTCTCACGAGATTCGGATGTCGGCATTCGTGGAAAGGGGTCCCATGTGTAAACATGGGACCCCTTTCAGTCCGTCTGGTCCGGGTGTTCGGTTTGTTGTTTTGCCAAGTACGTGGATTTAATCTGGAACCTGGATCAGGTGAGTATAATTATCTTTTATTTTCAGGTACCCGTGGATTCTACTTGGAGAAGAGGACCGACTGCTTCGTGTCAACATAGGTAAGTATGTGTGTGTCGGCAGGTGTGAAATAAAGTTATACTTTCACGGTGTCTGTGTCCTGTTTTTATTTGGGTATTTTTTTTCCAGTAGAACTACAGGTACCAGCGGGCCCGTTTTTCTCCCGCATGCTGGTACTTGTGGTTCTCAAAGTACCAGCTTGCGGGGGAGGCTTGCTGGGACTTGTAGTACTACTGGAAAAAACAATATTCTTTCAATTATCTCAAGGCTATCAGCCTCCCATCCGCAGCCCTTGGATGGGGGGGACAGCCTCGGGCTTCACCCTTGGCCCTTGGGTGGCTGGGGGGGGGACCCCTTGATTGAAGGGGTCCCCACTCCCCCAGGGTACCCCGGCCAGGGGTGACTAGTTGGATATTTAATGCCACGGCCGCAGGGCACTGTATAAAAGTGACCCCCGGCTGTGGCATTATCTGTCCAGCTAGTGGAGCCCGATGCTGGTGTAAAAAATACGGGGGTCCCCTACTCTTTTTGTCCCCCGTATTTTTTGCACCAGCACCAGGCGCAGAGCCCGGTGCTGGTTTTAAAAATACGGGGGATCCCCTGTCCGTTTTTCCCCCGGATTTTTAGAACCAGGACCGGCTCGAAGAGCCCGAGGCTGGTTATGCTTTGGAGGGGGGACCCCACGCAATTTTTTTTTTCGGGTTTTTCACATTCCATTTAAAAAATAATAATAATCTTTTAAAAAATATATAAATAATACTTGTGCCTCCAAAAAAGAGAAACCAAGTACCTAATCCCTTCTAATATAGATATGCTATTACCAAAAAAACAACAACTTTTATTTATTAGATTCCGCCTGCAAAGTGTGACGGATTGAAAATGACGAATTTACTGTTTAAAAGCACTGTTGTCGAATTTACAAACTTCAATTGAATATACTTTTGTCGAATTGCTGCATTTGTACCATTGCAGAAAAGTCGAATTTGTCAAATGACGAATTTTAAAAAGTCGAATTTTGAAAGCCTGTAAGAATAGGCCCCGCCCCCTTCTTCACATCAGCCGTCCCCTTCTACCCCTGTACCTTGCTCTCTCCTGTCTGTGTTCTCTCCCGTCTGTAGGACTAGGCCCCGCCCCCTTCTTACCCTCCAGTGACTGCTCTCTCCTGACAAGTGGACCAGGCCTGCCCCCTACACGCTGCTGGTGTCTTCATTGTTACTTGGTCTGGAGCTCCGTTGGGGAGAGAACTCACGTGAGCTCATTAAGAATGAGGAACTGGGATGTGCACCTGACACACACGCACACACGCAGCACCTGACACACACGCACACACGCAGCACCTGACACACACGCAGACACGCAGCACCTGACACACACACACACACACACGCAGCACCTGACACACACACACACGCAGCACCTGACACACACACACACGCAGCACCAGACACGCAGCACCTGACACACACACACACGCAGACATGCAGCGCCTGACACACACATGCAGCACCTGACAGACACGCACACACAGACACGCAGCACCTGACACACACACGCAGCATTTGACACACACACGCAGACACGCAGCACCTGACACACAGACATGCAGCGCCTGACACACGCAGACATGCAGCACCTGGCACACACATGCAGCACCTGAAAGACACACACACACACACACACACAGACATGCAGCACCTGACACACCCACACACACAGACATGCAGCACCTGACACACCCACACACATACAGACATGCAGCACCTGACACACACACAGGCAGCACCTGACACATATATACATGTGGCATTTAACGCACGCACGCACAGCACCTGACACACAATCATATACACACGCAGCACCTGCTACTCACACATATATACACATGCAGCACCTGCCACTCCCACATACATGAACAGCACCTAACACACACATATATACATGCAGCACCTGACACACACATACACGCGCAGCACCTGACAGTCGCACACATGCAGATGCGACACCTGACACAAACACATACACTCTCAACACCTGACACCCACGTGGCAGCTGACGCATACAAATGAAGCCCCTGAGATACACACATATACACGTGCAGCACCTGAGACACACACACACACACACACACATGTATGTACACGCGCGGCTCCAGGCACACACATACGTACGTACACGCGCGGCACCTGACACACACACACACACACGTACATACACGTGTGGCACCTGACACACACACACGTATGCACACGCGTGGCTCCTGACACACATACACACATGTACGTACACGCGCGGCTCCTGACACACACATACACATATATGTACGTACACGCGCGGTTCCTGACACCCACACACATGTACATGCGCGGCTCCTGGCACACACACACGTACACGTGCGGCACCTGACACATACACGCGTGTACGTACACACATGCACAGCACCTGACATACACATGTAGGTACGCGCCACCTGACACACACACACGTACACGCACGACACCTGACACACGTACGTACACGCACGGCACCTGACACACACGTACGTGCACGCACGGCACCTGACGCACACGTACATACTAGTGATGAGTGGGTTCGGTTCGTCGGAATCCGAACCCCCCGAACTTCACCCATTTTACACGGGTCCGAGGCAGGTTCGAACCTTCCCGCCTCGCTCGGCTAACCCGAGCGCTGTCATCCCGCTGTCGGATTCTCGCGAGATTCGGATGTCTGCATTCGTGGACATGGGACCCCTTTCAGTCCGTCTGGTCCGTGTGTTCGGTTTGTTTTGCCAAGTACGTGGATTTAATCTGGAACCTGGATCAGGTGAGTATAATTATCTTTTATTTTCAGTTACCCGTGGATTCTACTTGGAGAAGAGGACCGACTGCTTCGTGTCAACATAGGTAGTATGTGTGTGTCGGCAGGTGTGAAATAAAGTTATACTTTCACGGTGTCTGTGTCCTGTTTTTATTTGGGTATTTTTTTCCCAGTAGAACTACAGGTACCAGCGGGCCCGTTTTTCTCCAGCATGCTGGTACTTGTGGTTCTCAAAGTACCAGCTTGCGGGGGAGGCTTGCTGGGACTTGTAGTACTACTGGAAAAAACAATATTCTTTCAATTTTCTCAAGGCTATCAGCCTCCCATCCGCAGCCCTTTTATGGGGGGGACAGCCTCGGGCTTCACCCCTGGCCCTTGGGTGGCTGGGGGGGGGGGACCCCTTGATTGAAGGGGTCCCCACTCCCCCAGGGTACCCCGGCCAGGGGTGACTAGTTGGATATTTAATGCCACGGCCGCAGGGCACTGTATAAAAGTGACCCCCGGCTGTGGCATTATCTGTCCAGCTAGTGGAGCCCGATGCTGGTGTAAAAAATAAGGAGGACCCCTACTCTTTTTGTCCCCCGTATTTTTTGCACCAGGCGCAGAGCCTGGTGCTGGTTTTAAAAATACGTGGGATCCCCTGTCCGTTTTCCCCCCGGATTTTTAGAACCAGGACCGGCTCGAAGAGCCCGAGGCTGGTTATGCTTTAAGGGGGGACTCCACGCAATTTTTTTTACGGGTTTTTCACATTCCATTTAAAAAATAATAATAATCTTTTAAAAAATATATAAATAATACTTGTGCCTCCAAAAAAGACAAACCAAGTACCTAATCCCTTCTAATATAAATAGATATGATATTACCAAAAAAGAAAACTGCAAAAAAAACATGTTTTTACATTTTTTTATTAGATTCCGCCAGCAAAGTGTGGTGGATTGAAAATGACGAATTTACTGTTTAAAAGCACTGTTGTCGAATTTACAAACTTCAATTGAATATACTTTTGTCGAATTGCCGCATTTGTACCATTGCAGAAAAGTCGAATTTGTCAAATGTCGAATTTTTAAAAAAATCGAATTTTGAAAGCCTGTAAGAATAGGCCCCGCCCCCTTCTTCACATCAGCCGTCCCCTTCTACCCCTGTACCTTGCTCTCTCCTGTCTGTGTTCTCTCCCGTCTGTAGGACTAGGCCCCGCCCCCTTCTTACCCTCCAGTGACTGCTCTCTCCTGACAAGTGGACCAGGCATGCCCCTACACGCTGCTGGTGTCTTCATTGTTACTTGGTCTGGAGCTCCGTTGGGAAGAGAACTCACGTGAGCTCATTAAGAATGAGGAACTGGGATGCTTTAATTTTATTGTGAGTAGTGTAGTGTGGTGATGTAGTATGTTGTATGGGGGGTATAGTGTAATTATGAAGTGCAGCATATGGGAGGGCTATAGCATAGTGATGTAGTGTGGCATATGGGGGGTGGTAGCGCATAGGCGTGCGTACAGGGGGTGCCTGGTGCGCACAGGCACTCCCTAATGTCCAGCACCGCTGCACGCCACGCTTGCTGTAGCACAGTGATCACTGAGTGTGTGATCGGTGGAGCCTAGCCTGCAGCTCATTTCCGTACCTCCCACCACCGATGCGCCCGCCCCCCCTCTGCCTGCTGCTAATACTATGCTGAGTGCATTAGTTGGCGGCCTCACTGGGGGGACTGGCGTCACCTTGCAATGTGACTTGGTGATGTCCGCCCATGCTCTCCTCCCGCCCACCTGTGCTTTCCTCCCGCTGCGGTCTCTCAGTCCTAGTGTGCCGCGGCCGCCACACCACTGGGGACTGGGAGCCGCCGGCAGACACATTCTGCTGAGACTTACTTGTAAGTGCGGGTTCCGGACGGCAGGCGGCGGGTGGGAGGGCAGACGGGGAGCAGGTGTCACAAGGAGTGTGTGGGTAACTAATTCACAATACTTCCGCTCAACGTGGCACTGCTGGTCCTTCATCTCCCATGTCTCTTCACCAGGTGGCGGGCGGCCCGGAAATTAAGTGATGTGTTGTGCAGCAGTCAGTGTGAAGTGACTGTGAGTAACACTGGTGGTGCTGATGATGCTGCTGCAGAATCGGGAAGCAATTAATTCATAAATATAATGTACTCTATCAATGTATTATACATACATAAACATGGACATACGTGTATTTGTGTATACATGTATATACATGAGTGTGTGTGTGTGTGTATATATATATATATATATGACTTGGGGTTTGTTTTATTAGATAGAGCATGTCCCAGTGAAGTGCCTTTTGGGGTTGTGGTTTTTCAGAAAGTTACAGGTTTTTTTTAATTAAGAGAAATATGCCCCATTAGAGATCGGGCATTTCAATTTGTTGCGCCTGCACAGTGGCCGCCAGCAGGGGGTGTATTAGAGTGCCTTCACTTGAGAGCCGCAATATGGCCGCCTTCTCCCCGGTTATTCTGTAAATAGGAAAATAACCTCACAGGTTCACATAGGGCAGAGTTGCCACCACTAGTGCAGGGCTGTAACGTACAGTACTAAGGAAAAGCCATATACTAAAGCGGCACGGTGACCTCACCCCTCTCAGAGATACCAGGGCGCAGCACACTGTACGGGGTACACTTGGTACACACACCTGTTAGCTCAGGGCAGCACTATAGGACCCTCCTGTAATGCTGTGCTGGAGGCGTGTAGTGATCAGGGCACTGGGAGACTGGCTGGCTGGTCTCCGTCTCTGCTGCCTATAGAACTTCCACCTCTGTTATATATCAGGGCTGCTCTCCTGTGTGTTCTCTTCCTCTCCTACTTCACACTGGAACTAGCCGCCCAGAGAACGAGAGGGCAGCGGCTGACATCAGAGAGGGTGCAGCAATCTGTGTGGGCAGAGCCCCTCACAGCAAGGTGTCCTTTTGCTGTGCCCCATGTAATCACTGTGATCCATACAGACTCACCCTGGTAAGCTCTCTATTTATTATTTATTTTTGTACACTGCAGCATGCTCGAGGGAAGGGAGCAGGCACCCCCCCACCCCCACCCCACCGCCACTACTCCTCCGCCAGCATCACTGCCGAGCCGGTCAGTGTTCCGGTGGCAATGAGCAGTAGGCAGCCACCAGCAACAACAGCCAGGAAGCTGTTACTCCCGGCAGCAGTAGCGTCAAGCTGCAATTCAGCCAGCGGCACGATGATCCGGGAGACAGTGGCAGCACAGGGAAGCAGTACCCCCTCCAATCGCAGCACCAACCTGGAGACTGAGGCAGCAACCCACCCCCAGCAGCAGCACCACCCTGATGATAGGTAAGATGCATTTTGGTGTCAAAAGAAGGTGGCCGGAGTAGTGGCTGGCTGTGGTCACACCCCGGGCAAAAGTGATAGTGATTTCAGTGTTCCCTTGCGCGGGGATTGGATGTGTAGATGTATGGAGGCTATGTTTGTATAGATGTGAGCGGCAGTGTGCGGATGTATGAGAGCGGCAATGTACGGCTGTATGAGTGCGATGGTGTGCGGCTGTAAGAGTGCGATGGTGTGCGGCTGTAAGAGTGCGATGGTGTGCGGCTGTAAGAGTGCAATGGTGTGCGGCTGTAAGAGTGCAATGGTGTGCGGCTGTAAGAGTGCAATGGTGTGCGGCTGTAAGAGTGCGGCAGTGTGCGGCTGTAAGAGTGCGGCAGTGTGCGGATGTATGAGAGCGGGGTTGTACGGATGTATGAGAGCGGCAGTGTATGGATGTATGAGAGCAGCAGTGTACAGTTGTGTGAGAGCGGCAGTGTATGGATGGCAGCATCATGGGGAGGGATGTCAGAATGCTGTTATAGGGTTCCTAATACAAAATGGAATCCGTATAGTGGGCGGGGCTGCACCATGGCACCACGTTGGGCTTGATGGGCAGGTAGTGCGGCAAGCACACCCAAATTGGCGTCTGACGTCGCCCGCAGTCCACACTGTTGTGAGGAGTCAGAGTTAATTTTGACTGTGTAGTGTACTCACAGAGGACCTACCGCCCGTCCCCTCCTCGCATCTGAGCAGCAGGTCAGTCTCTTATTTTCTTTTTAATCAGGAGAGGCCGAGTGAACTCTGAGCAGGGGGGCAGAGCTACATGGGACCCAGAGGGGCTGCTGTGCTGTCAGAGAGGAAGAGAGAGATGAAGCTACTGCAGATCCCCAGCTGATTGTGAGGTGCCGGGTTGAAGGGTGATGTGATCACCCTTCTCCCTCGCTGCAGCTGGGGACCGCATCTAGGCTTCCTCCATCGAGTGCATGCGGCGCAGCAGTGGGCGGCGTGTAATGAGTTTGTCTGACTCATTATACTGCTGCCTGTTGTGGACACCTCCGTCCGTACGGACTGGTGTACATGCACAGCACAGAGGTGACAGTGTTGGTAGAAGTGCTGCCCAGCTCTGACCCTGCAGGCCTCCCTGATCTGGCTGCGGCCGCTGCTGCTGTGGCCTGAAACCCCTGCCGGTCCCCTCCATAGACTTCCGCCTGGCCAGCGCTGAGGTACTAGGGGTAGCCCAGCTGCGGGAAGGGTATGTCTCTGGCTTTCTCTCCGGCAGGGGAAGGTGACAGCGGCGGAGGAAGTGCTGCCCACCTCAGACACTACAGGCCTCCCCGATCCAGCTGCGGCCACAGCTGATGCTGCCAGAACCCCCTGCTGGTCTCCTTTGTTGACTGCCGCATGGCCAGTGCTGAAGTACTGGGGGTAAGCCAGCTACGGGAAGAGTGTCTCTGCCTTTGGCTCTCTCTCTCTGGCAGGGGAAGGAAGGGCTGATTCTCTGGCACAACAGGGAGGGCTGGGCTGCAGGAACACAGCACTGGAAGAAACAGGAGGCCGAACTCATGACCAAAAAGTGAGCAGTGCAGTGATCAGCCCCCTAGTCTTTCCCTCTCTCTGGGTGCAGAGCTGTATTCTACAGAGAGAGCTGGGATGGGAAGAAGGGGAACGGCACTTGACATACACATACACGCGCAACCTGACACACACATACACGTGCGGCACCTGACACACACACACGTAGCATCAGACACAATAAAATAAACATGCAGCACCTGACCCACACATACACGCGCAACACCTGACACACACACATATACACGTGCGGCACCTGACACACACACGTAGCATCAGACACAATTAAATAAACATGCAGCACCTGACACATGCATATACACGCAGCACCTGACACATACATATACACGCACACCATCAGACACACACATACACATGCAGCACCTTACTCACACACACATAGACACGTGTAGTACCTGACGCACACACATGTACACGCGCAGCACCTGACGCACACTCATGTACACACGCAGCACCTGACGCACACTCATGTACACGCGCAGCACCTAATGCACACTCATGTACACACGCAGCACCCGACGCACACTCATGTACACGCGCAGCACCTAATGCACACTCATGTACACGCGCAGCACCTGATGCACACATGTACACGCGCAGCACCTGACACAGACATACGTATTCATGCACAGCACCAGACCTACCCTTGTACACACGCGGAGCACCTGATACTCACACACATATACACCCGCAACACCTGACACACATACACGTGCGGCAGCTGACGCATACACACGCACCATCAGACACACTCGTATATACACGCAGCACCTGACACACATACACACACACACAGGAGCTGATACACAGGCAGCACCTGACACACACACACACACATATACACGCGCAGCACCTGACACCACGCACTCACACGTACAAGCAATGCATTTCACGCCTACCTCCAGCCTCAGTCACAGGCTGCTGCCGCCTACCCCCCTCCCTGCATCAGCTGCAAAGGCAGCAAAATATTTTGACCAAAGTCTAAAGGCCCATACACATTAAACGATGTCGCTCTGTGAGCGACATCATCTAATGTTTCCCCCGGCCGGCCGGCGGCCAACTGTACACGCTGAGCGATATGACCGCTCATATCGCTCAGTGACGTCACGCCCCCGCCAGCCCTGCATGAAGGTCGTGGACGACAGTCCACATCCTTCATGCATGACCTACCGACAGCGACGATTGTTGCCGACCCGCGGGGCCGCGCATCGTTCGTCGCTGGCGGCATACACACTTAACGATAAAACGAGCGACATCGCTCAAGGAGGGGGAAAATGAGCGACGTTGCTCATTAAATCGTTAAGTGTGTATGGACCTTAAACAATTCGGTTTGGTTAATAAAATAATTTTGCACAGAACAGTGATGTTATACGAACATTTTCATTAAACATTTAAAAAATCAAATGTTTATTCTTACAGTGAAATTTTACATTTCTGAATAAAAAGAATAAATTTAAAAAAAGCGATGAAATTCCATAGACAAAAAACCTTACGGTTTCACATGTCCCATTAAGGCTTCTTAGACATGATCGAAATTTCAGAAACCTGTTGTAACTCTTCCACTCAAACTCCAAAAAGCAATGAAATTCCGATCATTAAGGCTGACGCCTTAATGGACGTGTTCCTTGCGCAATACAGATATGGTATGCCATCACAGCCTGTGGGTAAGTGCAGATTCAGCACTCTCACAGAGTGAGATTGCTGTCACTCACACAATGGTGGAGCTGCTAATTCACAGATTTGTGTGCTCATTGGAATACACACATGCAGTCTATGCAACTGAAGGTCTGAGCGGAAGACAAAGCTGCTCAGATGAGGTAAGAGTGTTGTTGATTGGAGGGAGGAGAGCGGTGTGGATGGGGGAACAGAAGTGTGTGGATAGAGTTGAACACTAAGCAGCACTGATGGGGGGGACAAAGAAACACAGGGGGTAATTCAGACCGCAGCAGCAGCAATCGCAGTCTGAATTAGTTTGTGAGGTGCGCACGTGCAATGGCCGCACTGCGCGTGCGTACCCCAGGAGCCCAGTGAGATGCTATCAGCATCTCACTGGCTGCGATCACCCTGCCTGATTGATAGGCAGAGGTGGTTGCGGGGAAGGAGGGGGGCGTGCAAACAGCGTTAGCATGCCATTGGCAGGGCATGGTCTGCACAACGGAGGCGTTTCCAGACCACTGGGGGGTGGGCTGTAGCGGTTATCCCCCTGCCAAGAGCACATGATCCACGAAATTTACCTTCAGGATGTCAGCTACATGAATGGGGTAAGAGTGGTGTGGATAGGGGGTAGATTAAGCAGCAAGTATGGGAAGGGAGACAGAGCGGTGCAGATGGGTTGAAAACACTGGCATGGATGGGTAGAAAACTGGTGCAGATGGGAGAGAAAATAGTGTGCCATGTACTGAAGGAGGCAGAGTGACGTTGAAGAAGGAAACACTGAGCAGCACAGAGAGAAGGGAACGGTGGTACAGACAAGGCACAGGTGGGGAAAGACAGATGGTGCAGATAAGTTAGTACAGACTAGCACAGATGGGAGAACACAGCAGTAGGGATTGGGGAAGATGTTTGAGGGAGCTAAATGTGTATACTATGTGAGATGGATGTATGGAGTCAGAAGGATGTTGTAACAAGGTGGGATGGTTGTGACCGAATGGGATGGTTGTGGGCACTGTGTGGGATGGGAGCACCACAAAACTGCTCAGACCTTCAGTTGCATAGACTGCATGTGTGTATTCCAATGAGCACACAAATCTGTGAATTAGCAGCTCCACCATTGTGTGAGTGACAGCAATCTCACTCTGTGAGAGTGCTGAATCTGCACTTACCCACAGGCTGTGATGGCATACCATATCTGTATTGCGCAAGGAACACGTCCATTAAGGCGTCAGCCTTAATGATCGGAATTTCATTGCTTTTTGGAGTTTGAGTGGAAGAGTTACAACAGGTTTCTGAAATTTCGATCATGTCTAAGAAGCCTTAATGGGACATGTGAAACCGTAAGGTTTTTTGTCTATGGAATATTAAGGCTGAATCGAACAAACGGAATTCTCCCATAGGGAACTTGTGAGATGGGGGCATAGTATTTGAGGGGCTACACCTCAAAAGTGATAGGACATACTGAGCTGAAATTTGGCATGGGCGTGTAGAATCGTCACCCGCTGCGGCATGCCAAATTTCAGGGCAAAATAATAAAAAATGAGGAATTGGGAGTAACCTAAAGTTTCAACTGTCATTTTTTTTCTGCTACTTCCTGGATGGCTTTTTGACATGGTTTTCCATGTAATGTATGAGAAGATTTTTGGGAAGGCATAACTCAGGATAGAGGATGAATTAAGACTTGGGGTTTGTTTTATTAGATACATCTTGTCCCAGTGTAGTGCCTTTTGGGGTTGTGGTGTTTTAGAAAGTTATAGTTTTTTTTTAATTCAGTAAAATATGCCCCATTATAAAGATAGGGCTTTTCAATTTGTTGCGGCTGCGCAGTGGCCGCCAGCAGGGGGTGTACTCACAGAGGCTTCATATGAGAGCACAAACATGGTCGACTTTTTCACTGCCTCCCATTTTCATTCAGTAAACTACAGGGGAACTGCCTACACTTCGGTAATTCAGTGGGGCTGGGGGGTGTTTTGGGGCTACTGGGGGCACACTGTGACAATAACTAGCCCTGGCACCGCTCACATTAATTAGATTTCATTGTCCAGTTCGAGCGGTGCCTGGGCCGGCTTACATCACGTGATCGCCGCAGTCAGCTAGGAGCGGGAAGTTCAATAGTGCTTAGCACAGCTTCCTTCATCCTCTGTGTGCTCCAGGCACAAGCATACAACAGCCCTGGGCAGCTCATCCGGATCACATGCCGGACTGATGCTGCTGATCCAGAGAGAAGGCGAACTCATAAAGAAAGGAGGCGCAGCCCGTTCTCTATTCTCTCCCCCTTCTGCGCCTCCTTCCTGCCTGATGGCCATGGGCTGTCCCCCTGCCCACGGAGCTTCCACTGCAGACACGATACTCCCCTGCAGGCATACGCAGCTATGGGCTGTCCCAGTGCCCTCCGGAGCTTCATCTGCAGCCACGGTCCCCAGCACCAGCACTTTCCTTGACACCCACAGAGGCAGAGCTGATCACTCCTTCCCATAGGTGTGTGCACGGGGGGTGCCTGGTGCGCACAGGCACCCCCTAATGTCCAGCAACCCTGACAGGTGGCAGCGGAGAACGTAAGCAGATAGTCAGAGCTGGCATATCTATAGGCAAATGCCTAGGGCATTTGCAGTGGCCAGGGGCATGCCAGAGCTGGCTCAACTAAACTTTGGGCAATGGAAGGACCTATGAGTTTCCCCCCACCATGGATCAAATATATATTTTTTTCAAGTGGGTCCCTGTCCCGGCGATTGAAGCCCCGCCCCCTCGCGGCTATATGCCGCGATTTGCGGGTTGGTGGTGAGGGGTGGAGCCATTATGACATGTTTCTCTTTGAATGGTGTCATATTGGCTCCGCCCCCTCCCCCACCGACCCGCGAATCGCGGCATAAGCCGCTAGTGGGCGGAGCTTAATGATGTAAAATTAACTGCACGACTGCCAGCACTGATCTGCTCCTGGTTCCTGCAGCTACCACTGGGCTCCATCCTCCAGGTGTCAGTGGGTTTGTGTGTATACTCTAGTGTATATGTGCATATGTATGTGTTCTGTGTGTGTGTTTATATGTACTGTATGTGTATGTGTTCTATATATGTGTATTTGTGTGTATATGTACAGTGTGTGTACGACTGTATGTCTGTGTATGTGTTAGGATCCCGGCCATTGTAAGTATAGCCACAAAACTTTGACTACTGCCGGAGAAGGGGGGGGGGGGGGGTAAATTTAGCCGACACTGGAGGGGATAGGGTTAGGCTACAGTAGGTGGGAGGTTAGGGTTAGGCTGCGGACAGGAGGGTTAAGATAAGGCACCACCAGGTGGAGTTTAGGGAGGGGAGGTTAGGGTTGGGCTTAGGGGGTAGCGGACAGAGGATAGATTAGTTAAATCACCAGTCAGGATTGAATTCCTCTGGATGCTGGCGTCGGTATTTTGACTGCCGGCATCCCATTCGGCTGTCATGCATACCAAACCCATATGCGTGTTTAAATGTATATGTATGCGTTCTATGCATGGAGGGTATTGCACAGGCATACCCTAATGTCAGGTACCCCTCAGTGTTAGCCTATTACATATACCAGCTCCACAGTCATGGTGAAGTGGGTCCACTAAGGATCATGGAGAAGCGGGCAAGTTTCTACTCTGCAGGTGCCGTCTGTACTCCCCCCAGCGGCCCCTGTGTTTGTGTGACATGACTTGTTTGACAGATTCTGTTTACAGGATGCCATGGTTGCAGGACCCGCGGAGGTGATGGACGGAGTAGAGTGCACACTGAAAGAGCTGCTGAGGGGCCAGGACTCAGAGCGTCTGCAGGGCAAGGTGTCGGCGGAGCTGAGCCAGCTGGTGGTACTGGAGAGAGTAGCCGCCCACAGCCAAGGTTTGTCCCACTTACCCAACTCTCTGCTTCATGCTGGCTCTTCCCCGTGTCTGTCAGGTCTCCACATTAATGGATGTGGTGTGGCCAGGGTACATGGTCTTCTCTCAGCTTTTTCATTAGGAGCGTTCTCAATACTTGCTGCCCACACATGCCCCACTCTCAGCTCCAAATGCCCATCTGCTGCACCCCCAACCTTCCTCCATGTCACCCAGTACGTATCACTAGTGTCTCCCTATGCATGTCACCCATTACTTGTCCATAGTGTGCCCCTCTGTCTATGTCCCATTGCCTCACCCCAGTGTCAAACTCTCTGCCTGTCCCCACTACATGTCCTGCGGGTTAAAAATTCAGAATACATAAATATATTTATTTTTCATAGTTTCTTAAGTGCGCCAACAAAGAGACAATCTTTCTCTGTTTTTGTTGTTTCCCACTACATGTCCCCAGTGTCACCCTCTGCCTGTCATCTACTAAGTATCCTCAGTGTCACCCTCTGCCTTTCTCCCACTGCCTCACCCCAGTGCTACCCTCATGGCTGTCACTCTCTCTACCTGTCACCCACTACATGTCCCCAGTGTTACCATTTGCCTGTCACCCACTACATGTCCCCAGTGTTACCATTTGCCTATCACCCACTGTGTTACCCCAGTATCACCCTCTGTCTCCCACTACATGTCACCCTCTGCCTTTCTTCGACTGCATCACCCCAGTGTCACCCTCATGGCTGTCACCCTCTGCCTCACCCCAGTGTCATCCTCCGAATATGAAAACCAGAATATGCATTTCTGTTCATACCGTGTAACATAATGTGAATTTCGGCTCATACCATTTGCATATTGTGAATTTCGGTTCATACCGTATAGCATATTGTGAATTTTGGCTCATACCGTGTGGCATATTGTGAATTTCGGCTCATACCATGTGGCATATTGTGAATTTTCGGCTCATACCGTGTGGCATATTGTGAATGTCTGCTCATACCATGTGGCATATTGTGAATTTCGGCTCATACCGTGTGGCATATTGTGAATTTCGGCTCATACCTTGTGGCATATTCTGAATTTCGGCTCATGCCTTGTGGCATATTGTAAATTTCAAAAAAATGAATAAAGACCGTGTAACCTGCGCTTATCAAGCAGCCTGAATTCAGGTGGTAAAGAGTGTCACCAACACTCAACAACATAGACAAATAGAAAATAATTACCACACCATATCACAGGCGCTTCTTGTATGATGTTCGTGGGGTTTGTTACACTCCCCAGATTGAGGGGTGGATGTGACCTTACAAAACAACATAAACATAGATATAGTGTAATATTGTTAATGCAACTCTGGAATAGAATCCTACTGTTCTAGTAAAATCAGCCTCGTACCCCAAAGAGTGGTCTACTATTAGTAGACAATCAGCATATAGAAATGGAGCGGATCACCGATCAGATGTACTGTCCCCGTTGCCAATGCAGTTCTTTGTACTTCCATCTGTAGACCATTCTGTTCGGTGAGAGTCCACCTGTTTATCCACCTTGTATTTTAAATGTATAATAAAATGTTTTTATGGTAATACACTATCCAGCCATCCTCTATTCACATATTCCATTGGCGAATGAACGAGGGAAAAGTGTTTTATAACTACAAAGAACTGCATTGGCAACGGGGACAGTACATCTGATCGGTGATCCGCTCCATTTCTATATGCTGATTGTCTACTAATAGTAGACCACTCTTTGGGGTACGAGGCTGATTTTACTAGAACAGTAGGATTCTATTCCAGAGTTGCATTAACAATATTACACTATATCTATGTTTATGTTGTTTTGTAAGGTCACATCCACCCCTCAATCTGGGGAGTGTAACAAACCCCACGAACATCATACAAGAAGCGCCTGTGATATGGTGTGGTAATTATTTTCTATTTGTCTATATTGTAAATTTCGGCTCATGAATTGTGGCATAATGTGAATTTCGTCTCATGCCTTCTGGCATATTGTGAATTTTGGCTCATACAGTGTGGCATATTGTGAATTTCGGCTCATACGTTGTGGCATAATGTGAATTTCAGCTCAAACTGTGTGGCATAATGTCAATTTCGTCTCATACTGTGCTGCATAATGTGAATTTTGGCTCATACTGTGTGGCATAATGTGAATTTTAGCTCATACTGTGTGACATAATGTGAATTTCGGCTCATACTGTGTGACATAATGTGAATAACTCAAATGTTCGCCCCCCTAAATCTCACATAATTTTCAGAGTGTCCCACTCAAAATCAGGGTGTAGGTGCTGGGGTGCAAGAGAATGCATATGCACCTAGGCCCACCACACTCTAGTTCTGCCACTGGGTCAGGGATAGGTTGGGGAAGTGTAAGCAGCGATAGGGCGCAGTGGCAGCTGGGGCTTAGGGTTATGCAAGAGTGGAATACTGGCCAGTGGTCTCGCCATTATGCTTCATTTTATTAATTTTATTTTTCTGGGGTGTATTATATCTACATGTACTATTGGGAACTAGGGATAAATTAGATTAAGCCATGTGATTTTACTGAGAGAATGTAAAATAGTGCTAGACAAGCCCCTCTGGCGGTGTGCACCCTAATAAAATAAGCTGCGCACGCCTATGCTCCTTCCTCCAGACACTGCCTGTACGGTGCACCAGTGACGGTACAACCCTGCGCTCTGCATGCATGACTGGGCTGTCCCCCTGTTCTCCGGAGCTTCCTCTGCAGCCATGGTACTCCCCTGCGCCCTGCATGCGTGGCTATGGGCTGTCCCCCTGCCCTCCGGAGCTTCCTCTGCAGCCACAGCCCCCAGCACCAGGTCCTTGACACCCATAGCGCCAGAGCTGATCACGCCTTTCCCCAGACACTGCCTGCACGGTTCAAAAGTGACGTGCCCCGCAGTGTGGCCCCCGGACCTCGGCAAAAGCCGCTGGTGCCCCGCAGTGTGGCCGCGGACCTCGGCAAAAGCCGCTTCCGCCCCCTTCCTCCAGACACTGCCCTTGTGTGTGTGCCCGCTACCGCCGCCCGCCTAGATCATTCTGCCAGCCCTGCATCTGCCGCCAGCCTGGGTGTTTGCCTCCGCTCACCAAAAGGATGCGGGTAAAGCTGAATGCATTGTCGGACTTCACTGAAGCCCTTCCTAGCTGTTGCTGCCGGACTGGTCCTCTCTGCAGCCTCCTTAGCTGGTTCCTCCATACCTGATCCTGCTCCTTCTCACCAGGTGAGTGCTCCCCAGATTGTGACAAGTCACCCCACTGTACAGTTCCCTGGGTGTTGCCCCGTAATACAGTCCCTTGTACCCTGCATGTTGCCCCCCTTTACAGTCCCATGCGCCCTGTGTGTTGTCCCCTCCTTACAGTCCGCTGCGTCCTATGTGTTGACCCCTCCTCCATGTGTGTGGCCCCCCAAACAGTCTTCTGATTGTGGCTCACCCCTGTAGTTCCCATGCGTGTCACCCTCACCCATACAGTCCCCTGTGCCCTGCGTGTCGACCCCCCATACAGTCCCCTGAGCCCTGCATGTTGCCCACCCTTGCAGTCCCCTGCACTAGGTGTGTTACCCCCCCTTACAGTCTGCTTTGTCCTGTGTGTCGCCCCCCTCAGTACAGTCCCCTGTGTGTCTCCCCCCTCAGTACAGTCCCCTGCGCCCTGTGTGTTGCCCCTCCCCATGTGTGTGGCCCCCAAACAGTCTCCTGCTTGTGGCTCATTCTGGTAGTCCCCTGCGCATCGCCCCCACCCATACAGTCCCCTGTGCCCTGTGTGTCGCCTCCCCGTCCAGTCCCCTGTGCCCTGCATGTCACCTCCCCATACAGTCCCCTGTGCCCTGCATGTCACCTCCCCATACAGTCCCCTGTGCCCTGCATGTCACCTCCCCATACAGTCCCCTGTGCCCTGCATGTCACCTCCCCATACAGTCCCCTGTGCCCTGCATGTCACCTCCCCATACAGTCCCCTGTGCCCTGCATGTCACCTCCCCATACAGTCCCCTGTGCCCTGCATGTCACCTCCCCATACAGTCCCCTGCGTCCTGCGCATCGCCCCCACCCATACAGCCCCTGTGCCCTGCGCATCGCCCCCACCCATACAGCCCCTGTGCCCTGCGCATCGCCCCCACCCATACAGCCCCTGCGTCCTGCGCATCGCCCCCACCCATACAGCCCCTGCGTCCTGCGCATCGTCCCCACCCATACAGCCCCTGCGTCCTGCGCATCGCCCCCACCCATACAGCCCCTGCGTCCTGCGCATCGCCCTCACCCATACAGCCCCTGCGTCCTGCGCATCGCCCCCACCCATACAGCCCCTGCGTCCTGCGCATCGCCCCCACCCATACAGCCCCTGCGTCCTGCGCATTGCCCCCACCCATACAGCCCCTGTGCCCTGCGTGTCGCCTCCCCATACAGTCCCCTGTGCCCTGCATGTCACCTCCCCATACAGTCCCCTGTGCCCTGCATGTCACCTCCCCATACAGTGCCCTGTGCCCTGCATGTCGTCCCCCCGTACAGCCCCCTGCATGTTGCCCCCCCATAAGTCCCCTGCGTGTCGCCCCCAGTAGTCCACTGCGCCCTGCATGTCGCCCCCCTCCATACAGACCCCGGTGCCCTACATGTTGCCCTCCCATACAGACTTATGTGCCCTGCATGTCGGTCCCCTGCACCCTGCTTGTTGCCCCCTGTACGGTCCCCGGTGCCCTGTGTGTCGCCACCCCGTCCAGTCCCCGGTGCCCTGTGTGTCGCCACCCCGTCCAATCCCCTGCGCGTCTCCACCCCGTCCAGTCCCCTGCGCCCAATGTGTCATCCCCTGTGTGTCGCCCCCCAGCGTGCGGGATGTATGAGTGCGTCAGCGTGCGGGATGTATGAGTGCGTCATCGTGCGGGATGTATGAGTGTGTCATCGTGCGGGATGTATGAGTGCGTCATCGTGCGGGATGTATGAGTGCGTCATCGTGCGGGATGTATGAGTGCGTCATCGTGCGGGATGTATGAGTGCGTCATCGTGCGGGATGTATGAGTGCGTCATCGTGCGGGATGTATGAGTGCGTCATCGTGCGGGATGTATGAGTGCGTCATCGTGCGGGATGTATGAGTGCGTCAGCGTGCGGGATGTATGAGTGCGTCAGCGTGCGGGATGTATGAGTGCGTCAGCGTGCGGGATGTATGAGTGCGTCAGCGTGCGGGATGTATGAGTGCGTCAGCGTGCGGGATGTATGAGTGCGTCAGCGTGCGGGATGTATGAATGTATGAGAGAGGCAGTGTAGGGATGTATAGTATGAGAGACGGAATGAGATAGCGTGTGTGTGGCAGAAATAAAACAAGATAGCATGTGTGTAAAAGAGAGCAAGAATTAGAGAGAAAAAGGAGAGATGTGAAGTAATATGAGAGAGACTAGAGGGTGTATAAGTGAGAGGTGGCAGTCGGGATGAGAAGGCATTTGCATTCCCCTTCAACCCGGCACCGCGCTGCTGCTGCTGCTGTCAGTCGTGAAGGGCCTTCTCGGAACCAGAGAGCCAGCCAGTAGGGGTAAAGTATGTAAGTACCAGAGTGTGTGTGGTTATCTGTGTGCGTATTTTGCTATATGTGTGTGTGTACAATTGTTTTGCTAAGTGTGTTTAGCTGTTTGTGTGTTTTGTCATACGTGTGTATGTGTGTTTTGCTATGTGTGTGTCTTTTACGGTGTGTGTGTGTGTGTGTGTGTGTGTGTGTGTGTGTGTATACACACACACACACACACACACACACACGGCCGGCTAACCGTTACATTGCGGAGAGTATCATATGTGGAGGGAGCTGCCGCTGCCTTCTCATCTCCTCCCGAGGTGTGCTCGCACCCCTGCTGCACTGCCCCAGGAGAGCCTGGATCACAGGGTGAGGTGAGTGGGGAGCCAGAAAGGGAAACCACTGGCACAGGGTTGCACACTGCGGCCGCCATCTTTCTGCAAGCACACTTTCTCTCTGTCACCTCTGCCTCAGTCACCCACTCTATACCTGTTACCCACTATCTCCCTCTCACCCCTGCCTCATTCACCTACTATCTCCCTGTCACCCCTGCCTCAGTCATCCACTATCTCCCTGTCACCCCTGCCTCAGTCACCTACTATCTCCCTGTCACCCCTGCCTCAGTCATCCACTATCTCCCCGTCGCCCCTGCTTCAGTCACCCACTATCTCCCCGTCGCCCCTGCTTCAGTCACCCACTATCTCCCTGTCACCCCTGCTTCAGTCACCCACTCTCTCCCTATCACACCTGCCTCACCAGTTGCCCACTCTCTCCATGTCACCCCTGCCTCACAAGTCACCCAGTAAGTCCCTGTCACCACTGCCTCACCAGTCGCCCACTTTCTCCCTGTCACCCTTGCTTCAGTCACCCACTATCTCCCTGTCAGCCCTGCTTCAGTCACCCACTATCTTCCTGTCACCCCTGCCTCACCAGTCGCCCACTCTCTCCCTGTCACCCCTGCCTCACCAGTCGCCCACTCTCTCCCTGTCACCCCTGCCTCACCAGTCGCCCACTCTCTCCCTGTCACCCCTGCCTCACCAGTCGCCCACTCTCTCCCTGTCACCTCTGCCTCACCAGTCGCCCACTCTCTCCCTGTCACCTCTGCCTCACCAGTCGCCCACTCTCTCCCTGTCAGCCCTGCCTCAGTCACCCACTCTCCCCATGTCAGCCCTGCCTCAGTCACCCACTATCCTCCTGTCAGCCCTGCCTCAGTCACCCACTATATCCCTGTCACCCCAGCCTCCAACATGACTGCCCCCAGCACAGGAGACATACTTAGCTGTTGGCACACAGCTTTAGCCAGCTTCTGTCTCACACTATACTGTGTCACCACTAGAGGACCTTAAAGCAGCGATCCCCGCCGCAGCGCCCAACTCTCCAGACCATCGGCCCCCGGCCCTTGGCAGCCGCACATCTCAGTCACCCGCTCTCTCCCTGTCAGCCCTACCTCAGTCACCCACTTACAGTTTTTTCTGTGGCACGTGCTATCCATATTTTTCTCTGACGTCCTAGTGGATGCTGGGCACTCCGTAAGGACCATGGGGAATAGCGGCTCCGCAGGAGACTGGGCACAATTAAGAAAGCTTTAGTACTACCTGGTGTGCACTGGCTCCTCCCACTATGACCCTCCTCCAGACCTCAGTTAGAATCTTGTGCCCGGCCGAGCTGGATGCACACTAGGGGCTCTCCTGAGCTCCTAGAAAGAAAGTATATTTTAGTTTTTTTATTTTACAGTGAGATCTGCTGGCAACAGACTCACTGCAGCGAGGGACTAAGGGGAGAAGAAGCGAACCTACCTAACTGGTGGTAGCTTGGGCTTCTTAGGCTACTGGACACCATTAGCTCCAGAGGGATCGACCGCAGGACCCGACCTTGGTGTTCGTTCCCGGAGCCGCGCCGCCGTCCCCCTTACAGAGCCAGAAGCATGAAGATGGTCCGGAAAAGCAGCAGCAGAAGACTTCAGTCTTCGCCAAGGTAGCGCACAGCACTGCAGCTGTGCGCCATTGCTCCTCATGTACACCTCACACTGCGGTCACTGATGGGTGCAGGGCGCTCGGGGGGGGGGGGGGGGGGGGCGGGGGGCGCCCTGAGGGCAGTGTTACACACCTTGGCTGGCAAAATCTACACCATATATAGTCCTAGAGGCTATATAGGTGTAAATTAATACCCCTGCCAGAGTTATAAAAACGCGGGAGAAGTCCGCCGAAAAAGGGGCGGGGCTACCTCCCTCAGCACACTGGCACCATTTCTTCCTCACAGCTCCGCTGGAAGGAAGCTCCCTGACTCTCTCCTGCAGTCTACAGCTACAGAAGGGTAAAAAAGAGAGGGGGCACTATATTTAGGCGCAGTATATCAATATATATATATATATATATATATATATAGCAGCTATAAGGGGATATAATTCAGTTAGTCCCTGTTTTATATAGCGCTCTGGTGTGTGCTGGCATACTCTCTCTCTCTGTCTCCTCCAAAGGGCTTTGTGGGGTCCTGTCCTCTGTCAGAGCATTCCATGTGTGTGTGCGGTGTGTCGGTACGGCTGTGTCGACATGTTTGATGAGGAGACTTATGTGGAGGCGGAGCAGATGCCTATAAATGTGATGTCACCCCCTGAGGGGCGGACACCTGAGTGGATGGACTTATGAAAGGAATTACGTGAAAGTGTTGACTCCTTACATAAAAAAATTGACGACATGCCAAATTTTCGGGACAGCCGGCTTCTCAGCTCGTGCCTGCCCAGGCGTCTCAAAGGCCATCAGGGGCTCTAAAACGCCCGCTACCTCAGATGGCAGACACAGATGTCAACACGGATACTGATACCAGTGTCGACGACGAAGAGACTAATGTAATGTCCAATAGGGCCACTCGTTACATGATTGAGGCAATGAAAAATGTTTTACACATTTCTGATGTAACCCCAGGTACCACAAAAAAGGGTATTATGTTTGGGGAGAAAAAACTACCAGTGTTTTTTCCCCCTTCTGAAGAATTAAATGAAGTGTGTGAAGTAGCGTGGGCTTCCCTCAATAAAAAATTGGTAATTTCTAAAAGGTTACTAATGGCGTACCCTTTCCCGCCAGAGGATAGGTCACGTTGGGAGACACCCCCTAGGGTGGATAAAGCGCTCACACGCTTGTCAAAGAATGTGGCACTACCGTCTCTGGATACGGCCGCCCTAAAGGAGCCTGCTGATAGAAAGCAGGAGGCGATCCTGAAGTCTGTATATACACACTCAGGCATTATACTGAGACCAGCTATTGCTTCAGCATGGATGTGCAGTGCTGCAGCTGCGTGGTCAGATTCCCTGTCGGAAAATATTGACACCCTAGACAGGGACACTATATTGCTAACCATAGAGCATATAAAAGACGCAGTCTTATACATGAGAGATGCACAGAGGGATATTTGCCGGCTGACATCTAAAATAGGTGCAATGTCCATTTCTGCCAGGAGAGGCTTATGGACTCGGCAGTGGACAGGGGATGCAGATTCTAAAAGGCACATGGAAGTTTTGCCTTATAAGGGTGAGGAGTTATTCGGGGATGGTCTCTCACACCTGGTTTCCACAGCAACAGCTGGGAAGTCAGCATTTTTGCCCCATGTTCCCTCACAGCCTAAGAAAGCACCGTATTATCCGGTACAGTCCTTTCGGCCCCAGAAAAGCAGGCGGAGAAAAGGCGTGTCCTTTCTGCACAAAGGCAGACGTAGGGGGAAAAAGCTGCAACAAACAGCCGGTTCCCAGGAGCAAAAGTCCTCCCCCGCTTCCTCCAAGTCCGCCGCATGACGGTGGGGCTCCACAGGCGGAGCCAGGTATGGTGGGGGCCCGTCTCAAAAATTTCAGTGATCAGTGGGCTCGCTCACAGGTGGATCCCTGGATCTTTCAAGTAGTATCTCGGGTACAAGCTGGAATTTGAGGCGTCTCCCCCCGCCGTTTCCTCAAATCTGCCTTGCCGACAACTCCCTTCAATTCACAAGCTGTATTCCCAGCAGGTGATAGTCAAGGTGCCCCTACTTCAACAAGGACAGGATTGTCATTACCAATTCCAGATGCTGCCGTTTGGCCTGTCCACTGCACTGAGGGTATTTACCAAGGTAATGGCCGAAATGATGATACTCCTTCGAAAAAAGGGAGTTTTAATTATTCCGTACATCGACGATCTCCTGATAAAGGCGAGGTCCAAGGAGCAGTTGTTGGTCGGGGTAGCACTTTCTCGGGAAGTGCTACAACAGCACGGTTGGATTCTAAACATTCCAAAGTCGCAGCTGGTTCCTACGACACGTCTACTGTTCCTGGGGATGGTTCTGGACACAGACCAGAAAAAAGTGTTTCTCCCGGAGGAGAAAGCCAAGGAGCTGTCATTTCTAGTCAGAGGCCTCCTGAAACCAAAAAAGGTTTTGGTGCATCACTGCACGCGAGTCCTGGGAAAAATGGTAGCTTTCTACGAAGAAATTCCATTCAGGAGGTTCCATGCAAGAACTTTTCAGTGGGACCCGTTGGACAAGTGGTCCGGATCGCATCTTCAGATGCATCGGTTGTTAACCCTGTCTCCAAGGACCAGGGTGTCTCTGCTGTGGTGGCTGCAGAGTGCTCATCTTCTAGAGGGCCGCAGATTCGGCATACAGGACTGGGTCCTGGTGACCACGGATGCCAGCCTTCGAGGCTGGGGGACAGTCACACAGGGAAAAAACTTCCAGGGCCTATGGTCAAATCAGGAGATTTCCCTACACATAAATATTCTGGAACTAAGGGCCATTTACAATGCCCTAAGTCATGCAAGACCCCTGCTTCAAAACCAGCCGGTACTGATTCAATCAGACAACATCACGGCAGTCGCCCATATAAATCGACAGGGAGGCACAAGAAGCAGGATGGCGATGGCAGAAGCCACAAGGATTCTCCGATGGGCGGAAAATCACGTGATAGCATTGTCAGCAGTGTTCATTCCAGGAGTGGACAACTGGGAAGCAGACTTCCTCAGCAGGCACGACCTCCACCCGGGAGAGTGGGGACTTCATCCAGAAGTCTTCCAAATGCTGGTAAACCGTTGGGAAAGGCCACAGGTGGACATGATGGCGTCTCGCCTCAACAAAAAGTTACAAAGATACTGCGCCAGGTCAAGGGACCCTCAGGCGATAGCTGTGGACGCTCTAGTGACACCTTGGGTGTACCAGTCGGTTTATGTGTTCCCTCCTCTACCGCTCATACCAAAGGTACTGAGAATAATAAGAAGTCGAGGAGTAAGGACGATACTCGTGGTTCCGGATTGGCCAAGAAGAGCTTGGTACCCAGAACTTCAAGAAATGCTATCAGAGGACCCTTGGCCTCTGCCGCTCAGACAGGATCTGCTACAACAGGGGCCCTGTCTGTTCCAAGACTTACCGCGGCTGCGTTTGACAGCATGGCGGTTGAACACCGGATCCTAAAGGAAAAGGGCATTCCGGAGGAAGTCATTCCTACGCTGATTAAAGCTAGGAAAGAAGTAACCGCAAACCATTATCACCGCATATGGCGAAAATATGTTGCGTGGTGTGAGGCCAGGAAGGCCCCAACAGAGGAATTTCAGCTGGGTCGATTTCTGCACTTCCTACAGTCAGGAGTGACTATGGGCCTTAAATTGGGTTCCATAAAGGTCCAGATTTCGGCGCTGTCGATTTTCTTCCAGAAAGAACTGGCTTCACTGCCTAAAGTTCAGACTTTTGTAAAGGGAGTGCTGCATATTCAGCCACCTTTTGTGCCTCCAGTGGCACCTTGGGATCTCAATGTGGTGTTGGATTTTCTAAAATCACATTGGTTTGAACCTCTTAAAACCGTGGATTTAAAATATCTCACGTGGAAGGTGGTCATGCTATTGGCCTTGGCTTCGGCCAGGCGTGTGTCAGAATTGGCGGCTTTGTCGTGTAAAAGCCCTTATCTGATTTTCCATATGGATAGGGCTGAATTGAGGACTCGTCCACAGTTTCTCCCTAAGGTGGTATCAGCTTTTCATTTGAACCAACCTATTGTGGTGCCTGTGGCTACTAGGGACTTGGAGGATTCCAAGATGCTGGACGTAGTCAGGGCCCTGAAAATGTATGTTTCCAGGACGGCTAGAGTCAGGAAAACTGACTCGCTATTTATCCTGTATGCACCCAACAAGCTGGGTGCTCCTGCTTCTAAGCAGACTATTGCTCGCTGGATTTGTAGCACAATTCAGCTGGCGCATTCTGCGGCGGGACTGCTGCATCCTAAATCTGTAAAAGCCCATTCCACAAGGAAGGTGGGCTCTTCTTGGGCGGCTGCCCGAGGGGTCTCGGCTTTACAACTTTGCCGAGCTGCTACTTGGTCAGGGGCAAACACGGTTGCTAAATTCTACAAATTTGATACCCTGGCTGAGGAGGACCTAGAGTTCTCTCATTCGGTGCTGCAGAGTCATCCGCACTCTCCCGCCCATTTGGGAGCTTTGGTATAATCCCCATAATCCTTACGGAGTTCCCAGCATCCACTAGGACGTCGGAGAAAATAAGATTTTACTCACCGGTAAATCTATTTCTCGTAGTCCGTAGTGGATGCTGGGCGCCCATCCCAAGTGCGAATTGTCTGCAATACTTGTATATAGTTATTGTTGAGAAGCCATCTGTTGAGAGGCTTCGTTGTTTTTCATACTGTTAACTGGGTATAGTATCACGAGTTGTACGGTGTGATTGGTGTGGCTGGTATGAGTCTTACCCGGGATTCAAAATCCTTCCTAATTGTGTCAGCTCTTCCGGGCACAGTATCCTAACTGAGGTCTGGAGGAGGGTCATAGTGGGAGGAACCAGTGCACACCAGGTAGTACTAAAGCTTTCTTAATTGTGCCCAGTCTCCTGCGGAGCCGCTATTCCCCATGGTCCTTACGGAGTTCCCAGCATACACTACGGACTATTAGAAATAGATTTACCGGTGAGTAAAATCTTATTTTAATAAGGTAGAGGGGCCCAATGCATATTGTTGCACCGGGGCCCACCATTCTCTAGTTCCGCCACTGTCTCTCTCTCTTTCTCTCTTCCCCATATCTCCCTCTCTCTGTCTGGTCCTGGTTTCTGTCTCCCTCTCTCCCATGTGCCCCTCTCACTGCCCCTGGTCTCTCTCTCTCTCTCTCTCTCTCTCTCTCTCTCTCTCCTCCTGATCCCCCCCCCCTCTCTCTCTCTCTCTCCTCATCCTCATCTCTCTCTCTCTCTCTCCTCCCTCTCTCCTCCTGATCCTCCCCCCCCTCTCTCTCTCTCCTCCTGATCCTCCCCCCCTCTCTCTCTCTCTCTCTCTCCTCCTGATCCTCCCCCTCTCTCTCTCTCTCTCTCTCTCTCTCTCTCTCTCTCTCTCTCTCTCTCTCCCCTCCTGATCCTCCCCTCTCTCTCTCTGCCCCTGGTTTCTCATTCTCTTTCCAGTGTCTCCCTCTATCTCTCTGCCCCATGTGTCTCTTTCAGTTACTCACCAAAACAGTGATTATGCCTATCCCCAGCTGACAGTGTCCCTTTTTCGGAAGTGCGTGATTATTATTTTTTGGGTAGGAGGGAGGGGGGCATTCTTTAACTTGCCCTGGGCACCAAATACCCTAGTTACACCCTTGTTTTGGTGTATATATAGAATGGATGCACATGTCCGATTTCAGAAAACTTCTGAATATCCCTTAAACCAGAAAACTGTACTGCTGCTGGAAGTAAATCTTCCAGCATCCGCCAATCTTAGAGGAACCTACTGGTCTCTCTGCACCCATGGCTTCTCTCCCAATGTGTCCCTGATCTCAGTGATCGGGCAGCCCAGGGGAAATGGAGTCGCCCCCTCTCCACCCTGCACTCTGCTGCTGTTGAAAAGAGAAGCAGAAATGTAAAAGCTGGAGAATGCTCTGACCCAGGCAAGGGGCGTGGTCTAATTAAAATGTGCATGGCCTCACCGGAAAAGACTACCTTATACCCCAGTTTTTTGCCCTGCACCAACAGACCATGGCCACCACAGGAAAAAAAAAATTTCACCATATTAGGCCCCATACAGTAATGTTCCCTGCACCATATTCCCCATACTGCAATGCCCGTGATACATTATGCCCTCCAGTAAAGCTTCTACACGCTGGGTGTCATGCTCGTTGCCAGGGGTTTCATGTCTGGGACGGGTGTCATACTCGTTGCCAGGGGTTTGTAATGCTTGTGGCCAGGGGTAATGCTCGTTACCAGGGGTGTGTTATCGTTAAACATGTAAAAAAAAATCAAATGTTTATTCTTACAGTGAAATTTGACATTTCTGAATGAAAAAAAAAAATGTAAAAAAAGCTATGAAATTCCATAGACAAAAAACCTTACGGTTTCACATGTCCCATTAAGGCTTCTTACACATGATCTGGCATTTCAGAAACCTGTCGTAACTCTTCCACTCAAACTCCAAAAAGCAATGAAATTCCGATCATTAAGGCTGACGCCTTAATGGACGTGTTCCTTGCGCAATACAGATATGGTATGCCATCACAGCCTGTGGGTAAGTGCAGATTCAGCACTCTCACAGAGTGAGATTGCTGTCACTCACACAATGGTGGAGCTGCTAATTCACAGATTTGTGTGCTCATTGGAATACACACATGCAGTCTATGCAACTGAAGGTCTGAGCGGAAGACAGAGCTGCTCATACGAGGTAAGAGTGGCGTGGATGGGGGGAGGAGACAGAGCAGTGTGGATGAGGTGACAGAAGTGTGTGGAAAGAGGGAAGACTAAGCAGCATTGATAGGGGGGTGACAAAGAAACACAGGATAATGCAGACTGCAGCGGCAGCGATCACAGTCTGAATTAGATTGTGAAGTGCGCACGTGCAATGGACACACTGCGCGTGCGTACCCCAGGAGCCCAGAGGGGGTACGCACAACTACGATCAACTCTGAATTACCCCCACAGATGGGGGGAGGTAAGACAGGTGGGGGGAAAGACAATGGCACAGATGGTGGGGAGATAGAGCTGTGTGGATGGGTGGGCACTGCCGTTGGATGAGGGGGAAAGAGCAGCACAGATGTGGGAGGGGTAAGAGCAGTACAGATGGAAAGAAACGGCGTGGATGAGGAAGGCAGAGCAGCATGGATGAGGGGAATACAGTCCCAACATCAGAGGCAATAAGTATTTTTACCTTCCCTTGGGGGGTGGCAGCTAGGCCTAATCCTTGGGTGGGTTGGATAGGGCAACCCCTTCCCCCCCCCCCCATAATGACCCATGAAACTTACCTTCAGGATGTCAGCTACATGAATAGGGTAAGAGTGGTGTGGATAGTGGGTAGTTTAAGCAGCACGTATGGGAAGGGAGGCAGAGTGGTGCGGATGGGGGAAACGATGCAGATGGGTTGAAAACACTGGCATGGATGGGTAGAAAACTGGTGCAGATGGGAGATAAGATAGTGTGCCATGTATTGGAGGAGGCAGAGTGACGTTGAAGAGGGAAACACTGAGCAGCACAGAGAAAAGGAAACGGTGGTACAGACAAGGCACAGGTGTGGAAAGTCAGATGGTGCAGATAAGTTAGTACAGACTAGCACAGATGGGAGAACACAGCAGTAGGGATTGGGGCAGACAGAGCAGCATGGGGGTGTATAGGGGAAGTAAGTGTAGATGCATAGACAGTAGATGGGGTATTATCGTTTTAGCAATTAACCAAGATGTTTGCGGGAGCGAAATGTGTATACTAAATGAGATGGATGTACGGATTGAGAAGGCTGTTGTAACAAGGTGGGATTGTTGTGGTGACTGAATGGGATGGTTGTGGGCACTGTGTGGGATGGGAGCACCACAAAACTGCTCAGACCTTCAGTTGCATAGACTGCATGTGTGTATTCCAATGAGCACACAAATCTGTGAATTAGCAGCTCCACCATTGTGTGAGTGACAGCAATCTCACTCTGTGAGAGTGCTGAATCTGCACTTACCCACAGGCTGTGATGGCATACCATATCTGTATTGCGCAAGGAACACGTCCATTAAGGCGTCAGCCTTAATGATCGGAATTTCATTGCTTTTTGGAGTTTGAGTGGAAGAGTTACGACAGGTTTCTGAAATGCCAGATCATGTGTAAGAAGCCTTAATGGGACATGTGAAACCGTAAGGTTTTTTGTCTATGGAATATACATATGTATATATATAACTGTAAAAACACACACACCATGTGTGTAGCCCCCTCAGCGATAGCGATGCGCGGCCCCGCACATCGCTATCGCTGCTGCTAGATTGCATGCAGGCCAATCTAGCGGGTCGCTCACTTCACCCGCTGGGTGAAGTGATCGCCCCCCCTCGTCTCCCCCCGCACGGTCAGCACAGATCGCGCTGTGCTGAGCGGCAGGAGAAATGTGTGCTGAGCGGTTCGCTCAGCACACATCTCTCCCAAATCGGCCCGTGGGTACTTGGCTTAAAAAACATATCCAGTAATAAAAAAAATAAAAATAAAAAACTGCTGAAAACAAACAAACAAACAGCATCCTGTGTAATGCTGTTATCAATCGTATTCACAGCTCCCCTCTCCCTTAAACCCATATAGTAGTCTCTACCCCCCTTCCCCCACCCCTGAACCCACATAGCAGTCAATACCCCCCTTCACCCCTTCCCCTGAACCTATACGGCAGTCTCTACCCCCCTCCTCTCCACTCTCCCTCCTCCTCCTCCTCTCCCCCCCGCCCTCCTCCTCCTCCTCCCCCCGCCCCCTCCCCCCCCACCCGTACCCATATAGCAGCTTTACCTTAGATGTGTTTTTTTCACTGTGGCAGATCTGCTGCCCAGATTATCCACCTTCCCTGCCAGATCCGCTGCCCGCTGCGCTGCGCAGAGCCGCTGCTGCTACCCGCTGCACTCTCCTGCCGTGGCTCCGCCCCTATGCCGCCCAGCGCCTGATGTCACAGAGGAAATCCCGGTCAGCAGACCGGGTATTTCCTCAGCGGCGCTGCGTCTCGGAGCTTCGTAGCGCAATGACAAGCGGCTCAGCCGGGCCGCTTGTCATTGCACAGTGGTATGGGACAGCGGGCCAGGCAGAATCGGTTCGCGGGCCGCATCCGGCCCGCGGGCCGCATGTTGCCCACCCCTAGTCTAGAGGGATCAGTAATGCATTGTACTGTATAGAGGCGTCAGGGATGTAGCGTAGGGTATAGAGGCGTCAGGGATGTAGCGTAGGTTATAGAGGCATCAGGAATGTAGCGTAGGGAATAGAGGCGTCAGGGATGTAGCGTAGGGTATAGAGGCGTCAGGGATGTAGCATAGGGAATAGAGGCGTCAGGGATGTAGCGTAGGGAATAGAGGCGTCAGGGATTTAGCTTAGGGAATATAGGCATCAGGGATGTACTAGCAGGTATATAGAGGTCAGTGTACTGTATAGAGGGGTCAGTAATGCAGTGATGGTTATAGAAAGGTCAGTGATGTAGTGTAGGGTATAGAGGGGTCAGTTATGTAGTGTGGGGTAAAGAGGGGTCAGTAAAGATACTAAGCTGAAGTACTTAGAACACTTCTTGAATTAAGACACAACCTGCAAGAAAAAGTATGCAATATGGGTGAAAAGGCAAATGTCAGCGGTCTGATACAAGTGACCAGCTCCATACCTTGCACCACATAGCGTTATGTTAAACTGGGATATGTTCTTTTTTGGTGGGTGTGTGTGTATGTGTGTGTGTGGGGGGGGGGGGGGGGGGAGGCAAAGGAAATTTTTGCCATTGGCTCCTTTGGTCTAGAACCAGCCCTGATCAAAAAATATTTTTGTCTGAGCAGACTGGACACTGATCAGCGTTGGCTCATTCTCAGCCCCCCGCCCAACCTCTGCTGCCAACAGACTGCTATTAGCTAGTTAACCTTCTGCCTTCCCTATCTGTGACACAGACTGCTGCTAATGCTACCAGAATGTTCCCAGTGGCTTCACACCAACAGTGAATCCCAGCCGATGATGTAGGGCAGCGTGTGGGGGAGGGGGTCAGTTGCTGTGGCTCCAACATGGTAACCGCCAATGGACTGCAATGCTTTTTCTGCAGGGGGGGCGCCAGTCCCTTACTTTGCCAGGGGCGCTTGGACCCCTAGCTACACCTCTGTTGACCCTAACCGATACCCCTAAACTAACCATAATTCCTGCAGTAAAAATCCATGTTTCTATGTATATAGGGGGTTATTCCGAGTTGATCGCTTGCTGCCGTTGTTCGCTGCGTAGCAATCAGTTGAAAAAAAATGGCTAATCTGTGCATGCGTATGCTCCGTAATGTGCACGCGCATCGTACGGGTACAAAGTCCATTGTGGTTTTGCACTAGTTCTAGCGATTATTCCAATCACAGAACAGGCCACAAGGAGATTGACAGAAAGAGGGCGTTTCTGGGTGTCAACTGACCGTTTTCAGGGAGTGCTTGGAAAAATGCAGGCACGGCAGAAGAAATGCAGACGTGGCTGGGCATTCGCTGGATGGGTGTGTGACATCAAAAGCCGTCCCTCGGTCGTTAGAATCAACACACACGAAGTGTAACTACAGTGCTGGTCTTATTTTGAAACGATTTTGCAGGCGCTCTGCTGCTCAAGTGTTCGCACTTCTCCAAAGTGAATATACACTCTCCAGTGGGCAGCGACAATGCGTTTGCATGGCTGCTAAAAACTGCTAGCGAGCAATCAACTCAGAATGACCCCCATAGTGTATTGCAAGAAAATATCTGTAAATCCAATGGTACCGTAAGTGCGGTATATACTCGCACTTCTTTGCGGGGTGAGAACATCTCCCCTAAGTGAAGTCAGCCCTATGAATAGAGTTTGTGTGATCCCTGTGCAGCAGTCACAGAAAGGGTTCATCTCTGCAGTTTGTCACTCAAATTACATTGTTGCATTTTTTCTAGAAGTGGATCTGAGAGCTGTTACCCGCAGACCAGCTACAATAATTATCCTGGGTACTCACTAGACCAGTGGTTCTCAAACTGCACCCTGGGGTGCCTCAGGACACTTGCAGGGGTGCCTTGGATTGGTGGTCCAGGACCAATTCAAAATATTTATAGTTAGTGTTATAGGCAAAACCAGTGCTGTTGGCTGGCAATCATAACATATGTGCACAAGCAGAAGCAAATCCTGTCCCCTACCAAAGGGCCAGTGCTAGGGTGTTTGGCGCCTCCCTGCAAACTATTAATTTGGGCCCTCTCTCCAATACTTAATAAAGGGACAGTGCGCTCCTTAAAAAAAGAAGGTGTGGTATCACAAGGAAGGGGCATGGCCACACAATAGCACCCCAAATCAAAATACGCCACACAGTAGCACTATCTTATTGTCATTACACCGCATGTAATAATAATAATAATAATAATAATAATAATAATACCCACAGTCGCAGTGCCCTTTATACACATAACCACCATATCAGTGCAGCTTACACACATAATGCCAACAGTAGCAGTGCCCCTTCTACACATGCCCACGGTGGCAATCCTTTACATGGCAAATATCAACCTGGTTTTGCCATGTAAAGGATTGCCACTTTAAAAAACAAACAATAAAAAAAAAAAAAAAACAACAGGAAAAAACACAAAATCTCTCACTTTCTGATTCTCACACCCAATTACATTCCTCCCTATATATTTAAATGTTTCTATTACTGTATGTTCCCTCTTCCCTTCTCCAAACTATACACATCAACATCTTTTAGTATTTCCAGGTAAGTTTTGTGATGTAGGCCATGCACAATTTTAGTTGCCCTAATGTATTTACAGCCTTCTGGAGATATGGCTTCTGGAACTGAACACAGGATTCTAAATGTGGTTGTACCAAGGACCTATACAGTGGCATTACAGGTTGAGTATCCCTTATCCAAAATGCTTGGGACCAGAGGAATTTTGGATATCGGATTTTTCTGTATTTTGGAATAATTGCATACCATAACGAGATATTATGGTGATGGGACCTAAATCTAAGCACAGAATGCATTTATGTTTCATATATACCTTATACACACAGCCTGAAGGTCATTTTAGCCAATATTTTTTATAACTTTGTGCATTAAACAAAGTGTGTGTACATTCACAGAATTAATTTATGTGTCATATACACCTTATACACACAGTCTGAAGTTCATTTAATACAATATTTTTAATAACTTTGAGTATTAAACAAAGTTTGTGTACACTGAGCCATCAAAAAACAAAGGTTTCACTATCTCAGTCTCACTCAAAAAAGTCCGTATTTCGGAATATTCCGTATTTCGGAATATTTGGATATGGGATACTCAACCTGTATTACTTTTTTCTGCTACTGGTTCTTTAACCTATGCAAACAAGCATCTGACTTGCCTTTCCTATTGCTTTGTTACATTGCTCACCTGAAATAATAATACTTAGATAGCTTTCCTCTTGCCATTATAATGCCCTTAATATTATAGTTAGCCTTTGCATTTTTGAGACGTGTATGATTTTGCATTTTTTGGCATTAAATGTTGCCATGTTCTTGACCATTGCTCTAGTCCAGGGGCGGAACTGCCAGAGACAACGGAGTCAGTTGCCGCCGGGCCCCAGCCCTAAAGGGGCTTCCTCCATTGCCCCCCGGCTGTTACGTGCCCTTCCTACTAAATAGACAAAGGCGCTACCAGCAGGGTCTCGCAGTTTGTACATTCCATGCCGTAACACCCTTCTTTCCACCTTTTTCAAGACCCAGCCCAGCAGCCTCGCCGCTGCCACCACCGCTAGCTGCAGCACTGCCAGCGGTGGGGTGCCCTTGCTTCTTCTCACACCACAGATAGCTGGGCACTGCGGAACCCTTGTGGCGCCATATAAATAAAGGATAATAATAATAATAAATAATATAATATATAGCAGTACGGTACAGTAGGCCACTGCTCTACCTACCTCTGTGTCATCAAGTATACTATCCATCCATACCTGTGGTGCATTTTAGAAAAAAACATGTCTCGGCAGAGCAATCTATAAATCCATCATTTTTCAGACAGCAACAGTGGGTATTGTAATAGTCACCCAATCCATCACTTTTATAGGGTTACATGCACCCACATGCTACAGCCTGTCTCAATAATTTTATTGTCACGCTGTGTGTGTTTGTGTATTTATTTGGGTATTTTTTGTTGTTGTAGAACTACAGGTACCAGCAAGCCCGTTATTTCCCCGCCTGCTGGTACTTGAGGTTCTCCAAGTACCAGCAAGCGGGGGAGACTTGCTGGGCCTTTAAAAAGTCAATAATCTGGAGAGTTTTTGTAAGATGTTTCTTCCATCAACCAACGAAGAAACACATTGGTACTTTCCCATGATGAGTGAGTGCTTCAGGATCTCTTGCACTTACATGTGCAGCAGAGTACTGCAATGGAAGCATGCTGGGCCCATAACCCAGAGGTAGGCAGATTGAAACTATCCTCTGCTATATGCATTTTTTTTTGTTAATTAAAGTAATCCAAAACTGGGATTGATATTTTAGCTCTTTTATTTTTACTTAAAGTACAATAACTTTTACCATTTTAATTTGTTTTAATAGTATATTGACAGTATTGTTTTCTTTCAAAAATCCACTTAATTTTCTTTACCCTATTATTAAAATGGTAATTGACAAAAACAAACTACATTGTCACCAGAAGAGCAATACAAAATGTACAAGTGATATATTAAAATCATCTTTCCAGCTTGAATTTCAATGATGCATTGGGGCAACGATTTTGTGAGAAACTTCTTCACCCTTAAATAAAGATTTTCTTAATTCCTTACCTGTGTGCTAATTAGATATCACCTTGTTTTCACATTAAACAGACTTCCACATGAGAAAGCAGCAAGGATGCAGTGGCGTTAATGTTTCCTGGTGTCAACCTGTATTATTTCAGTAGACATTGAAATGAGGATGCATCTTGCTGCCTTTCCAATGAAGCAAGTTTAATTTAGTAATAGGTGAAAAACCATCCCTACAAAGGTGTTAATCAGAGACTTGGCTTTGTGGACACTTTTCAGAGAACAAATTTGTTAGCATAAACATAAAGCCAGAAAATGAAGAGCTGTTTAATCACTCAATAGGATTTTTCTGCCAGCATTTTTCTTTTTCTCTGCAACCCACTGCTAAATTGTACTTCCTATCTGTTTTTTTATAAAATCACTTAATCAAATCTAACTACATCAGAGAAGGCCAGGTACCCTACACCATAAGAGGGGGTTTGAAATTTTGACTTGTCTACTTAAAGATCACCAAAATCTGATAACAAGGTCAATTACGTCCCTGGGTGGGATTGAACCACCAACCTTTTGGTTAATAGCCAAACACACTAACCGATTGCGCCACAGAGACACTTTGCAAAAAGTACATACTGACAAAGGCTAATAAGCATTCATCTAGAACGTTTCCTAGAAAAACTTTAAAAAGTCAATAATCTGGAGAGTTTTTGTAAGATGTTTCTTAAATCAACCAACGAAGAAACACATTGGTACTTTCCCATGATGAGTGAGTGCTTCAGGATCTCTTGCACTTACATGTACAGCAGAGTACTGCAATGGAAGCATGCTGGGACCATAAACCAGAGGTAGGCAGATTGAAACTATCCTCTGCTATATGCATTTTTTTAATTAAAGTAATCCAAAACTGGGATTGATATTTTAGCTCTTTTAAATTTACTTAAAGTACAATAACTTTTACCATTTTAATTTGTTTTAATAGTATATTGACAGTATTGTTTTCTTTCAAAAATCCACTTAATTTTCTTTACCCTATTATTAAAGTGGTAATTGACAAAAACAAACTACATTGTCACCAGAAGAGCAATACAAAATGTACAAGTGATATATTAAAATCATCTTTCCAGCTTGAATTTCAATGATGCATTGGGGCAACGATTTTGTGAGAAACATCTTCACCCTTAAATATTTTCTTAATTCCTTACCTGTGTGCTAATTAGATATCACCTTGTTTTCACATTAAACAGACTTCCACATGAGAAAGCAGCAAGGATGCATTGGCGTTAATGTTTCCTGGTGTCAACCCGTATTATTTCAGTAGACATTGAAATGAGGATGCATCTTGCTGCCTTTCCAATGAAGCAAGTTTAATTTAGTAATAGGTAAAAAAACATCCTTACAAAGGTGTTCATCAGAGACTTGGCTTTGTGGACACTTTTCAGAGAACAAATTTGTTAGCATAAAAATAAAGCCAGAAAATGAAGAGCTGTTTAATCACTCAATTGGATTTTTCTGCCAGCATATTTTTTTTCTCTGCAACCCACTGCTAAATTGTGCTTCCTAGCTATTTTTTATAAAATCACTTAATCAAATCTAACTCTGATTACATCAGAGAAGGCCAGGTACCCTACATCATAAGAGGGGGTTTGAAATTTTGACTTGTCTACTTAAAGATCACCAAAACCTGATCACAAGGTCAATTACATCCCTGGGTGGGATTGAACCACCAACCTTTTGGTTAGTAGCCAAACACACTAACTGATTGCGCCACAGAGACACTTTGCAAAATTGCATACTGACAAAGGCTAATAAGCATTCATCTAGAACGATTCCTAGAAAAACTTTAAAAAGTCAATAATCTGGAAAGTTTTTGTAAGATGTTTCTTAGATCAACCAACGAAGAAACACATTGGTACTTTCCCATGATGAGTGAGTGCTTCAGGATCTCTTGCACTTACATGTGCAGCAGAGTACTGCAATGGAAGCATGCTGGGCCCATAACCCAGAGGTAGGCAGATTGAAACTATCCTCTGCTATATGCATTTTTTTTTTAATTAAAGTAATCCAAAACTGGGATTGATATTTTAGCTCTTTTATTTTTACTTAAAGTACAATAACTTTTACCATTTTAATTTGTTTTAATAGTATATTGACAGTATTGTTTTCTTTCAAAAATCCACTTAATTTTCTTTACCCTATTATTAAAATGGTAATTGACAAAAACAAACTACATTGTCACCAGAAGAGCAATACAAAATGTACAAGTGATATATTAAAATCATCTTTCCAACTTGAATTTCAATGATGCATTGGGGCAACGATTTTGTGAGAAACTTCTTCACCCTTAAATAAAGATTTTCTTAATTCCTTACCTGTGTGCTAATTAGATATCACCTTGTTTTCATATTAAACAGACTTCCACATGAGAAAGCAGCAAGGATGCAGTGGCGTTAATGTTTCCTGGTGTCAACCTGTATTATTTCAGTAGACATTGAAATGAGGATGCATCTTGCTGCCTTTCCAATGAAGCAAGTTTAATTTAGTAATAGGTGAAAAACCATCCCTACAAAGGTGTTAATCAGAGACTTGGCTTTGTGGACACTTTTCAGAGAACAAATTTGTTAGCATAAACATAAAGCCAGAAAATGAAGAGCTGTTTAATCACTCAATAGGATTTTTCTGCCAGCATATTTTTTTTCTCTGCAACCCACTGCTAAGTTGTGCTTCCTAGCTATTTTTTATAAAATCACTTAATCAAATCTAACTCTGATTACATCAGAGAAGGCCAGGTACCCTACACCATAAGAGGGGGTTTGAAATTTTGACTTGTCTACTTAAAGATCACCAAAATCTGATAACAAGGTCAATTACATCCCTGGATGGGATTGAACCACCAACCTTTTGGTTAATAGCCAAACACACTAACCGATTGCGCCACAGAGACACTTTGCGAAAAATCCATACTGACAAAGGCTAATAAGCATTCATCTAGAACGTTTCCTAGAAAAACTTTAAAAAGTCAATAATCTGGAGAGTTTTTGTAAGAATTTTCTTAAATCAACCAACGAAGAAACACATTGGTACTTTCCCATGATGAGTGAGTGCTTCAGGATCTCTTGCACTTACATGTGCAGCAGAGTACTGCAATGGAAGCATGCTGGGCCCATTACCCAGAGGTAGGCAGATTGAAACTATCCTCTGCTATATGCATTTTTTTTGTTAATTAAAGTAATCCAGAACTGGGATTGATATGTTAGCTCTTTTAATTTTACTTAAAGTACAATAACTTTTACCATTTTAATTTGTTTTAATAGTATATTGACAGTATTGTTTTCTTTCAAAAATCCACTTAATTTTCTTTACCCTATTATTAAAATGGTAATTGACAAAAACAAACTACATTGTCACCAGAAGAGCAATACAAAATGTACAAGTGATATATAAAAATCATCTTTCCAGCTTGAATTTCAATGATGCATTGGGGCAACGATTTTGTGAGAAACATCTTCACCCTTAAATAAAGATTTTCTTAATTCCTTACCTGTGTGCTAATTAGATATCACCTTGTTTTCACATTAAACAGACTTCCACATGAGAAAGCAGCAAGGATGCATTGACGTTAATGTTTCCTGGTGTCAACCCGTATTATTTCAGTAGACATTGAAATGAGGATGCATCTTGCTGCCTTTCCAATGAAGCAAGTTTAATTTAGTAATAGGTAAAAAACCATCCTTACAAAGGTGTTCATCAGAGACTTGGCTTTGTGGACACTTTTCAGAGAACAAATTTGTTAGCATAAAAATAAAGCCAGAAAATGAAGAGCTGTTTAATCACTCAATTGGATTTTTCTGCCAGCATATTTTTTTTCTCTGCAACCCACTGCTAAATTGTGCTTCCTAGCTATTTTTTATAAAATCACTTAATCAAATCTAACTCTGATTACATCAGAGAAGGCCAGGTACCCTACATCATAAGAGGGGGTTTGAAATTTTGACTTGTCTACTTAAAGATCACCAAAACCTGATCACAAGGTCAATTACATCCCTGGGTGGGATTGAACCACCAACCTTTTGGTTAGTAGCCAAACACACTAACTGATTGCGCCACAGAGACACTGTGCAAAATTGCATACTGACAAAGGCTAATAAGCATTCATCTAGAACGATTCCTAGAAAAACTTTAAAAAGTCAATAATCTGGAAAGTTTTTGTAAGATGTTTCTTAGATCAACCAACGAAGAAACACATTGGTACTTTCCCATGATGAGTGAGTGCTTCAGGATCTCTTGCACTTACATGTGCAGCAGAGTACTGCAATGGAAGCATGCTGGGCCCATAACCCAGAGGTAGGCAGATTGAAACTATCCTCTGCTATATGCATTTTTTTTTTAATTAAAGTAATCCAAAACTGGGATTGATATTTTAGCTCTTTTATTTTTACTTAAAGTACAATAACTTTTACCATTTTAATTTGTTTTAATAGTATATTGACAGTATTGTTTTCTTTCAAAAATCCACTTAATTTTCTTTACCCTATTATTAAAATGGTAATTGACAAAAACAAACTACATTGTCACCAGAAGAGCAATACAAAATGTACAAGTGATATATTAAAATCATCTTTCCAACTTGAATTTCAATGATGCATTGGGGCAACGATTTTGTGAGAAACTTCTTCACCCTTAAATAAAGATTTTCTTAATTCCTTACCTGTGTGCTAATTAGATATCACCTTGTTTTCATATTAAACAGACTTCCACATGAGAAAGCAGCAAGGATGCAGTGGCGTTAATGTTTCCTGGTGTCAACCTGTATTATTTCAGGAGACATTGAAATGAGGATGCATCTTGCTGCCTTTCCAATGAAGCAAGTTTAATTTAGTAATAGGTGAAAAACCATCCCTACAAAGGTGTTAATCAGAGACTTGGCTTTGTGGACACTTTTCAGAGAACAAATTTGTTAGCATAAACATAAAGCCAGAAAATGAAGAGCTGTTTAATCACTCAATAGGATTTTTCTGCCAGCATATTTTTTTTCTCTGCAACCCACTGCTAAATTGTGCTTCCTAGCTATTTTTTATAAAATCACTTAATCAAATCTAACTCTGATTACATCAGAGAAGGCCAGGTACCCTACACCATAAGAGGGGGTTTGACATTTTGACTTGTCTACTTAAAGATCACCAAAATCTGATAACAAGGTCAATTACATCCCTGGGTGGGATTGAACCACCAACCTTTTGGTTAATAGCCAAACACACTAACCGATTGCGCCACAGAGACACTTTGCGAAAAGTACATACTGACAAAGGCTAATAAGCATTCATCTAGAACGTTTCCTAGAAAAACTTTAAAAAGTCAATAATCTGGAGAGTTTTTGTAAGAATATCCTTAAATCAACCAACGAAGAAACACATTGGTACTTTCCCATGATGAGTGAGTGCTTCAGGATCTCTTGCACTTACATGTGCAGCAGAGTACTGCAATGGAAGCATGCTGGGCCCATTACCCAGAGGTAGGCAGATTGAAACTATCCTCTGCTATATGCATTTTTTTTGTTAATTAAAGTAATCCAGAACTGGGATTGATATGTTAGCTCTTTTAATTTTACTTAAAGTACAATAACTTTTACCATTTTAATTTGTTTTAATAGTATATTGACAGTATTGTTTTCTTTCAAAAATCCACTTAATTTTCTTTACCCTATTATTAAAATGGTAATTGACAAAAACAAACTACATTGTCACCAGAAGAGCAATACAAAATGTACAAGTGATATATAAAAATCATCTTTCCAGCTTGAATTTCAATGATGCATTGGGGCAACGATTTTGTGAGAAACATCTTCACCCTTAAATAAAGATTTTCTTAATTCCTTACCTGTGTGCTAATTAGATATCACCTTGTTTTCACATTAAACAGACTTCCACATGAGAAAGCAGCAAGGATGCATTGGCGTTAATGTTTCCTGGTGTCAACCCGTATTATTTCAGTAGACATTGAAATGAGGATGCATCTTGCTGCCTTTCCAATGAAGCAAGTTTAATTTAGTAATAGGTAAAAAACCATCCTTACAAAGGTGTTCATCAGAGACTTGGCTTTGTGGACACTTTTCAGAGAACAAATTTGTTAGCATAAAAATAAAGCCAGAAAATGAAGAGCTGTTTAATCACTCAATTGGATTTTTCTGCCAGCATATTTTTTTTCTCTGCAACCCACTGCTAAATTGTACTTCCTAGCTATTTTTTATAAAATCACTTAATCAAATCTAACTCTGATTACATCAGAGAAGGCCAGGTACCCTACATCATAAGAGGGGGTTTGAAATTTTGACTTGTCTACTTAAAGATCACCAAAACCTGATCACAAGGTCAATTACATCCCTGGGTGGGATTGAACCACCAACCTTTTGGTTAGTAGCCAAACACACTAACTGATTGCGCCACAGAGACACTTTGCAAAAAGTACATACTGACAAAGGCTAATAAGCATTCATCTAGAACGTTTCCTAGAAAAACTTTAAAAAGTCAATAATCTGGAGAGTTTTTGTAAGATGTTTCTTAAATCAACCAACGAAGAAACACATTGGTACTTTCCCATGATGAGTGAGTGCTTCAGGATCTCTTGCACTTACATGTGCAGCAGAGTACTGCAATAGAAGCATGCTGGGCCCATAACCCAGAGGTAGGCAGATTGAAACTATCCTCTGCTATATGCATTTTTTTTTGTTAATTAAAGTAATCCAAAACTGGGATTGATATTTTGGCTCTTTTATTTTTACTTAAAGTACAATAACTTTTACCATTTTAATTTGTTTTAATAGTATATTGACAGTATTGTTTTCTTTCAAAAATCCACTTAATTTTCTTTACCCTATTATTAAAATGGTAATTGACAAAAACAAACTACATTGTCACCAGAAGAGCAATACAAAATGTACAAGTGATATATTAAAATCATCTTTCCAGCTTGAATTTCAATGATGCATTGGGGCAACGATTTTGTGAGAAACATCTTCACCCTTAAATAAAGATTTTCTTAATTCCTTACCTGTGTGCTAATTAGATATCACCTTGTTTTCACATTAAACAGACTTCCACATGAGAAAGCAGCAAGGATGCAGTGGCGTTAATGTTTCCTGGTGTCAACCTGTATTATTTCAGTAGACATTGAAATCAGGATGCATCTTGCTGCCTTTCCAATGAAGCAAGTTTAATTTAGTAATAGGTGAAAAACCATCCCTACAAAGGTGTTAATCAGAGACTTGGCTTTGTGGACACTTTTCAGAGAACAAATTTGTTAGCATAAACATAAAGCCAGAAAATGAAGAGCTGTTTAATCACTCAATAGGATTTTTCTGCCAGCATTTTTCTTTTTCTCTGCAACCCACTGCTAAATTGTACTTCCTATCTGTTTTTTTTTATAAAATCACTTAATCAAATCTAACTCTGATTACATCAGAGAAGGCCAGGTACCCTACACCATAAGAGGAGGTTTGAAATTTTGACTTGACTACTTAAAGATCACCAAAATCTGATCACAAGGTCAATTACATCCCTGGGTGGGATTGAGCCACCAACCTTCTGGTTAGTAGCCAATCACACTAACTGATTGCGCCACAGAGACACTATGCTAAAGTGCATACTGACAAAGGCTAATAAGCATTCATCTAGAACGTTTCCTAGAAAAACTTTAAAAAGTCAATAATCTGGAGAGTTTTTGTAAGATGTTTCTTAAATCAACCAACGAAGAAACACATTGGTACTTTCCCATGATGAGTGAGTGCTTCAGGATCTCTTGCACTTACATGTACAGCAGAGTACTGCAATGGAAGCATGCTGGGCCCATAACCCAGAGGTAGGCAGATTGAAACTATCCTCTGCTATATGCATTTTTTTAATTAAAGTAATCCAAAACTGGGATTGATATTTTAGCTCTTTTAATTTTACTTAAAGTACAATAACTTTTACCATTTTAATTTGTTTTAATAGTATATTGACAGTATTGTTTTCTTTCAAAAATCCACTTAATTTTCTTTACCCTATTATTAAAGTGGTAATTGACAAAAACAAACTACATTGTCACCAGAAGAGCAATACAAAATGTACAAGTGATATATTAAAATCATCTTTCCAGCTTGAATTTCAATGATGCATTGGGGCAACGATTTTGTGAGAAACATCTTCACCCTTAAATAAAGATTTTCTTAATTCCTTACCTGTGTGCTAATTAGATATCACCTTGTTTTCACATTAAACAGACTTCCACATGAGAAAGCAGCAAGGATGCATTGGCGTTAATGTTTCCTGGTGTCAACCCGTATTATTTCAGTAGACATTGAAATGAGGATGCATCTTGCTGCCTTTCCAATGAAGCAAGTTTAATTTAGTAATAGGTAAAAAACCATCCTTACAAAGGTGTTCATCAGAGACTTGGCTTTGTGGACACTTTTCAGAGAACAAATTTGTTAGCATAAAAATAAAGCCAGAAAATGAAGAGCTGTTTAATCACTCAATTGGATTTTTCTGCCAGCATATTTTTTTTCTCTGCAACCCACTGCTAAATTGTGCTTCCTAGCTATTTTTTATAAAATCACTTAATCAAATCTAACTCTGATTACATCAGAGAAGGCCAGGTACCCTACATCATAAGAGGGGGTTTGAAATTTTGACTTGTCTACTTAAAGATCACAAGGTCAATTACATCCCTGGGTGGGATTGAACCACCAACCTTTTGGTTAGTAGCCAAACACACTAACTGATTGCGCCACAGAGACCCTTTGCAAAATTGCATACTGACAAAGGCTAATAAGCATTCATCTAGAACGATTCCTAGAAAAACTTTAAAAAGTCAATAATCTGGAAAGTTTTTGTAAGATGTTTCTTAGATCAACCAACGAAGAAACACATTGGTACTTTCCCATGATGAGTGAGTGCTTCAGGATCTCTTGCACTTACATGTGCAGCAGAGTACTGCAATGGAAGCATGCTGGGCACATAACCCAGAGGTAGGCAGATTGAAACTATCCTCTGCTATATGCATTTTTTTTTTAATTAAAGTAATCCAAAACTGGGATTGATATTTTAGCTCTTTTATTTTTACTTAAAGTACAATAACTTTTACCATTTTAATTTGTTTTAATAGTATATTGACAGTATTGTTTTCTTTCAAAAATCCACTTAATTTTCTTTACCCTATTATTAAAATGGTAATTGACAAAAACAAACTACATTGTCACCAGAAGAGCAATACAAAATGTACAAGTGATATATTAAAATCATCTTTCCAACTTGAATTTCAATGATGCATTGGGGCAACGATTTTGTGAGAAACTTCTTCACCCTTAAATAAAGATTTTCTTAATTCCTTACCTGTGTGCTAATTAGATATCACCTTGTTTTCATATTAAACAGACTTCCACATGAGAAAGCAGCAAGGATGCAGTGGCGTTAATGTTTCCTGGTGTCAACCTGTATTATTTCAGTAGACATTGAAATCAGGATGCATCTTGCTGCCTTTCCAATGAAGCAAGTTTAATTTAGTAATAGGTGAAAAACCATCCCTACAAAGGTGTTAATCAGAGACTTGGCTTTGTGGACACTTTTCAGAGAACAAATTTGTTAGCATAAACATAAAGCCAGAAAATGAAGAGCTGTTTAATCACTCAATAGGATTTTTCTGCCAGCATATTTTTTTTCTCTGCAACCCACTGCTAAATTGTGCTTCCTAGCTATTTTTTATAAAATCACTTAATCAAATCTAACTCTGATTACATCAGAGAAGGCCAGGTACCCTACACCATAAGAGGGGGTTTGAAATTTTGACTTGTCTACTTAAAGATCACCAAAATCTGATAACAAGGTCAATTACGTCCCTGGGTGGGATTGAACCACCAACCTTTTGGTTAATAGCCAAACACACTAACCGATTGCGCCACAGAGACACTTTGCGAAAAGTACATACTGACAAAGGCTAATAAGCATTCATCTAGAACGTTTCCTAGAAAAACTTTAAAAAGTCAATAATCTGGAGAGTTTTTGTAAGAATTTTCTTAAATCAACCAACGAAGAAACACATTGGTACTTTCAAATGATGAGTGAGTGCTTCAGGATCTCCTGCACTTACATGTGCAGCAGAGTACTGCAATGGAAGCATGCTGGGCCCATTACCCAGAGGTAGGCAGATTGAAACTATCCTCTGCTATATGCATTTTTTTTGTTAATTAAAGTAATCCAAAACTGGGATTGATATTTTAGCTCTTTTATTTTTACTTAAAGTACAATAACTTTTACCATTTTAATTTGTTTTAATAGTATATTGACAGTATTGTTTTCTTTCAAAAATCCACTTAATTTTCTTTACCCTATTATTAAAATGGTAATTGACAAAAACAAACTACATTGTCACCAGAAGAGCAATACAAAATGTACAAGTGATATATAAAAATTATCTTTCCAGCTTGAATTTCAATGATGCATTGGGGCAACGATTTTGTGAGAAACATCTTCACCCTTAAATAAAGATTTTCTTAATTCCTTACCTGTGTGCTAATTAGATATCACCTTGTTTTCACATTAAACAGACTTCCACATGAGAAAGCAGCAAGGATGCATTGGCGTTAATGTTTCCTGGTGTCAACCCGTATTATTTCAGTAGACATTGAAATGAGGATGCATCTTGCTGCCTTTCCAATGAAGCAAGTTTAATTTAGTAATAGGTAAAAAACCATCCTTACAAAGGTGTTCATCAGAGACTTGGCTTTGTGGACACTTTTCAGAGAACAAATTTGTTAGCATAAAAATAAAGCAAGAAAATGAAGAGCTGTTTAATCACTCAATTGGATTTTTCTGCCAGCATATTTTTTTTCTCTGCAACCCACTGCTAAATTGGGCTTCCTAGCTATTTTTTATAAAATCACTTAATCAAATCTAACTCTGATTACATCAGAGAAGGCCAGGTACCCTACATCATAAGAGGGGGTTTGAAATTTTGACTTGTCTACTTAAAGATCACCAAAACCTGATCACAAGGTCAACTACATCCCTGGGTGGGATTGAACCACCAACCTTTTGGTTAGTAGCCAAACACACTAACTGATTGCGCCACAGAGACACTTTGCAAAAAGTACATACTGACAAAGGCTAATAAGCATTCATCTAGAACGTTTCCTAGAAAAACTTTAAAAAGTCAATAATCTGGAGAGTTTTTGTAAGATGTTTCTTAAATCAACCAACGAAGAAACACATTGGTACTTTCCCATGATGAGTGAGTGCTTCAGGATCTCTTGCACTTACATGTGCAGCAGAGTACTGCAATGGAAGCATGCTGGGCCCATAACCCAGAGGTAGGCAGATTGAAACTATCCTCTGCTATATGCATTTTTTTTTTTGTTAATTAAAGTAATCCAAAACTGGGATTGATATTTTGGCTCTTTTATTTTTACTTAAAGTACAATAACTTTTACCATTTTAATTTGTTTTAATAGTATATTGACAGTATTGTTTTCTTTCAAAAATCCACTTAATTTTCTTTACCCTATTATTAAAATGGTAATTGACAAAAACAAACTACATTGTCACCAGAAGAGCAATACAAAATGTACAAGTGATATATTAAAATCATCTTTCCAGCTTGAATTTCAATGATGCATTGGGGCAACGATTTTGTGAGAAACATCTTCACCCTTAAATATTTTCTTAATTCCTTACCTGTGTGCTAATTAGATATCACCTTGTTTTCACATTAAACAGACTTCCACATGAGAAAGCAGCAAGGATGCATTGGCGTTAATGTTTCCTGGTGTCAACCCGTATTATTTCAGTAGACATTGAAATGAGGATGCATCTTGCTGCCTTTCCAATGAAGCAAGTTTAATTTAGTAATAGGTAAAAAACCATCCTTACAAAGGTGTTCATCAGAGACTTGGCTTTGTGGACACTTTTCAGAGAACAAATTTGTTAGCATAAAAATAAAGCCAGAAAATGAAGAGCTGTTTAATCACTCAATTGGATTTTTCTGCCAGCATATTTTTTTTTCTCTGCAACCCACTGCTAAATTGTGCTTCCTAGCTATTTTTTATAAAATCACTTAATCAAATCTAACTCTGATTACATCAGAGAAGGCCAGGTACCCTACATCATAAGAGGGGGTTTGAAATTTTGACTTGTCTACTTAAAGATCACCAAAACCTGATCACAAGGTCAATTACATCCCTGGGTGGGATTGAACCACCAACCTTTTGGTTAGTAGCCAAACACACTAACTGATTGCGCCACAGAGACCCTTTGCAAAATTGCATACTGACAAAGGCTAATAAGCATTCATCTAGAACGATTCCTAGAAAAACTTTAAAAAGTCAATAATCTGGAAAGTTTTTGAAAGATGTTTCTTAGATCAACCAACGAAGAAACACATTGGTACTTTCCCATGATGAGTGAGTGCTTCAGGATCTCTTGCACTAACATGTGCAGCAGAGTACTGCAATGGAAGCATGCTGGGCCCATAACCCAGAGGTAGGCAGATTGAAACTATCCTCTGCTATATGCATTTTTTTTTTAATTAAAGTAATCCAAAACTGGGATTGATATTTTAGCTCTTTTATTTTTACTTAAAGTACAATAACTTTTACCATTTTAATTTGTTTTAATAGCATATTGACAGTATTGTTTTCTTTCAAAAATCCACTTAATTTTCTTTACCCTATTATTAAAATGGTAATTGACAAAAACAAACTACATTGTCACCAGAAGAGCAATACAAAATGTACAAGTGATATATTAAAATCATCTTTCCAGCTTGAATTTCAATGATGCATTGAGGCAACGATTTTGTGAGAAACATCTTCACCCTTAAATAAAGATTTTCTTAATTCCTTACCTGTGTGCTAATTAGATATCACCTTGTTTTCACATTAAACAGACTTCCACATGAGAAAGCAGCAAGGATGCAGTGGCGTTAATGTTTCCTGGTGTCAACCTGTAATATTTCAGTAGACATTGAAATCAGGATGCATCTTGCTGCCTTTCCAATGAAGCAAGTTTAATTTAGTAATAGGTGAAAAACCATCCCTACAAAGGTGTTAATCAGAGACTTGGCTTTGTGGACACTTTTCAGAGAACAAATTTGTTAGCATAAACATAAAGCCAGAAAATGAAGAGCTGTTTAATCACTCAATAGGATTTTTCTGCCAGCATTTTTCTTTTTCTCTGCAACCCACTGCTAAATTGTACTTCCTATCTGTTTTTTTTTATAAAATCACTTAATCAAATCTAATTACATCAGAGAAGGCCAGGTACCCTACACCATAAGAGGGGGTTTGAAATTTTGACTTGACTACTTAAAGATCACAAGGTCAATTACGTCCCTAGGTGGGATTGAACCACCAACCTTCTGGTGAGTAGCCAAACACACTAACTGATTGCGCCACAGAGACACTTTGCTAAAGTGCATACTGACAAAGGCTAATAAGCATTCATCTAGAACGTTTCCTAGAAAAACTTTAAAAAGTCAATAATCTGGAGAGTTTTTGTAAGATGTTTCTTAAATCAACCAACGAAGAAACACATTGGTACTTTCCCATGATGAGTGAGTGCTTCAGGATCTCTTGCACTTACATGTGCAGCAGAGTACTGCAATGGAAGCATGCTGGGCCCATAACCCAGAGGTAGGCAGATTGAAACTATCCTCTGCTATATGCATTTTTTTAATTAAAGTAATCCAAAACTGGGATTGGTATTTTAGCTCTTTTAATTTTACTTAAAGTACAATAACTTTTACCATTTTAATTTGTTTTAATAGTATATTGACAGTATTGTTTTCTTTCAAAAATCCACTTAATTTTCTTTACCCTATTATTAAAGTGGTAATTGACAAAAACAAACTACATTGTCACCAGAAGAGCAATACAAAATGTACAAGTGATATATTAAAATCATCTTTCCAACTTGAATTTCAATGATGCATTGGGGCAACGATTTTGTGAGAAACATCTTCACCCTTAAATATTTTCTTAATTCCTTACCTGTGTGCTAATTAGATATCACCTTGTTTTCACATTAAACAGACTTCCACATGAGAAAGCAGCAAGGATGCAGTGGCGTTAATGTTTCCTGGTGTCAACCTGTATTATTTCAGTAGACATTGAAATGAGGATGCATCTTGCTGCCTTTCCAATGAAGCAAGTTTAATTTAGTAATAGGTGAAAAACCATCCCTACAAAGGTGTTAATCAGAGACTTGGCTTTGTGGACCCTTTTCAGAGAACAAATTTGTTAGCATAAAAATAAAGCCAGAAAATGAAGAGCTGTTTAATCACTCAATTGGATTTTTCTGCCAGCATTTTTCTTTTTCTCTGCATCCCACTGCTAAATTGTACTTCCTATCTGTTTTTTTTTATAAAATCACTTAATCAAATCTAACTCTGATTACATCAGAGAAGGCCAGGTACCCTACACCATAAGAGGGGGTTTGAAATTTTGACTTGTCTACTTAAAGATCACCAAAATCTGATAACAAGGTCAATTACGTCCCTGGGTGGGATTGAACCACCAACCTTTCTGACCGTTCATTCTCTGTCTCCTCTCATGACTCCACCTCCCCCTCACTTCCACTAACTGTAGGGGTACCCCAAGGTTCTGTCCTTGGTCCTCTTCTCTTCTCTCTCTATACGTCCTCACTAGGTAAGCTCATTAGTTCTTTTGGTTTCCAATATCATCTCTATGCTGATGACACTCAAATCTATCTTTCCTCTCCAGACCTCTCCCCTACTCTCCTCACTCGTATCTCCAACTGTCTCTCTGCTATCTCTTCCTGGATGTCCCAGCGCTTTCTTAAACTTAACATGTCTAAGACCGAGCTGATCATCTTCCCTCCCTCCCGCATAATCTCATCTCCTACTATCTCCTCTACCCCCCAAGTGCGCTGTCTTGGAGTAATCCTTGACTCCTCCCTCTCCTTCAAAACACACATTCAGCACCTCTCACAAACCTGCCGTTTTCATCTAAAAAATATTTCCAGGATCAGACCCTTCTGACCCAGGATGCTACTAAGACTCTTATCCACTCACTGGTCATCTCCAGACTGGACTGCTGTAATCTCTTCCTGACTGGCATTCCTGACAAATACCTCTCTCCACTCCAATCTATCCTCAATGCTGCTGCCCGGCTCATTTTCCTCACCAAACGCACTACGTCCACCTCTCCTCTCTTACTAGTCCTTCACTTGCTCCCCTTCCCTTTCAGAATCTGCCCGTCCTCTTCGCTCTGCTAATGCACACCGACTCCTGCCTACGGATTACTTCCTCCTACTCCTACCTCCAAGATTTTTCACGTGCTGCACCACTTCTCTGGAATTCCCTACCTCTCCTTCTCAGACTCTCCACCTCTCTACAAAACTTCAAACGGGCTCTCAAGACCCACTTCTTCACCAAACCCAGCCAAATCTCATCCTAAACCTCTGTTCCACGCTCTCTATGTACCCCATCTGTCTCACCCCTGTCTGTCTACCCCTCCCTTTTAGAATGTAAGCTCTCATGAGCAGGGCCCTCTTCCCTCATGTGCTTACTCTTTTCTTACTTTAATAATCTTCAGCTGCACCAAATCCAGCAGTCTTCTGCCACCTGATACTTATTCCAGTGTCATCTGCTGATGTAGCTATGTTTATTTACCCTGTACTTGTCCTATATTGTCGTCAACTGTAAGTTGCTGTTTTCCTGTTTGATTATTTGTTTATGTACTCTGTAATTGGGCACTGCGGAACCCTTGTGGCGCCATATAAATAAAGGATAATAATAATAATAATAATAATAATAATAATAATAAATAATATAATATATAGCAGTACGGTACAGTAGGCCACTGCTCTACCTACCTCTGTGTCGTCAAGTATACTATCCATCCATACCTGTGGTGCATTTTAGAAAAAAACATGTCTCGGCAGAGCAATCTATAAATCCATAATTTTTCAGACAGCAACAGTGGGTATTGTAATAGTCACCCAATCCATCACTTTTATAGGGTTACATGCACCCACATGCTACAGCCTGTCTCAATAATTTTACTGTCATGCTGTGTGTGTTTGTGTTTTTATTTGGGTATTTGTTGTTGTTGTAGAACTACATGTACCAGCAAGCCCGTTATTTCCCCGCCTGCTGGTACTTGAGGTTCTCCAAGTACCAGCAAGCGGGGGAGGCTTGCTGGGCCTTGTAGTTCCACAACAAAAAAACAATATTCTTTTTTTACACACATGGCTATCAGCCCGGCACCCACTACCCAGGGGTGCTGGGGACAGCCTCGGGCTTCACCCCTGGCCCTTGGGTGCCTTGAGGGGAGGAACCTCTTGATTTAAGGGGTCCCCACTCCTCCAGGGAACCCCGGCCAGGGGTGACTAGTTGGAGGGGTAATGCCAGGGCCGCAGGGACCTACATAAAAGTGTCCCCCGGCTGTGGCATTATCTCTCTGGCTAGTGGAGCCCGGTGCTGGTTTTAAAAATATGGGGGACCCCTACATCTTTTGTCCCACGTATTTTTGGAACCTGGACCGTTCTAAGAGCCCGGTGCTGGTTGTCTAAATACGGGAAACCCCTGTCCAATTTTTCCCCCAGTATTTAAATAACCAGGACCGGCTCAAAGAGCCCGAGGCTGGTTATACTAAGGAGGGGGGACCTCACGCATTTTTTTTAACCCATTCAGACCCTTCTCCTTTAAGTTAATGGAAGCCCTGGACAACAAAATTGCATTCATGTCCTCCTCCCTCACCCTTCCCAGTCCCAAACACTCATTTTTTTTTTCTTTAAAAATTTATAATATATAACAAGAACAATGAGCAGGCAGGCAGCGGGCATTGGCGGCATCGGACTGAGATAGAAATTAGTGGTGGAGGGCTGGGTCAGTTGATTGTGGGAGAGTTTGTAAGCCATTGGCGGTGGCAGCGGGTATCGGCTCAGAGGCAGTAGCGGGCATTGGCTAAGGGTCATCGGCAGGATTCGGCGGAAATTATGGCTGTAGTGCCTCACTAGCCACTGACCTCACCGCACGCCACTGTGGGACAGATGTAACATGCAGAGAGAGGTAGATTTGGGAGGGGGAATGTCCTAGCATAACTGTTAATTGCAATGTAATACTGTAATTCAGCTGTGCAGCATTTGTGGCTAAATGTCAAAGAAGCCAGTATTTACCCTGCATGCAAAACAATAAATGTATTTGCACATACCTCCCAACTAACCCAATTTTTGCAGGACAGTCACTTTTTTTGGGAATGTCCAGCTAACCCAAACAACCCCCCCCCCCCTTGTGGGGGCCGCAGTGTCCCATAGTCATGGGGAAGGGGGGGGTGGAAGGCTCCCTGTAGCTTGTTGCTCTGCAAATATGCACACTGTGGGTAATTCAGACCTGATCGCTAGGGTGTGTTTTTTGCATCCCTGTAATCAGGTAGTTGCCGCCTACAGCGGAAGGGAAAATTTGCTGTGCAGGTGTGTGATCACATGTGCACTAGAGCTGCACAGCTCAGCACTTACTCAGCCATTGAGGTGACATCACAAATCCTCCCACAAAACGCCGGGTCCCTCCAGTGTTTTTCCGGACACTCCCTAGAAACATTCAGTTGCCACCCACACAAACACCCTCTTCTTGTCAATCTTCTTGTGATCTCCGGATCGTCGCACTTACGCATTGTGGCGCATACGCATGTGCAGTGCAGACCTGATTGCCCGCTGGGTGAAAATAAATTGAAGCGATCTGGTCTGAATAAGCCTCAATGTCTATTCACGGGAGACAGAGGGGCTGGGGCATGGCCAGCAGCTCACAGAGCACCTATAATGACAAAAATGGGAGACATGGCTCATGATCGCGATATACCTGCGAAGGTATGCCCTCTACTGTTTGACAGGCAGAGGCATTCGCATTTTCTGCGGGGCACCCGGAGAAAATGTAGGCACACGCACAGGATGGACCCTGCGTATATGCCCCCATCCTCTTCATAGTTTTTGCGGTTGGAACGCGTATTACGATCCAAACTGAATTAGGCCCTATGTCTTATATACACGAGCAGTGTGAAAACATCAATCGATGGGGGTAATTCAAAGTTGATCGCAGCTGAAAGTTTGTTAGCAGTTGGGCAAAACCATGTGTACTACAGGGGAGGCAGATATAACATGTGCAGAAAGAGTTAGATTTGGGTGAGTTATTTTGTTTCTGTGCAGGGTAAATACTGACTGCTTTATTTCTACACTGCAAATTAGATTGCAGATTGAACACACCACACCCAAATCTAACTCTCTCTGCACATGTTAAATCTGCCTTCCCTGCAGTGCACATAGGTGGTCATTCCGAGTTGTTCGCTCGGTAATTTTCTTCGCATCGCAGCGATTTTCCGCTTAATGCGCATGCGCAATGTTCGCACTGCGACTGCGCCAAGTAAATTTGCTATGCAGTTAGGAATATTACTCACGGTTTTTTCATCGTTCTGGTGATCGTAATGTGATTGACAGGAAGTGGGTGTTTCTGGGCGGAAACAAGCCGTTTTAGGGGCGTGTGGGAAAAAATGCTACCGTTTCTGGGAAAAACGCGGTAATGGCTGGAGAAACGGAGGAGTGTCTGGGCGAACGCTGGGTGTGTTTGTGACGTCAAACCAGGAATGACAAGCACTGAACTGATCGCACTGGCAGAGTAAGTCTCGAGCTACTCAGAAACTGCACAGAGATGTCTTATCGCAATATTGCAAATCTTTCGTTCGCAATTTTAAGATGCTAAGATTCACTCCCAGTAGGCGGCGGCTTAGCGTGTGCAATGCTGCTAAAAGCAGCTTGCGAGCGAACAACTCGGAATGAGGGCCATGGGGGGTAATTCTGAGTTGATCGCAGCAGGATTTTTGTTAGCAGTTGGGCAAAACCATGTGCACTGCATTTACGAACAGATGATTTTTTATATAAATTTTAAAATGTTAGTAAATGTGTGTTTTTTTTTTCTACCTGGAAGCCCAACATCGATTAAGATCGATCTTAAATAGACCCCTGGGTTTTAAGGATAACCATGGTTGAGTCCAATGGTTAATTCACATTGACCGAAGTTCTAATTAAGTCACCTGTGCTCAAGCATGATATCCTTAAAATCTGGATTGCAATGACAGCATTTGGGAACTATGCCTAAGGGTTTAATTTTTACATTTATCCACTGACAATAAATCTACCTACAATATCCCTGTAACTGTTATGATTACAGTATTTCACTAAATAATTTAATTTGCTGAACCATCTGTAAAAAGAAATATTAAGATGCTGTAATTCCCAGATGCAGCAAATTTGTTAGCTAGTGGGCAAAACCATGTGCACTGCAGGGATGGGGGGGGGGGGGGGCAGATATAACATTTGCAGAGAGATTTAGGTGGGTTATATTGTTGTGTGCAGGGTAAATACTGGCTGTTTTGTTTTTACACTGCAATTTAGATTTCAGTTTGAACACACCGCACCAAAATCTAACTCTCTCTGCACATATTATACACCCCCCCCCCCCCTGCAGTGTACATGGTTTTAGCTAATAAATTTGCTGCTGTGATCAGATCTGAGTTAAGCCCTATGTATTTGGCACTGGCAAAGGGTTAGAGGCCTTGCTGTAGAGCTCACACCTTTCTTATCATGCATTGTAATATTTCCTATGTCCTGATGTTGTGCTCTCTGCTCCATCCAAGTAAACAGCAATGTAGCGTGGCTATCAAAGAGCGTGAAGATTGCAGATTTCCTGGGATTAATGCTAAAGAATGCTATTCCAGAGGCTGCTGCTTTAATTCAAGTGTCACTGGGGTTAAATGGTGTTTTTACCTTAAAAACACAGGTAGAGTATATAGTACAGTGGTAGAGTGGGAGCATGTAGTGCTATTGATTACAGATTTGATGGAGCTTAAACATGGATAAGGTCCATAGCTCTAAAGAGTTTATCTTGTGTATCCTTTATTCTTAGTCATGGTCAGATAAGATTAGAAAATACCATTTAAGTGGAAATTTCCTGTTAGCTGTTTTTCAGTTTGCTCAACTGTCTGATTAACTGGTCCTAAAAAAGGACCAAAGGAGCTAAATTGCCCTGTGATCTAGCTAAATTGCCCCAGTTAAAAAAAAAAACTAAGCTGCTGTAATTCCTGGATGTTTCCTTACTGCATCAACAGGAAGTGACAAGAAACAATGTAATGTGGAACCGTACAGCAGAAGGGATTGCGGCTACCCCACAATAAGTGCAGCGGAATGTAAGAAGAGGAATTGTTGCTTTGACTGCAGCATTCCCGGGGTTAACTGGTGTTTCTTCAAGTCACAAGGTATGGAGCTGCTGTATAGTTACTCGCAAGTCAGTAGTTGTATAATGCTCACACCTGTTAAGCTGGATACACACAGAATGCCCTACACAGGGGGTGAAATGAGCGCCCCCCCACCCCCCGTACGCTCAGCACACATCACGCTGTGCTGAGCGGGGGGAGAGATGTGTGCTGAGCAGTTCGCTCAGCACACATCTCTCCCCAAAATCGGGCCATGAATATGGACCAACTGGATCCACACTTAGATTATCTGTCCATTTTTTTTTTCTAGTTGAAACAAAATTATGCTAATATGTGGCAGCAAATGACAATTGACCATTTGCTCACAAACACTCGAAAACATCCAAAAATGGTCATTTAGATAAATTGGTTAAATCCATTTCATTTAGCTAATTTATCCAAACTACCTTTATTGTATCTTTGTGGGTGAATGATGTGTGGGTCAGTGTTGAGGGTGGTGGAGGAGATGGGTAATAGGCACAGCAGGGTGTGGACAGTCAAATAGTGTGCTTAGAGGTTCAGAGTCATTGTATGAGACTCTGGCAACAGTGACTTGATGAGTCTGGTGTCCATAGGGTGGGACGCACTAACCTTTTTATGCTATTGAAATAGTTCTCCTCCTGACCGACGCAGTTCCTTGCTCCGAGGTTGGTGTATTGTCCTGTTGCAGCGCCTCTCCACTGTGGTCACAGTGAGCTGTGTGGTGTTGCTGGCGCATGCCAATCTCCCCCCAACCTCCCTCTGGCATTTCAGACCTACGTACGCATGATGGGATCTTGTATGATATGCGCGTGTGCTGTAGAGATGAAAGTGGCGGTGAGGAGGCAGATCGTGAGATGGGGAAACTTTGTGGACTGTTAGCGAAGGGGAGCACTGGGCAATCTGAGTTGCAAAGAGGGCAGCAGAAGAGGTTATTGCATGTGCACTGGTGACAGGTCCATCCTTGGTGGCTAGCCTCAGTGGTAAAGGGGTACATGAGCTAGTGTCCCTTGGTCAGCCATGTACCATGGCCACCTCCCTACCTCCTATATATTCTCCCTAATCTGTCACTTTGTTACGGTCTGCAGCTGGCACTGGTGTATCGTCCTGCAGATGCCGTCTCCGCCCATTGCTGTGACTTCCCCCAGAGTTAGCCACACAGAGTGACAGATCTGGGAAAATATATAGGAGATCATTACTTTCACTTGCAGCCTACCTTATTTTTTGCAGCCTAGCATGCTCCTGACCCCTTCTCTCACTAATACTTATACAACATTCATGAACTCATCTTAAGGTTTCTTTATTATTCAGTCACACTGTCTTGGATCCAAACCATTTCCTGTGGCATTGCAGTCAAACAATTGAGCTATTTACCCTTGCATAGAAAGGTATAATCTAAGCTAGAGAATTCTATTTGGAGCTCACCTTGTACTTTGTGAAGAAATAATCAGCATTGTGGCTGAGCAGATATATGGAGTTTGTGGCTGCACACTGCATTGATCTGCTGAGTTGCAATGCTAATAATTTTTTTTTTGCAAAGTACCAATAGCTTCATATAATGTTCACAATTTTTATGCAGGATCAAGTAGCTCAATGGGTAGGGTGTTTGATTAGAATTCAACAGGTTATAGGTTTGAATCCTGGGTATGGTAGTTTGAGGTGTTATTTAATAAAGTGTGTTTATATATTAGTCACACATGGCTTACTTGTACAAATGGCATGTCACCAGTTAGTGCTGACTGCTGATATGCCATTTGCACAAGCAAGCCATGTGTGACTGTATATGCATTTAAGGAGGGCCCCCCGGCAATACCACAAACCATTGAGTGTCAAGTATACTAGATATATCTTCATATCTCATGTGCTTTCTCTGAGACCAATCTTGTTATGCCCCTTCCCCACGAGGCATGCGCCTTTTGTCCATATTGCAAAAATAGTGGGGGGGGGGGGCATATAATTCTCTGTCACAGGGCACTAAAAAGTCTAGTTATGGCTCTGGTATGCATTATGTAATCTGGCAGACCATCTCTCCAACACTGGCTGGTTGGAATAGAAATCCGGTTATCTATGTGAGCAAATGACCATCAACGATTTACTCTCAAACACTAGAAAATGGACAAAAATGGTCCCCTAAACAAATTGGTTAAATTTGGGGTTTAACCAATTTGTGTAATGACCATTTTTGACCACTTTTCTAGTGTTTGGGAGCAAATGGTTAATTGACATTTGCTCCTATACATTACCAGATTTTTATTCCATCCATCCAGACTGGATAGATAGCCTGACAGATAATTGTGTAGTGTACGCCCAGGATAACTGTCAGTTATGCTTTCTTTTATGATGGCACACAAATGGGTGGGCAGATCCAGGGCAAGCACTGCCCACTCATGCATAGTTGTCAACTGATGTGAAGTTCCAGGGGGCAATCTCAGTTATAAAGAAGAGTATCTGGAAATTGTCCCTAGTTTAATAAAAAAAAAAAAAAAAAATGATCAACTCCATTTATTTAGTATGATATCCCAGGTGATAGGATGCCGGCAGTCAGAATAACATGCTTTATTAAATAACACATCTCAAACTACAATACCCAGGATTCAAACCTATAACCTGTTGAATTCTAATCAAACACCCTACCCATTGAGCTATTTGATCCTGCATAAAAATTGTGAACATTATATGAAGCTATTGGTACTTTGAAAAAAAAAAGTATTAGCATTGCAACGCAGCAGATCCATGCAGTTTGCAGCCACACACTACATGTATCTGCTCAGCCACAATGCTGATTATTTCTTCACAAAGTACAAGGTGAGCTCCAAATAGAATTCTCTATCTTAGAATTATACCTTTCTATGCCAAACCTAGAAGTCGGGCCCCCCACCCTGGGATCCCCCAGAGGGAGGCCCGCCCCGTCATGTGGCAGGCTTGTCCGTTTTGGAAGCAGGCTGACGGGCAGCCCAGGCTTGCTTCAGTCTGGGCTTGGCAGGTCTGGAAGCATGAGCTTGCTTTGGGTATGCCTGACCATGGGTACGCTTTACCTGGAGGATGAAAGGGCCAAGGGAAAGTACTTTTAGCCTTCTGCGTGGTAGGAGTCATACTAGGTAGGCAAGTTGTTTTAGCAGTAGCCAGATCAGCTACAATCTTATTGAGGTCTTCTTCAAAGAGAGTGTCTCCCTTGAAAGGAAGCACCTCCAGGGTTTTCTTGGAATCCATATCCACCGACCAGGATCTCAACCAGCTGTATCAAGTATTACCTTAGAACTGGCTCTCCACTCCCCATTATCTGGTTATCATGACTTCCTCCGCCAGTTTCCAGACTCGCTTGCTGAAGCTCGGCCACTTCTTCCTAGCAGCAGGCTCCTGGATCACTGGGCAGCAGAGGTGCTTGGGAGCCGGATGGGGGAGGAGCAATCAGGCAGGCAGCCTTTGGCTCCCCCACACACACACACGCGCACACACACACACGCACACACACACACACACACACACACACACACACCCCCCCCCCCAAAAAAAGAACATATCCCAGTTTAACATAACGCTATGTAGTGCAAGGTATGGAGCTGGTCACTTGTATCAGACCTCTGACATTTGCCTTTTCACCCATATTGCATACTTTTTCTTGCAGGTTGTGTCTTAATTCAAGAAGTGTTCTAAGTACTTCAGCTTAGTATCTTTACTGACCCCTCTTTACCCCACACTACATAACTGACCCCTCTATACCCTACACTACATCACTGACCTTTCTATAACCATCACTGCATTACTGACCCCTCTTTACAGTACACTGACCTCTATATACCTGCTAGTACATCCCTGATGCCTATATTCCCTACGCTACATCCCTGACACCTCTATTCCCTACGCCACATCCCTGACGCCTCTATTCCCTACGCCACATCCCTGACGCCTCTATTCCCTACGCCACATCCCTGACGCCTCTATTCCCTACGCCACATCCCTGACGCCTCTATTCCCTACGCCACATCCCTGACGCCTCTATTCCCTACGCCACATCCCTGACGCCTCTATTCCCTACGCCACATCCCTGACGCCTCTATTCCCTACGCTACATCCCTGACGCCTCTATACAGTACAATGCATTACTGATGATCCCTCTAGACCATACATCCTCATTACATCAGAGAGATAGTGAAACACTGGAAAATATAAGGGTATAAGTGGACTACAGAAACTGATGCTCTAAACAAAGGAGAGAGAGAGAGAGAGAGTAAAGCACAAGGGAAAGTGGGCAATTGGAACACCATAGAGAGAGGAGAGATAGAAATGCCTGAAAAAGTAAAGGGGGTTGGGTATGGCATCCGGCGCTCGGGATTCCAGCGGTCACATGATCCCCAATCCTAATACTAACCCTCTGGGGGGGTGGCGGATAGGGCTAACCCTCAGGGGGTGGCAGCTAGGGCTACCCCCCCCCCCCCTCCTAGTGCCTTCCCTTACACCACCTCCCCTGGTCTGACTCCTAACCCTCCCTCCAATACTCACCTTTGGGATGTTGGCTGTCTGTGTGCCGGCACCAGTCTCCCAAGTGGTGTCAGGATTCCAACATCGGTCAAATGACCGCCGGTATACCGTCTGCCGGGATGGTAAATGTATCCTGAGGACAGGTAGTGAGTGTGGAGGGATAGGTGGTTCAGTAAAATGTAACGGCTCAAACTGCGATCATTCACTGATAAATTGATTTATAGCTCTCCCTTTTTAACCATTGCAATTATAAAAGCAATGCTTTTTAAACTTTTAAATAAAGCTTGTTAGCATCCCCAGCACACTGTATATGCTGGGAGATGTAGTTCTCAATATGAAAACATTTAATTACTGTATGAACTCTAATCCCCCAACTGAAACCTGGATGGTGCCCCTGGCAAGTGACATCCTGGCCAAGGGGTAGATACGCCCCTGAGGGTCAGGGCCAGCAACAGAAATCTTGGGCCCCAGTACACTGATATCTCTGGGGCCCCCTTAACCCCCCTTTAACTTGGCAGAGGGATCTTTAAAAAAAAAATGGAGCCTTTGACTCGGACCGTCAGTGAGGCCGGCAGGTGGTTTTCATACTGGGCTATCCAGCTCTTCGGTGGCGGTGGCAGGGACATTCAGAAAAGGGCCAGCACAGCAACATGCATAATAATGGCAATACAGTATGGACCACAGGGACTGGACAAAGTGATGGGGTAAAAGGAGGGGAGAGGGTTTTGTTGGCCTGTTGACACTGCAGCATACTTACAACTGCAAGGGATATAGGACTCTTGAGTTCACGGGCCAATTTCATGGCAGTCTCGGATAGGAGGGCATTGTGGATTCACCAAGGGAATGCTGATGCTGACTCCAAGAAGAAAGGGAGTCTCTTCCCTATGAAGGTGAAGCCTTGTTTGGCGACGGCCTAGATAATTTGATCTCGGCAGCTCCCGCAGGTAAGTCAACCTTCTTGCCCTATGTTCCCTCTCAACGGATGAAGACGCATCATTATCTACCGCAGTCATTTTGGCCCAATAGATATGCAAGAAGTTAAGATTCCCCTTTCTTTGCAGGTAGAGGAAGGAGAAGGAAGAGGTCTGTAGCCTCTTCAAGATCGCAGGAGCAGAGATTGTCCTCTGCTTCAGCCAAATCCACTGCATGACGCTGGGGCTTTCTTGCAGGATCCCACACCAGTGGGGGCACGTCTAAAACTCTTCAGTCAGTTCTGGATTCATTCGGACCTGGACTTGTGGGTTTTACAAATAGTGTCCCAAGGGTACAAACTGGGGTTTCAAGACGTTCCCCCTCACCGATTGTTCAAATTGGCCTTAGTCAGCAGGGAGAAGGTTTTTATTCAAGCCTCTTCGTGGTCCCGAAGCCGGACGGCTCAGTCAGACGAATCTTAAATCTGAAATCCCTCAATTTCTTCCTAAAGAAATTCAATTTCAAGATGGAATCTCTCAGGGTAGTGATCTCCAGTCTGGAGGAAGGAGATTTCATGGTTTTGGTAGACATTAAGGATGCCTACTTACATGTTCCCATTTAGCCACTGCATCAAGCTACCTAAGGTTTGCAATTCAGGATTGTCATTACCAATTTCAGACATTGCCGTTTGGTCTGTCCACGGCTCCGAGGATTTTCACCAGGGTGATGGCGGAAATGATGGTTCTCCTTCGCAAGCAAGGAGTCACAATTATCCCGTACTTGGATGATCTCCTGATAAAGGCGAGATCCAGGGACCAGTTGGTGCAAAACATTGCACTCTCCCTGACAGTTCTTCAACAACATGGTTGGCTCCTACACTTGCCAAAATCGCAGTTGGTCCCAATGACGCGGTAGTTGTTTTTGGGAGTCATACTGGACACAGAAGAGGTTTTCTTCCAGTGGAAAGGCTATGGAGATCCAGAGTCTGGTCAAACAAATTCTGAAACCAGCAAGAGTGTTAATCCATCAATGCATTCGGTTGCTGGGGAAGATGGTTGTGGCCTACGAGGCCATTCAGTTTGGCAGGTTCCATGCCAGAGTGTTCCAGTGGGACCTGTTGGACAAGTGGTCCGGATCCCACCTACACATGCACCGGAGGATAATCCTGTCTTCCAAGACCAGAATCTCACTCCATTGGTGGCTGCACAGTTCTCACCTCCTAGAGGGGCGATGGTTCGGGATCCAGGACTGGATCCTAGGGACCACAGATGCAACCCTCCGAGGCTGGGGAGCAGTCACACAGGGGGAAAATGTCCAAGGAAGATGGTCAAGTCAGTAAAGTTGTCTCCACATAAATGTTCTGGAGTTAAGGGCCATTTAATAACTGCAGACACAGTACACACTGGGACGGGTGCCCAGCATCCTCTACAGACTAAGAGAAAAGGATTTACCGGTAGATAAAAATAAAGCCAGAAAATGAAGAGCTGTTTAATCACTCAATTGGATTTTTCTGCCAGCATTTTTCTTTTTCTCTGCAACCCACTGCTAAATTGTACTTCCTATCTGTTGTTTTATAAAATCACTTAATCAAATCTAACTACATCAGAGAAGGCCAGGTACCCTACACCATAACAGGGGGTTTGAAATTTTGACTTGTCTACTTAAAGATCACTAAAATCTGATAACAAGGTCAATTACGTCCCTGGGTGGGATTGAACCACCAACCTTTTGGTTAATAGCCGTACACACTAACTGATTGCGCCACAGAGACACTTTGCAAAAGCACCTACTGACAAAGGCTAATAAGCATTCATCTAAAACGTTTCCTAGAAAAACTTTAAAAAGTCAATAATCTGGAGAGTTTTTGTAAGATGTTTCTTCCATCCACCAACGAAGAAACACATTGGTACTTTCCCATGATGAGTGAGTGCTTCAGGATCTCTTGCACTTACATGTGCAGCAGAGTACTGCAATGGAAGCATGCTGGGCCCATTACCCAGAGGTAGGCAGATTGAAACTATCCTCTGCTATATGCATTTTTTTTGTTAATTAAAGTAATCCAAAACTGGGATTGATATGTTAGCTCTTTTATTTTTACTTAAAGTACAATAACTTTTACCATTTTAATTTGTTTTAATAGTATATTGACAGTATTGTTTTCTTTCAAAAATCCACTTAATTTTCTTTACCCTATTATTAAAATGGTAATTGACAAAAACAAACTACATTGTCACCAGAAGAGCAATACAAAATGTACAAGTGATATATTAAAATCATCTTTCCAGCTTGAATTTGAAAATTCAGGGCTATGCCGTGTAGATGATGGTCCACACATAACATGACACATAACAGCAGTGTTCAATTAGCGTTCAATCGAAGTGAAAAAGAAGGAAAACAGAAGCACACCAATCTAACAAAACAAAGAAAACTGAAGAACTAATAACAAATGTGAGTCACTTACTCCTCAGATCACTCAGCTCCTGATTGTTGCATCTGATTACATAGCACAGAACTACCTTACTTGGACATTTCATAAACCATCCATTTCACCTACAAATGCCTGTATCTGTATTATTGTAATTTTGTTTTTTAAGCACAGCTGCACCAATGCAATTTTACCTGCAAACACTTAAAACATCTAACATAATTACCATTGCTTCTTAAACCTCTCACAATCCTTTCATTTCTTACACTCCAAATACATTTCTGCACCCACTTTATCTACACTTTTGACTCATTTCATACTAAATCTACACCCCTTGAGCCTACACTGCTTTTCTCACCTGCATTTCTACAATTCTTCTGCTCGGATTCCCTTACAGTCTCCTCTCCTACTTCCACTTTCCCTCAACCTATTTACCTACTTAACACTATGTCAATGCTTTCTTATACTCCCCACATCACTCAGTGTCTACCTAATAATGTATCTTTATCCTTCCCCCCTAGTCTCCTCCACCTCCTCCTCTGTCTCCCCTCCATCCCTCTGTTTCCTTCCCCCACCTTTCCTGTTACCCCACTTTCATTCACCTCTGCCCCATGGTCCTGCTACCCCACAACTCAGCCCTGCTCCCTCTCTCCCTTCCCTGTCACCTCCCCACACCCCCATCCACATCACACTGACCTCCCTCCCTGCCCACCTCCTGCAGTTTCCCCTCCTAGCTCAGGCACTTGTACCATCACTACTCTCTCATCCCTGCCCTCAAAGTTAATCCCACCTCATCGCTACAGCAACCCTGAAAATCTAATTCACATCTCTCCCACAAACTCATACCTCCTATCCTGTGCCCTCTGGAATGCCAGATCTGTTTGTAACAAACTGGTCCCCACTCATGACTTTTTCATTTCCAACTCCCTACACCTACTAGCCATTACTGAAACTTGGATTATGCCCTCTGACACTACTTCTGCTGCTGCTCTCTCTGCTGGGGGCCTTACATTCACACACACCCCCCGACCTGGGGGTCGCCATGGGGGTGGTGTTGGGGTCCTTTTACCTACTAGTTACTCCTACCAACTCATACCACCAGAACCATCCCTTATATTCTCTACATATAAGGTCCACTCCATATGCCTCTTCCAACCAGTCCATCTTAGAGTAGCTGTCATTTACCGCCCCCCTGGCACTGCTTCCAAATTCATCGACAACTTTGCTTCCTGGCTTCCTCACTTCCTCTCTTCTGACATTCCCACCATTATCCTAGGTGATTTCAACATCCCTATTGACATCCCCACACAATCCCCTGCCTCTAAACTCCTTAACCTCACCTCTTCACTTGGTCTCTCCCAGTGGACCTCCTCACCCTCCCATGTGAATGGGAGCTCACTGGATCTGGTCTTCACTCACCGCTGTGATATTTCTGATTTTCCAACTCCCCATTTCCCCTCTCTGACCACCACCTGCTCTCCTTCAACCTATCTCTCTCGACTTCTCCATCTCTACCTCCTAAGGCTACCATCACTAAGCGTAACATTGAAGCTATTGACACCACATTCCTTTCCTCCCTGTTTGACTCACTTCTCTCTCCTATTCTCTCTCTCTCTCATGCCCTGAACAAGCCACTTCCACATACAATGCTTCCCTTACTTCTGCTCTTGACTCTGTTGCTCCACCAACCACTATTCACCCTCGCAAATTAACACCTCAACCCTGGCACACCAAATGCACCAGATATCTGCAAAAATGCTCACGTACTGCTGAGCGACACTGGAGGAAATCACGCTCTAAGGCAGACTTCCTCCATTTCAAACTTTTGCTCTCATCCTTCAGTGCTGCCCTTTCTCTTGCTAAACAGTCATACTTCAAGAACCTCATCTCCTCCCAGTCTTCCAACCCCCGGCGCCTCTTTGCCACTCTCAACTCACTCCTCTGCCCACCTCCACCTCGTCTCCCTTCCTCACTCTCTGCTCTTGACTTTGCCACTTACTTCACATCCAAAATTGACTCCATACGTCAGGACATCACATCACACCAGACTATCAGTAACCAGCCTTCTCCCATCCCTTACCAACCCTCCCCATCCCTCGCACCAACTCAGTCATCTTTCTCCCATGCATCTGGAGAGGAAGTCATGGCCCTCATTCGTTCCTGTCCCCTCACCACCTCCCCACTTGACCCTATCCCCTCCCGCCTCCTCTGCCACATCTCTTCTTCTGCTTGTTCCCATCTTTCCCACCTTCTCAATCTCTCCCTCTCATCAGGCACTGTCCCCTCTGCCTTCAAGCACGCTCTCATCTCTCCTATTCTTAAAAAACCTACCCTTCATCCAAACACTCTCTCCAACTACCGACCCATCTCTCTTCTCCCTTTTGCCTCCAAACTCCTTGAGCGTATTGTCTACAACCGCCTTACTTCTTTTCTTTCCTCACACTCACTGCTTGACCCATTCCAGTCTGGCTTCCGTCCTCTCCACTCCACTGAAACTGCCCTTACAAAAGTATGCAATGACCTCCATGCTGCTAAATCTAAGGGACACTACTCTCTACTTATTCTACTTGATCTCTCTGCTGCTTTTGACACTGTGGACCATCCTCTCCTACTGCAAATCCTTCACTCCATTGGTCTGCGTAACACTGCCCTCTCTTGGTTGTCGTCCTACCTTTCTGACCGTTCATTCTCTGTCTCCTCTCATGACTCCACCTCCCCCTCACTTCCACTAACTGTAGGGGTACCCCAAGGTTCTGTCCTTGGTCCTCTTCTCTCTCTATACGTCCTCACTAGGTAAGCTCATTAGTTCTTTTGGTTTCCAATATCATCTCTATGCTGATGACACTCAAATCTATCTTTCCTCTCCAGACCTCTCCCCTACTCTCCTCACTCATATCTCCAACTGTCTCTCTGCTATCACTTCCTGGATGTCCCAGCGCTTTCTTAAACTTAACATGTCTAAGACCGAGCTGATCATCTTCCCTCCCTCCCGCATAACCTCACCTCCTACAATCTCATTATCTATTGATGGCACTACTATCTCCTCTACCCCCCAAGTGCGCTGTCTTGGAGTAATCCTTGACTCCTCCCTCTCCTTCAAACCACACATTCAGCACCTCTCACAAACCTGCCGTTTTCATCTAAAAAATATTTCCAGGATCAGACCCTTTCTGACCCAGGATGCTACTAAGACTCTTATCCACTCACTGGTCATCTCCAGACTGGACTACTGTAATCTCCTCCTGACTGGCATTCCTGACAAATACCTCTCTCCACTCCAATCTATCCTCAATGCTGCTGCCCGGCTCATTTTCCTCACCAAATGCACTACGTCCACCTCTCCTCTCTTACTAGTCCTTCACTGGCTCCCCTTCCCTTTCAGAATCCATTTCAAGCTTCTCACACTTGCTTACAAAGCCCTCACCCACTCCTCTCCCATCTACATCTCTGATCTTATCTCGCTTTACATTCCCACCCGTCCTCTTCGCTCTGCTAATGCACGCCGACTCTCCTGCCTACAGATTACTTCCTCCCACTCCTACCTCCAAGATTTTTCACGTGCTGCACCACTTCTCTGGAATTCCCTACCTCTCCCCCTCAGACTCTCCACCTCTCTACAAAACTTCAAATGGGCTCTCAAGACCCACTTCTTCACCAAACCCAGCCAAATCTCATCCTAAACCTCTGTTCCACGCTCTCTATGTACACCATCTGTCTCACCCCTGTCTGTCTACCCCTCCCCTTTAGAATGTAAGCTCTCACGAGCAGGGCCCTCTTCCCTCATGTGCTTACTCTTTTCTTACTTTAATAATCTTCAGCTGCACCAAATCCAGCAGTCTTCTGCCACCTGATACTTATTCCAGTGTCATCTGCTGATGTAGCTATGTTTATTTACCCTGTACTTGTCCTATATTGTCATCAACTGTAAGTTGCTGTTTTCCTGTTTGATTATTTGTTTATGTACTCTGTAATTGGGTGCTGCGGAACCCTTGTGGCGCCATATAAATAAAGGATAATAATAATAATAATAAATAATATAATATATAGCAGTACGGTACAGTAGGCCACTGCTCTACCTACCTCTGTGTCGTCAAGTATACTATCCATCCATACCTGTGGTGCATTTTAGAAAAAAACATATCTCGGCAGAGCAATCTATAAATCCATCATTTTTCAGACAGCAACAGTGGGTATTGTAATAGTCACCCAATCCATCACTTTTATAGGGTTACATGCATTCACATGCTACAGCCTGTCTCAATAATTTTACTGTCACGGTGTGTGTGTTTGTGTTTTTTATTTGGGTATTTTTTGTTGTTGTAGAACTACAGGTACCAGCGAGCCCGTTATTTCCCCGCCTGCTGGTACTTGAGGTTCTCCAAGTACCAGCAAGTGGGGGAGGCTTGCTGGGCCTTGTAGTTCCACAACAAAAAACAATGGCCCTCATTCCGAGTTGTTCGCTCGCAAGCGGATTTTAGCAGATTTGCTCACACTAAGCCGCCGCCTACTGGGAGTGAATCTTAGCATCTTAAAATTGCGAACGATATATTCTCAATATTGCGATTACACACCTCATAGCAGTTTCTGAGTAGCTTCAGACTTACTCGGCATCTGCGATCAGTTCAGTGCTTGTCGTTCCTGGTTTGACGTCACAAACACACCCAGCGTTCGCCCAGACACTCCTCCGTTTCTCCGGCCACTCCTGCGTTTTTTCCGGAAACGGTAGCGTTTTTTCACACACGCCCATAAAATGGCCTGTTTCCGCCCAGTAACACCCATTTCCTGTCAATCACATTACGATCGCCAGAACGATGAAAAAGCCGTGAGTAAAATTCCTAACTGCATAGCAAATTTACTTGGCGCAGTCGCAGTGCGAACATTGCGCATGCGCATTAAGCGGAAAATCGCTGCGATGCGAAGATTTTTACCGAGCGAACAACTCGGAATGAGGGCCAATATTCTTTTTTTACACATATGGCTATCAGCCCGGAACCCACCACCCAGGGGTGCTGGGGATAGCCTCGGGCTTCACCCCTGGCCCTTGGGTGCCTCGAGGGGAGGAACCTCTTGATTTAAGTGGTCCCCACTCCTCCAGGGAACCCCAGCCAGGGGTGACTAGTTGGAGGGGTAATGCCAGGGCCGCAGGGACCTACATAAAAGTGTCCCCCGGCTGTGGCATTATCTCTGGCTAGTGGAGCCCGGTGCTGGTTTTAAAAATATGGGGGACCCCTACATCTTTTGTCCCACGTATTTTTGGAACCAGGACCCGTCTAAGAGCCCGGTGCTGGTTGTCTAAATACGGGGAACCTCTGTCCAATTTTTCCCCCAGTATTTAAATAACCAGGACTGGCTCAAAGAGGCTGGTTATACTAAGGAGGGGGGACCTCACACATTTTTTTTTAACCCATTCAGACCCTTCTCCTTTAAGTTAATGGAAGCCCTGGACAACAAAATTGCATTCATGTCCTCCTCCCTCACCCTTCCCAGTCCCAAACACTCATTTTTTTTTTTTTTTAATTTATAATATATCACAAGAACAATGAGCAGGCGGGCATTGGCGGCATCGGACTGAGATAGAAATTAGTGGTGGAGGGCTGGGTCAGTTGATTGTGGGAGAGTTTGTAAGCCATTGGCGGTGGCAGTGGGTATCGGCTCAGAGGCAGTAGCGGGCATTGGCTAAGGGTCATCGGCAGGATTCGGCGGACATTATGGCTGTAGTGCCTCACTAGCCACTGACCTCACCGCACGCCACTGTGGGACAGATGTAACATGCAGAGAGAGGTAGATTTTGGGAGAAGGAATGTCCTAGCATAACTGTTAATTGCAGTGTAATACTGTAATTCAACTGTGCAGCATTTGTGGCTAAATGTCAAAGAAGCCAGTATTTACCCTGCATGCAAAACAATAAATGTATTTGCACATACCTCCCAACTAACCCAATTTTTGCAGGACAGTCACTTTTTTGGGGAATGTCCAGCTAACCCAAACAACCCCCCCCCCCCCAGTGTCCCATAGTCATGAGGAAGGGGGGGGGGGTGGAAGGCTCCCTGTAGCTTGTTGCTCTGCAAATATGCACATTGTGGGTAATTCAGACCTGATTGCTAGGGTGTGTTTTTTGCATCCCTGTGATCAGGTAGTTGCCGCCTACAGCGGAAGGGAAAATTTGCTGTGCAGGTGTGTGATCACATGTGCACAAGAGCTGCACAGCTCAGCACTTACTCAGCCATTGAGGTGACGTCACAAATCCTCCCACAAAACGCCGGGTCCCTCCAGTGTTTTTCCGGACACTCCCTAGAAACATTCAGTTGCCACCCACACAAACACCCTCTTCTTGTCAATCTTCTTGTGATCTCCGGACCGTCGCACCTACGCATTGTGGCGCATACGCATGTGCAGTGCAGACCTGATTGCCCGCTGGGTGAAAATAAATTGAAGCGATCTGGTCTGAATAAGCCCCAATGTCTATTCACGGGAGACAGAGGGGCTGGGGCATGGTCAGCAGCTCACAGAGCACCTATAATGACAAAAATGGGAGACATGGCTCATGATCGCGATATACCTGCGAAGGTACGCCCTCTACTGATTGACAGGCAGAGGCATTCGCATTTTCTGTGGGGCACCCGGAGAAAATGTAGGCACATGCACAGGATGGACCCTGCGTATATGCCCCCATCCTCTTCATAGTTTTTGCGGTTGGAACGAGCAGTGTGAAAACACCAATCGATGGGGGTAATCCCAAGTTGATCGCAGCAGGAATTTTGTTAGCAGTTGGGCAAAACCATGTGTACTGCAGGGGAGGCAGATATAACATGTGCAGAAAGAGTTAGATTTGGGTGAGTTATTTTGTTTCTGTGCAGGGTAAATACTGACTGCTTTATTTTTACACTGCAAATCAGATTGCAGATTGAACACACCACACCCAAATCTAACTCTGGTGGTCATTCCGAGTTGTTCGCTCGGTAATTTTCTTCGCATCGCAGCGATTTTCCGCTTATTGCGCATGCGCAATGTTCGCACTGCGACTGCGCCAAGTAAATTTGCTATACAGTTAGGAATTTTACTCACGGCATTACAAGGTTTTTTCTTCGTTCTGGTGATCGGAGTGTGATTGGCAGGAAGTGGGTGTTTCTGGGCGGAAACTGGTCATTTTATGGGCGTGTGGGAAAAAACGCTACCGTTTCTGGGAAAAACACGGGAGTGGCTGGAGAAACGGAGGAGTGTCTGGGCGAACGCTGGGTGTGTTTGTGACGTCAAACCAGGAACGACAAGCACTGAACTGATCGCACTGGCAGAGTAAGTCTCGAGCTACTCAGAAACTGCACAGAGATGTCTTTTCGCAATATTGCGAATCTTTCGTTCGCAATTTTAAGATGCTAAGATTCACTCCCAGTAGGCGGCGGCTTAGCGTGTGCAATGATGCTAAAAGCAGCTTGCGAGCGATCAACTCGGAATGAGGGCCTCTCTCTGCACATTTTAAATCTGCCTTCCCTGCAGTGCACATGGGGGGTAATTCTGAGTTGATCGCAGCAGGATTTTTGTTAGCAGTTGGGCAAAACCATGTGCACTGCATTTACGAACAGATGATTTTTTATATAAATTTTAAAATGTTAGTAAATGTGTGTGTTTTTTTCAACCTGGAAGCCCAACATCGATTAAGATCGATCTTAAATAGACCCCTGGGTTTTAAGGATAACCATGGTTGAGTCCAATGGTTAATTCACATTGATCGAAGTTCTAATTAAGTAGTGATGTGCACCGGAAATTTTTCGGGTTTTGTGTTTTGGTTTTGGGTTCGGTTCCGCGGCCGTGTTTTGGGTTCGGACGCGTTTTGGCAAAACCTCACCGAAATTTTTTTGTCGGATTCGGGTGTGTTTTGGATTCGGGTTTTTTTTTCAAAAAACCCTAAAAAACAGCTTAAATCATAGAATTTGGGGGTCATTTTGAATTTGATCCCATAGTATTATTAACCTCAATAACCATAATTTCCACTCATTTTCAGTCTTTTTTTGAACACCTCACAATATTATTTCTTTTGGTATTTGGTACCGGGGACACAGTACCTCAATCAAGTCTATAGTTGGCTCTGAAATCAGCATTAAACTGGATCCACACTTAGATTATCTGTCCAATTTTTTTTTCTAGTTGAAACAAAATTATGCTAATATGTGGCAGCAAATGACAATTGACCATTTGCTCCCAAACACTGGAAAACATCCAAAAATGGTCATTTAGATAAATTGGTTAAATCCATTTCATTTAGCTAATTTATCCAAACTACCTTTATTGTATCTTTGTGGGTGAATGATGTGTGGGTCAGTGTTGAGGGTGGTGGAGGAGATGGGTAATAGGCACAGCAGGGTGTGGACAGTCAAATAGTGTGCTTAGAGGTGCAGATAAATAGGGATATCTAATAATTCACCCACTATTCTATAGAATTATTAGATATCCCTATTTATCTGCATTACTCACCTAACACTCAGCATTTATCTACATGCTGATGCTATTCATAGCACTTAGCTTGCAAGTATTTTACCCATAAGGAGACACATTAGATGTTCCCTCTCTTTTCATTAAAGACGTCCCCAGCAACCATACTGTACTATACTATAACAGGAATAATTACTGTGGGGGATTATACAATTTGATCTGGAATAAAGGGAAAATATTGTGGAAAGAGTGCTGTAAGTGTATGATATGTAGAACTATTGTCAGGTTCTGACATTTGTCAAGTGAATTACTAATATACATTCAACTAATATTACATAGTGTCCAGTAATTCAGTATCAGACTAATTGATATAGTCAATTTGGATCAATAATAAAGACACAACACAGGTAGCGAACCTTGATATTAATAAATGTATTTCCATTTATTATATATGGTAATTACATTATACAAACTTATTGTACTTTATTTCGTGTTTAGACAATTTTAACGAATTTATTAAAAGTTAATTTTTAAATCATCATTTGTGCGCCAGCAAAAGAGACATTCTTTTCTCTTCTCCTTTCCTGCATAACATTACTTGTCTCTGGTAGCACCCCCAAACGTCCTACAATTAATATTTAATATAACTGATGGACATTTATTGGGGCCTCTTCTTACAAATATTTAGAATTTAATAGCTGGTGCAGAACACATCCCCTTCCCCCCATTCCCTGTATATCTGGATTCACCAAGGAAATGCTGATGCTGACTCCAAGAAGAAAGGGAGTCTCTTCCCTATGAAGGTGAAGCCTTGTTTGGCGACGGCCTAGTTAATTTGATCTCGGCAGCTCCCGCAGGTAAGTCAACCTTCTTGCCCTATGTTCCCTCTCAACGGATGAAGACGCATCATTATCTACCGCAGTCATTTTGGCCCAATAGATATGCAAGAAGTTAAGATTCCCCTTTCTTTGCAGGTAGAGGAAGGAGAAGAGGGAAGAGGTCTGTAGCCTCTTCAAGATCGCAGGAGCAGAGATTGTCCTCTGCTTCTGCCAAATCCAGTGCATGACGCTAGGGCTTTCTTGCAGGAGCCCGCACCAGTGGGGGCACGTCTAAAACTCTTCAGTCAGTTCTGGATTCATTCGGACCTGGACTCGTGGGTTTTACAAATAGTGTCCCAAGGGTACAAACTGGGGTTTCAAGACGTTCCCCCTCACCGATTGCTCAAATCAGCCTTAGTCAGCAGGGAGAAGGTTTTTATTCAAGCCTCTTCGTGGTCCCGAAGCCGGACGGCTCAGTCTGACCAATCTGAAATCTGAAATCCCTCAATTTCTACCTAAAGAAATTCAATTTCAAGATGGAATCTCTCACGGTAGTGATCTCCAGTCCGGAGGAAGGAGATTTCATGGTTTTGGTAAACTTAAAGGATGCCTACTTACATGTTCCCATTTAGCCACTGCATCAAGCTATCTGAGGTTTGCAATTCAGGATTGTCATTACTAATTTCAGACGTTGCCGTTTGGTCTGTCCACGGCTCCGAGGATTTTCACCAGGGTGATGGCGGAAATGATGGTTCTCCTTCGCAAGCAAGGAGTCACAATTATCCCGTACTTGGATGTTCTCCTAATAAAGGCGAGATCCAGGGACCAGTTGGTGCAAAACATTGCACTCTCCCTGACAGTTCTTCAACAACATGGTTGGCTCCTAAACTTGCCAAAATCGCAGTTGGTCCCAATGACGCGGTTGTTGTTTTTGGGAGTCATACTGGACACAGAAGAGGTTTTCCTCCAGTGGAAAGGCTATGGAGATCCAGAGTCTGGTCAAACAAATTCTGAAACCAGCAAGAGTGTTAATCCATCAATGCATTCGGTTGCTGGGGAAGATGGTTGCGGCCTACGAGGCCATTCAGTTTGGCAGGTTCCATGCCAGAGTGTTCCAGTGGGACCTGTTGGACAAGTGGTCCGGATCCCACCTACACATGCACCGGAGGATAATCCTGTCTTCCAAGACCAGAATCTCACTCCATTGGTGGCTGCACAGTTCTCACCTCCTAGAGGGGCGATGGTTCGGGATCCAGGACTGGATCCTAGGGACCACGGATGCAACCCTTTCGAGGTGGGGAGCAGTCACACAGGGGGAAAACGTCCAAGGAAGATGGTCAAGTCAGGAAAGTTGTCTCTACATAAATGTTCTGGAGTTAAGGGCCATTTAATAACAGCAGACACAGTACACACTGGGACGGGTGCCCAGCATCCTCTACGGACTAAGAGAAAAGGATTTACCGGTAGGTATTAAAATTCTAGTTTCTCTAATGTCCTAGAGTATGCTGGGGACTCCGTAAGGACTATGGGGATAGACGGGCTCCGCAGGAGACATGGGCACTTTAAGAAAGACTTTAGTTCTGGGTGTGCACTGGCTCCTCCCTCTATGCCCCTCCTTCATACCTCAGTTTGATACTGTGCCCAGTGGAGACAGGGTGCTTTTCAGGAGCTCTCCTGAGCTTTCTGACAGAAAGTATTTTGTTAGGTTTTTAATTTTCAGGGAGCACTGCTGGCAACAGACTCCCTGCATCGAGGGACTGAGGGGAGAGAAGCAGCCCTACTCTCTGAGTTGCAAGGTCCTGCTTCTTAGGCTACTGGACACCATTAGCTCCAGAGGGATTGGTACGCAGGATCTCACCCTCGCCGTCCGTCCCAGAGCTGCGCCGCCGTCCCCCTCGCAGATTCAGAAGATAGAAGCCGGGTGAGTATGAGAAGAAAAGAAGACTTCAGAGGCGGCAGAAGAGTTCATGATCTTCACTGAGGTAACGCACAGCACTGCAGCTGTGCAGCATTGCTCCCATACACCTCACATACTCCGGTCACTGTAAGGGTGCAGGGCGCAGGGGGGGTGCCCTGGGCAGCAATATAAACCTCTTTTTGGCAAAAATATAACACATATACAGCTGGGCACTGTATATGTATGAGCCCCTGCCAATTTTACAGTTTAAGCGGGACAGAAGCCCGCCGCCGAGGGGGCAGGGCTTCTCCCTCAGCACTCACCAGCGCCATTTTTTCTCCACAGCACCGCTGAGAGGAAGATCCCCAGACTCTCCCCTGCTTATACCACGGTAGACAAGAGGGTTGAAAAGAGAGGGGGGGCACATAATTCGGCGCAAATTGCATACAGCAGCGCTACTGGACAAACATTAAGTTACTGTGTTATTCCTGGGTTATATAGCGCTGGGGTGTGTGCTGGCATACTTTCTCTCTCTGTCTCTCCAATGGGCCTTGTGGGGAAACTGTCTTCAGAAAAAGCATTCCCTGTGTGTGTGGTGTGTCGGTACACGTGTGTCGACATGTCTGAGGAAGAAGGCTATATTAGAGAGGAGCGGGAGCAAATGAATGTGGTGTCTCCGCCGACACCTGATTGGATGGATATGTGGAATGTTTTAAATGCTAGTGTAAACTCATTGCACAAAAGATTAGACAAGGCTGAAGCTTTGGGACAGTCAGGGTCTCAACCCATGCCTGATCCTATGTCGCAGGGACTGTCAGGGTCTCATAAGCGCCCACTATCCCAGATTGTTGACACAGATACCGACACGGATTCTGACTCCAGTGTCGATTACGTTGATGCAAAGTTACAGCCAAAATTGGCAAAATCCATTCGATATAGGATTATGGCAATAAAAGATGTTTTGCACATCACAGAGGAACCCCTGTCCCTGACAAGAGGGTACATATGTACAAGGGAAAGAAGCCTGAGGTAACCTTTCCCCCCTCACACGAGCTGAACGAGTTATGTGAAAAAGCTTGGGAATCTCCAGATAAAAGACTGCAGATTTCCAAAAGGATTCTTATGGCGTATCCTTTCCCATCAACGGATAGGTTACGATGGGAATCCTCCCCTAGGATGGACAAAGCATTAACACGCACAGCTACAGCTGGAAAATCAAATTTTTTACCTTATGTTCCCTCACAGCATAAGAAAGCTCCGCATTATCAAATGCAGTCCTTTCGGTCACAAAGAAACAAGAAAGTGCGAGGTGCGTCCTTTCTTGCCAGAGGTAGGGGCAGAGGAAAAAAGCTGCACAACACAGCTAGCTCCCAGGAACAGAAGTCCTCCCCGGCCTCTACAAAATCTACTGCATGACGCTGGGGCTCCACTGGCGGAGTCCGGCCCATGTGATGTCATGCAGCCGCTCTGACCACGCCTCCTGTTTCTCCGTTGCCGACCCAATATTGAAACCCTGCCCCCGCACCGCTCCATCTCCGACTTGGAAATGGAGTGTTGTTGACCCCCCTCCCCCCCCCCCTGCACCGATTGACAGGCAGAGGCGATCGCATTATCTGCGAGGTGCCGCAGAAAATGCAGGCGGATGCGTATGCTCTTAGCAATTTTTGCAGTTGGATTGCTTATTGCGATTGCAATCCAACCTGAATCAGGCCCTATTACCTATCACAATGCACTGCGGGTAGTACAAAATGGGGTTAATATAGGAGAAAAACCCCCAGAGCTGTGCTCCTTAACTGTCCCTGGTGGCTAGTGGAGCAGCTGCCCAGTAATCAGTGTCCACGCCAGTGCGCACACGGCCCGCCCCCTACAGCCACGCTGGATCACGGTATAGTGTGGGCACAGAAGCCCCTTACCACCCTTTCATCAGCGGCCTCGTGATCCCGGAGGGCGGTGTGTGTGTGACTGACCTTAGGAAGAAACCGGAGCCTCCGCTGCAGTGACCCAGCAACCGGGGCACGGGAGTATACTGCGCCGCTGGGAGTGATGGAGCTGCAGTAAATATGTCTATTAGACCTAGCCTGCTGCAGCCCTTGTAGATTCTTATTAAAAAAGTTCTTCTTTTCTTGTCAAAATTAATAGCTAAGAATAGGATGCCTGAGGCAGCCCCCTGTTAAGTGGCCTGCTACTGAAGGCACCAACTACAAACTGAGCTCCCTGTTCATGGAAGCGAGGTTATAGAGGAGGGGGCGCTGAGTATCTTGGGAACAGTCAAAAGCTTTGAGCTTGTTGGTGCCTCAGATCAAGATCCTACTCTACACCCCAATGTGAATCCTTGTGGAGTCCAGTGTACCCCACAGAAGAAAAAAATGTGTCACAACCATTGGCAGCAACATTAGAATAGCTGCTGATGGGCACAATTGAGAAAGGAAGGGGGGAAAACATTTGAATCCAGCACATATATGTAATTCGAATATGTAATTTGTACCTTCCTACTTTAAAATGTAAAGGATGAACCTCACCCTGTGAGAACTATCTTCATGATCAAGAGATCTCATATGCAAGATAAGTATGTGTTGGGATAGGGCTGTGGAGGGCGGCTGCTCGGGCACACCCCCGTCAAGTTAAGGAGATTCAACTGAGGAAGCACAAGGGAACTCTCATCTGGGGACAACAACTGCAGGGAGAACACATTTTCAGATGAATGTGGGAGGGCAGAAGGCTGCCTAATACTGAAGCACCCCCAAACAACAAACCAAATGCAACAACTAGTGCAAGCATTCCTGGGGGAAGGCCTGCAGCAGATGGATCCAGTAACAGCTCCAGAGTTGCTCTACAAGACAAGTAAAAGGGTGTGAGCCCTGCAGCACCACCTGTACTTTGCATACACACATATATAGGACAGCATCTCTTATATGCCCCAGGGGCAATAAAATAGTATCCTTATCTAGGGTATCCATCCCCTCAGATAAGGTATACGTCCATGCTGCTACAGCACTACACATACACACCCAGGCCGACGCAATTGCCGGTCTGAGTAAGGTTCCCGAATGTGTATAAATGGACTTCAGGGTTATCTCCTGTTTGCGGTCAGCAGACTCTTTGAGGGTAGCCGTATCCTGGGACGGGAGGGCTACCTTCTTGGATAAGCGTGTTAATGCTTTGTCCACCCTAGGGGAGGATTCCCATCTTAACCTATCCATTGATGGGAAAGGATACGCCATAAGAATCCTTTTGGAAATCTGCAGTCTTTTATCTGGAGATTCCCAAGCTTTTTCACATAACTCGTTCAGCTCGTGTGAGGGGGGAAAGGTTACCTCAGGCTTCTTTCCCTTGTATATATGTACCCTCTTGTCAGGGACAGGGGGTTCCTCTGTGATGTGCAAAACATCTTTTATTGCCATAATCATATATCGAATGGATTTTGCCAATTTTGGCTGTAACTTTGCATCATCGTAATCGACACTGGAGTCAGAATCCGTGTCGGTATCTGTGTCAACAATCTGGATAGTGGCCGCTTATGAGACCCTAACAGTCCCTGCGACATAGGATCAGGCATGGGTTGAGACCCTGACTGTCCCAAAGCTTCAGCCTTGTCTAATCTTTTGTGCAATGAGTTTACACTAGCATTTAAAACATTCCACATATCCATCCAATCAGCTGTCGGCGGAGACACCACATTAATTTGCTCCCGCTCCTCTCTAATATAGCCTTCTTCCTCAGACATGTCGACACACGTGTACCGACACACCACACACACAGGGAATGCTTTTTCTGAAGACAGTTTCCCCACAAGGCCCTTTGGAGAGACAGAGAGAGAGAGTATGCCAGCACACACCCCAGCGCTATATAACCCAGGAATAACACAGTAACTTAATGTTTGCCCAGTAGTGCTGCTGTATGTAATTTGTGCCGAATTATGTGCCCCCCCCTCTTTTCAACCCTCTTGTCTACCGTGGTTTCAGCAGGGGAGAGTCTGGGGAGCTTCCTCAGCGGTGCTGTGGAGAAAAAATGGCGCTGGTGAGTGCTGAGGGAGAAGTCCCGCCCCCTCGGCGGCGGGCTTCTGTCCAGCTTAAACTGTAAAATTGGCGGGGGCTCATACATATATACAGTGCCCAGCTGTATATGTGTTGTATTTTTGGCAAAAAGAGGTTTATATTGCTGCCCAGGGCGCCCCACCTGCACCCTGCACCCTTACAGTGACTAGAGTATGTGAGGTATATGGGAGCAATGGCGCACAGCTGCAGTGCTGTGCGTTACTTCAGTGAAGATCATGAAGTCTTCTGCCGCCGCTGAAGTCTTTCTTTTCTTCTCATACTCACCCGGCTTCTGTCTTCCGGCTCTGCGAGGGGGACGGCGGCGCGGCTCTGGGACGGACGGCGAGGGTGAGATCCTGCGTACCAATCCCTCTGGAGCTAATGGTGTCCAGTAGCCTAAGAAGCAGGACCTTGCAACTCAGAGAGTAGGGCTGCTTCTCTCCCCTCAGTCCCTCGATGCAGGGAGTCTGTTGCCAGCAGTGCTCCCTGAAAATGAAAAACCTAACAAAATACTTTCTGTCAGAAAGCTCAGGAGAGCTCCTGAAAAGCACCCAGTTTCCACTGGGCACAGTATCAAACTGAGGTATAGAGGAGGGGCATAGAGGGAGGAGCCACTGCACACCCAGAACTAGTCTTTCTTAAAGTGCCCATGTCTCCTGCGGAGCCCGTCTATCCCCATGGTCCTTACGGAGTCCCCAGCATCCTCTAGGACGTTAGAGAAAATAGGATTTTAATACCTACCGGTAAATCCTTTTCTCTTAGTCCGTAGAGGATGCTGGGCACCCGTCCCTGTGCGTACTGTGTCTGCAGTTATTAAATGGCCCTTAACTCCAGAACATTTATGTGGAGACAACTTTCCCGACTTGACCATCTTCCTTGGATGTTTTCCCCCTGTGTGACTGCTCCCCAGCCTCGGAGGGTTGCATCTGTGGTCCCTAGGATACAGTCCTGGATCCCGAACCATCGGAACCATCGCCCCTCTAGGAGGTGAGAACTGTGCAGCCGCCAATGGAGTGATATTCTGGTCTTGGAAGACAGGATTATCCTCCGGTGCATGTGTAGGTGGGATCCGGACCACTTGTCCAACAGGTCCCACTGGAACACTCTAGCATGGAACCTGCCAAACTGAATGGCCTCGTAGGCCGCAACCATCTTCCCCAGCAACCGAATGCATTGATGGATTAACACTCTTGCTGGTTTCAGAATTTGTTTGACCAGACTCTGGATCTCCATAGCCTTTCCACTGGAAGAAAACCTCTTCTGTGTCCAGTATCACTCCCAAAAAAAACAACCGCGTCATTGGGACCAACTGCGATTTTGGCAAGTTTAGGAGCCAACCATGTTGTTGAAGAACTGTCAGGGAGAGTGCAATGTTTTGCAACAACTGGTCCCTGGATCTCGCCTTTATCAAGAGATCATCCAAGTACGGGATAATTGTGACTCCTTGCTTGCGAAGGAGAACCATCATTTCCGCCATCACCCTGGTGAAAATCCTCGGAGCCGTGGACAGACCAAACGGCAACGTCTGAAATTGGTAATGACAATCCTGAATTGCAAACCTCAGGTAGCTTGATGCAGTGGCTAAACGGGAACATGTAAGTAGGCATCCTTATGTCTACCAAAACCATGAAATCTCCTTCCTCCGGACTGGAGATCCCTACCCTGAGAGATTCCATCTTGAAATTGAATTTCTTTAGGTAGAAATTGAGGGAATTCAGATTTAAGATTGGTCAGACTGAGCCGTCCGGCTTCGGGACCACGAAGAGGCTTGAATAAAAGCCTTCTCCCTGCTGACTAAGGCCGATTTGAACAATCGGTGAGGGGGAACGTCTTGAAACCCCAGTTTGTACCCTTGGGACACTATTTGTAAAACCCACGAGTCCAGGTCCAAATTAATCCAGAACTGACTGAAGTGTTTTAGACGTGCCCCCACTGGTGTGGGCTCCTGCAAGAGAGCCCCAGCGTCATGCAGTGGATTTGGCAGAAGCAGAGGACGATCTCTGCTCCTGCGATCTTGAAGAGGCTACAGACCTCTTCCCTCTTCTCCTTCCTCTACCTGCAAAGAAAGGGGAATCTTAACTTCTTGCATATCTATTGGGCCAAAATGACTGCGTTAGATAATGATGCGTCTTCATCCGTTGAGAGGGAACATAGGGCAAGAAGGTTGACTTACCTGCGGGAGCTGCCGAGATCAAATTAACTAGGCCGTCGCCAAACGAGGCTTCACCTTCATAGGGAAGAGACTCCCTTTCTTCTTGGAGTCAGCATCAGCATTCCCTTGGTGAATCCACAATGCCCTCCTATCCGAGACTGCCATGAAATTGGCCCGTGAACTCAAGAGTCCTATATCCCTTGCAGTCGTAAGTATGCTGCAGTGTCCTTGATATGATCCAACGTAAGGAGCATCCCATGTCTCCAGGATATCTATATCAGATGACAAGGTATTCGACCAATTCTTGAATACTACTACTCACCCATGCGCATGTAATGGCAGGTCTAAGTAATGTACCCGTGGTTACATAACTAGAAATAATGTAGCTTCCTGCATAAGATCCGCTGGATTTGTGACAGGGCCCCGTGCAGAACAGGGGGTGACTCCCACTTTATTCTGTCCGCGGCAGGAAATGAATAAACAACCGGAAACCTTTTGGGGATTTGAAACCATCTTGTCGAGCTGGCCCAGACTTTCTCAAACAGAGATGGAGGAACGTTACATCAGCTTTCATTATATATCTATATATACATACATATAGATCCCTTTGTCAGGAACAGCAGGGTTCTCAGTGATGTTAATATGTCCTTAATATCCACAATCATGTACTGAATGCTCCTTGCCAATACTGGATCTAATCAGGAAACATTATGGTCGACATAGGAATCAGTATCCGAGTCAGTATCAGTGTGTAGTAAAATTTTTGCGGGCCTGAGTGAAAAGAAGCATAGCCATGAACATCACATCTTTTCTCTACGTCTGTGTCTGGGACACAGATTTATCCAACCTCACTCTGATATTACTGAAACTTTCACCCAGTCAGTTATTGGTGGTGCCAACAGGGCCACCATCATATGTCTGCATTCCTAATATAGTTTCCTCTTGGGAAAAACATTCAGCCACCGACATGTTGACACACATGTACCAAGTACCCACAGACACATCGGCTTATGGGGGATAGACCTACAGTAAATCTGTCAGAGGGACAGATGGGATTTTTCAGCTCACAACCCAGCGTCAAAAGTACACAGTCTGGGAAATAATAAACTCTATAGTGATAGACTTGTAACGCTCTATAGATGTGCTGGTGAGGTGAGGAAGAAGCCCCGCCGCTGTAATGGCACGCTTCTGTCCCGCTCAGAAACAAATAATTAATTACGCTGGTGGGGTAAGGACAGTGCCCAGGCACTAATGTCCACTTTTGCCAGCCTTTTGTGAGGAATTTATGCTGCCCAGGGTGCCCCCCCCCCCCACGCCCTGCACCCTGCAGTGCCTGTGTTTGTGTGGGAGCATGGCGCACAACATTCCGCTCGCTGCGTGGTACCTCAGAATGCCATCTGTTCTTCTGCTACTCGCCTGTCTTCTGACTTCTGGCTCTGTAAGGGGGTGACGGCAGGCTACGGGAGTGGGCATCTAGGCGTACCCAGCGATCAGCACCCTCAGGAGCTAATGGTGTCCTGTCAGCCAGAAGTAGAGCCATTGAACTCACTAGAAGTTGGTCATACTTCTCTCCCCTAAGTCCCACGAAGCAGGGAGACTGTTGCCAGCAGCCTCCCTGAAAATAAGAAAAACTAACATAAGTCTTTTCAGAGAAACTCAGTAGAGCTCCCCTGTAGTGCATCCAGTCTCACTGGGCACAGTTCTAAAACTGGAGTCTGGAGGAGTGGCATAGAGGGAGGAGACAGTTCACACCCTTTGAAAGTCTTAAAGTGCCCATGTCTCCTGCGGATCCCGTCTATACCCCATGGTCCTTAATGTGATCCCAGCATCCTCTAGGACGTATGAGAAAACAAATAACGCACACACGAGGAGGAGAGAACAAAGGAAGCTATAAGGAGGGGAGGGGGGGGGGGGGGGAGGTAAGGTAGTAAAGGCATATTGGATAAACTACACCCTTATACATATTCATTAATGTACCAGTAGTTAGAAGTAGAAGAGCTCTAACAGAAACCACAAAGCTTATCTAAAGCCACACCACACTGGATATGCCCAATCTCATTTGATCTTTGAAGCAAAGCAGTATTGGACTTTGTTACTACCAAGCAGTCTCCCATCCATGTATTATCAGATTCTTTAGGTGTTTTTAAACTACCAACACCCTTTTCTTGGTACATTTAATTTTTACACGTATTCTTTTATGTACCAGAAGTTAGAAGTAGAAAAGCTCTAACAGAAACCACCAGCTCATCTACAGCCATAGCACACTGGATTTGCCCAATCTCTCCTGATCATGGAAGCTGAGCAGTGTTGGTCCTGGTTTTAGTACTTGGATGGGAGACCACCAGGAAATACCAGGAGCTGTGTGTATTTTCACAATACCAACACCGTTCTCTTGATGCATTCCATTTTGAAACATTGGGGCAGATCTATTAAGCCTGGTGAACTGATAAAGTGCAAGGTGATAAAGTACCAGCCAGTCAGCTCCTAACTGTCATTTTTCAAACCCAGCCTGTGACATGGCAATTAGGAGCTGATTGGCTGGTACTTTATCACCATGCAAATTATCATTCCACCAGTTTAATAAATCGGCCGCTTACTCATTTATGTACTAGTAGTTAGAAGTAGAAGAACTCTAACAGAAACCACTAAGCTCATCTACAGCCACACCACACTGTATATGCCCAATATCACCTGATCTTAGGCCTGGTTTGTTCTTGGATGTGAGACCACCTGGGAATACCAGGTGCTGTAGGTAGTTTTATACTACCAACACCGTTCTCTTGATGCATTCTATTTTGAAACTTATTCATTGATGTAGAAGTTAGAAAAAGCAAAAATCATCTACAGCCGCATCACACTGGATATGTCCAATCTCATCTGATGTTGGAAGCTAAGCAGTGTTGTGCCTGGTTAGTTTTTGGATTTCAGGTCCTGCCTTCTGGTTTGGCCACGGCACCTCGGAAATTCACCAAGGTCATGGCCGTGATGACGACCCTTCACCATCGGTGGACCAGGGAGGAATCTCTCCTCCCGATAAACATTCTGGAATTGCGGGCAGTGTTCAATTCATTGATACTGGCCCTGCCTCTAGTACAGAACAGGCCTATTCAAGTACAGTCGGACAACGCCACCACGGTAGTGTACACAAATCATCAAGTCGGCACTCGAAACTGCATGGCAAAGCTGGAAGTATAAAAAAATCCTCAGTTGGGTAGAACGTCATCTGCCAGCAATATCGGCAGTGTTCATTCCCGGAGTCCTCAACTGGGAAGCGGATTTCCTCAGTCGTAAGGACGTTCACGATGGAGAGTGGAGAGGCTGCAGCAGAAATATCTGCACTGGTGTCAGTAGGTGACTGAGGCAATGATGACTGGGAGATAGTGGGTGACTGAAGCATGTATGAGTGTGAGATAGTGGGTGACTGAAGCCGGGGTGACTGGGAGATAGTGGGTGACTGATGCAGGGGTGACAGTGATAGTGGGTGACTGAGGCAGGGGTGACAGGGAGATAGTGGGTTACTGAGGGAGGGGTGATAGGAAGGGGTTGGGTAAGTATGGGAAGAAAGTGGGTGACAGGGATAATAAATGAATAAGGCAGGGATGATAGGGAGATAGTGGATGACTGTGGCAGGGGTGACAGGGACAGTAAGAGACTGAGGCAGGGTTGACAGGGATAGTGGGTGACTGAAGCAGGGGTGATAGGGTGACAGTGGGTGACTGAGGCAGGGGTGACAGGGATAGTGGGTGACTGAGGCAGGGGTCGCAGGTATAGTGGTTGACTGAGGCAGCGGTGACTGGGAGATAGTGGGTAACTGAGGCAGGGGTGACAGGGAAAGTGTGTGACTCAGGCAGGGGTGATAGGGAGATAGTGGGCAGCATATCTCTGCCTCACTGCAGCAGCACATTCCTGCTTCACTGACAGCAGCACATCCCTGCAACGTTGACAGCAACACATCCCTGCAACATTGACGGCAGCACATCCCTGCCTCATTGACGGCAGCACATCCCTGCCTCACTTATAGCAGCACATCCCTGCCTCGCTGACAGCAGCACATCACTGCCTCGCTGACAGCAGCACATCACTGCTTCACTGACAGCAGCACATCACTGCTTCACTGACAGCTGTATATAGGGCCTAATTAAGACCTGATCCCTGCTGTGCGTATTCACACAACAGGAGATCAGGTCTGAAGTGCGTGTGTGCTGGTGCCACAGTGCACCGGCACATGCCAGAGATGCGATCAGCATCTCTGCCCAGTGAGCGCCTCTGCCTGATTGACAGGCAGAGGCGGTCACTGGGCAGGAGGAGTCGGGCCAGTGGCGTTGTGCCGCCATTTTGGGGGCACAGTCAGGACAACGCAGACATGACCGGACCGTATGGGGGCGGGCCGTGACGGCTGTGTGACCCGGACAGCAACGGGCCTTATTTACTAAAATCTCAGATACATTTTATGGCATTTATGTGCAGTCTAGTTTGCACAGTTGATAGTGTTGATCTTGCACTATCAATGTAAGCCTCACATAGGTTTGATACACATGTAAGTTTGTTTTTATTTTACTACATTGTGGTTTGTGGCTCTATACCATGTAATGCATGTCTTTTAACAGTAGTCAAGTCTTCCAATGTGCTG